>NC_041391.1:674701698-674720623 GCF_002162155.2 Triticum dicoccoides
CATAGATTATTTTTTTCTGTTCATATTGTACTAGTAGATGATGATGATGATGATGTATGTATTGTAGTAGTAGTAGATGATGATGATGATGTATGTATTGTAGTAGTAGATTTTTTTGTTCTCATATATTTTTTTTGGTGATATTATTGTAGAATATGGAAATCTCTGTATGTACATATGCAAAGAATATGTCATTTTTTCATAGAATTTTTATGATTTTTTTCTGTTGTAATTTTGTTCATAGAATTTTTATGGTTTTTTTCTGTTGTAATTTTGTTCATAAGGTTTTAGGATGAATAAAAGAAGAAGAAAAAAAGGGAGGAGGAGAAGTTTCGTTTAGTTTTAGGATTATTTTAGTTTATGTTTAGTTTAGGAAGAAGGAAAAGAAAAAGGAGAAAAAGAGGAGAGGAAGAAGAGGAGAAATAAATAAGAAGAGGAAAGAAGGAAAATAGAATATTTTCTATTTTTTCTTCTTCTCCTCTATTCTTTTCTTCTTCTCCTCTTTTTTTCTTCTTTTTTTTCTTCTTCTTCCTTTTCTTATTTTTTATCGGGTATGTCATTATTGATATACCCCCTCCCTGATAACTTCGACATGAGGGGGGGTCGATATACCCCCTCCCCGATAACTTCGACATGAGGACGGAGAGGGGTCACCGAGGGTTCGAGGGGCAAGGGGTGGGAACTAGCTAGGGTAGAGGGTCGAGGGTCACCGAGGGGTTGAGGGTCGCTGAGGGTTCGAGGGTCGAGGGGTCGAGGGTTCGAGGTTCCTCGAGGGGCCGAGGGTTCGAGGGTCGAGGGTCATCGAGGGGTCGAGGGTCGAGGATTGCCGAGGGGTCTAGAGGTTGCCTAGTGTCAAAGTATTGAAGAAATCCATGCCTTCATCATTTGCCGGAAGTAACCGAGGCATGTTGGTACGAAGTTCTGCAAAGTTGTTCTGGAACGGAGTCACGGATAGGATAATCCGCCTTTTGGTACGAATTTCAGCAAAGGCCTTCCAAATAGTGATATCCGAAAGGCTCTTGCCGAACTTTGTACCAAAAAGCGAATTATCCTATCTGGGACTCCGTTCCAGAACAACTTTGAAGAGCTTCGTACCATCATGCGCCTGTTACTTTCGCCTAATGATGAAGACATGGTTTTGTTGAATCCTTTGACGCTAGACATACGTGAGAGAGGCAGTTCGGCCCAAACCCTAGAAGCGCTACCGAGGCCACCCAAATGTACCAATTTAAAAGAGCATTGTCGAGGCCACCCCGAACCCTTGAAGCGTTGCCGAGGCCACCCCAAACCCTAGAGAAGCGTCGAGGCCACTAATTGTTGTGATTGGCTAGCTAGGTCTACGTTTACGACTAATATATTGATCTGTCATGTTTGTATAATAATTGCCATATTGTAATATTTGCAGAAACTATGGAGCACGGCCGAGACGAGGAAGCAGAACAGGTGTTGGGGGACATAATCGCAGTCGGAGCTGATGTCATGCCGTATCTCAACGACACCGATGGTCTGGAAGGACAGGGCGAAGAAGCAGGCTACGGTGATTGAACAATGGAGGAGGAAGGACATGATTATGATGGCTCCGGTGACCGGATGCCTGTGGAAGAAGGACACCGTGATGACGGATCCGGTGACTGAATGGAGTCCGTCCAAGTATATATATTAATTAAGCATGCACTGACTGATGCATTAATTGTTTTGGTATATGTACACATATTAACTCTCTTCTTTCTTCTTTTCTAGCCCTCTGGATGGATCCAAACTTCGGTAACGAGACGAGGCACGAAGAAGAAGTTGCGCTCGGATGAAAGGTTCACGATCACAGAAATCACGCGCGATGGCCAACCGATTGCACCCATCCGGAGAAGGAAGCATTTTCTGCTAAGTGTAGGGTTCTTGTTAAGGACATGATCCCGACCAGCATCCACCAATGGTATAAGCCTAAGAAAGAAGACCCTGAGGTGTCTTATGTCAACGATAGGCAGAAAGATGATCTTTGGGCTGCACTGAAGGCAAATTTTACCCTACTGGCAGAGGAGGATCCGGAGAAGCCAGCTATTATAGAGCCATTGGTCAAGGCTCATGCTCTTAAGAAGATGGCAGATCTATTCAGGAGGTGGAAGAATGAGCTGAAATCAACGTTTGTCGACAAAGAAAAGACTCCAGAATTCACCGGCCGGTTTAAGAAGATCAGAGATCACTGGGACGCATTTGTGGCCCACAAGACATCGGACAAGAGTAAGAAGATGCCAGCGACAAACAAGAAAAATGCTGCGAAGAAGGAGCATCACCATCGCACGGGTCAGGTGGCTACCTCAGAGCCCGGCTGTTGTGGGACAAGGCTGAGAATAACCTGCTTGATAAAGGGGTCGAACCAGAGACATTGCACTGGCTAGACCGTTCCAGGACTTGGTTCTTCGGGGATGGGGGATCGTTGGACCCTGAAACAGGGAAGTGCGTTTGGATGAACGAGCAATTGAGAATACCCGTCACGAGGCTTCAGGAGTATATCGCCGCCGCGCAGGAAGGGACGCTCGTTCCCGACAGAGAGAACGATGATCTCACACAGGCCCTCGGGAATCCTGAGCACCCTGGACGGACACGAGGCATGCCAGGCTCCGTTTCGTGGAAGTCTGGGTTTCCCGACGCAGGCGGTTACAAAGGCCGGGAGAGGAAGAGGAAAGTGGAGCTGACCCAACTGCAGGTGCTGCACGCAAGGGTACGAGCGCTAGAGGAATGAGATGCAGTTCACAGCAAGCGACCTGCCGAAGCTACCCCCGAAGCTACCCCGCCATCTCAGCGGAGAAGCAGCGTAGCTTCCACCGAGCTGCTTCAGGAGCCTGTCTTCACGGCTCCTGCTAGCCACCCCATGGGTGCTATCACAGAGTCTCAACATTGCCACCTTATGACGCAATGGCAGAAATTCAAAGTCAAGGCGGCTGTTGGCTCTATTGCACCTCCTGAACCCGGCGCAACTTTTCACTGCAGGCCGATTCCAGAAGGATATGCTAGGGTGATGGTGGATGAAATAATGGAGAGATTTGAGGAGCTCGAGCTTGACCACCCTATCGGTGAAGGGGAGACTCGGCTTGGTTCTTCTCTGAAGACTCCATGCCTATGGCGGAAGGAGTTCATCAACCTTCCGAACTAGACGCCTCCGCCTCCTCCGCCTCCGGCGAGTCAGGACACTCCGCCTCCTCATCCGCCTCCTCCTCCGGCGAGTGATAAGGGCACTCCGCCTCCTTCTCCGGCGCGTGGCGGCACTCCGCCTCCTTCTCAGCCTGCGCCGGCGCCTTCGAGCAGCCCGCCTCGTCAGCAAGGGCGGAAGAGAGCCGCCGCCGCTCCGGCTGCTCCGGCGCGTCGTAGCACCTCGCCTACTTCTCCGCCTCGTAAGCAACGAAAGAAGACAGCCGCAACCGCTCGGCCTGCTCCCGCGTCTAGCAGTACAGCCAGAGGCGGGAGGCAATACAGATTCGGTCCATCTCTCAAGCCTCTATAGAAGTTACCATATGAGATGACCGAACAGGAAAACATGGAGATCTGTGAAGCCCAAGTGAGGGACTTCTATGAATGCAAAGATCTACGAAACATCCACCTCTGGAGGAGAAGATAGATCCGGTAAAAGCGAAACGCACTTTGGATGCCCTGAAGCGACCACCACCATCTCTGCCGCAAACCAACTATGAGCGCATTATTGAAAGGACATATCAGGAAGCGTCTCGGTCGGGAAGTACTTGTAGTGATCGAAGATTAGCAGAACGAAGAAGTGGGAAAACAATTCCTCAGCTCGGTGAACAAGCGAACCAATCGTGCCCCCTCTCAAGGTGTCTAGCGATATCGTCGCTAATCATCCGGGGATCTTGCCCGGTACCAATCCTGCAGATTACATGCACGACGATGATGCACATTTTGATATAATGGAGGTGGACGAATTCAAATACCAGTACGGGAAGCCTCTCGTCCAACCTGGTCATCCTCCTCTAACAACGATGATGCGAAGATTCCATGATTGGTACATGAAAACCTGCAGAGATCAGTCTGGCAGGAAGGATATTTTGACGCTGAGAGTTAAAGAGGAGCATGACCTCATTGGAATTGATCTGTTGTCTATTCCATTTGAGGAGTTCTTCCATTTTTTCAATCAAAAGGCCCTCGATAAATTAATGGTCACTTGCTACTGTTTGTAAGTACTACTTCTGTCATTAAGTCTCTATATATAGCCCAGCTCTTTCATTGCATGTATATATAATTACCCTCACTATATTATGCAGATTGAAGATCGTCGAATGCAAGAAAAGACAGATCGGTGATATTGGGTTCATTAACACAAATCTCATAGATAAATTTACGGTTAAATTTCATGGCAAAGAAACGGAGGCCAACTTGCTACGATTGTTGGTAATAAATCAAAACAAAGATATAATACTCTCTTCTTACAACTTCAAGTGAGTGTTATTGTCTTGTGCATATTTAGTTTCCCTTATTTGTCGAGGTTATAGTAATGTAATTGATGAGTTATGCATGTGTGCGCAGCTTCCACTATATTCTCCTAGAGATTAAGCTTGAGCAGGGACTAGTAACCGTCTTAGACTCGAGACGAAAAGATCCCCAGGAGTATTAGGACATGACTGAAATGTTCGAGAAGTAAGTTAAATCGATCATTATCGCACTATATCGACAACTTTGTTCATTTCCTGATATCAAGTAATTGTTTTCTTTGTCTGGCAGGGTTTGGCAAAAATTCACTGCACAAGCTGCATGGTGAACGGTTGGTCGATGCGTCAGCCAATGAGAAGCTGACATTACCATACGTCATAACTGGTGTGGCCCTACTGTTTCACACCAGACATTGTACTATCACTGTCCTTCCTTTCAATGGAAATGATGAGGCCCGGGCGCTTGCTCCCTAGATAATAACTGATCTAAAACAAACAAAATGTGTATTCTTTTTCTCTTCTTCAAGGTCGTGTTATAATCACCCAACTCTCTCTCTCTCTCTCATGGTTGCCATTCTCCATTCCACAACATCATAATAACTAGATAGGAATCACGCCTTGACGCGAGGATGCCGGTCTAAACATTTTGCTGAAGCATGTAACATGCCGGCAGGAACCCAAGTATAACATTTGTATTTACACAGGATGATAATGAGGTAAAGAAACATTCAATTGCGACGGAAGTAAAACACAATGGATCTCAAGATCAACATCAGATTATAAGACATGATCAAGCTCAGTGCGTTCATCCGACCACAAAAGACGGCTATTCAACATGAAGTTTGATACCAAAAGCGAGAACACATAAGGAGAGCCAACTACGAAGCCATGTAATTCATCTTCCTTATCGATGTACTTCACAGGGACCGCCTCACACGAATCTGATACAAACAAATTATGAGATATATAGAGTACAATGAGTTCTGCACTCAAGCATCTCGAAAGTGCAATATGTACAGCAAGACGAAATCACCTTGGTAGGCATATGAGCAGCTGTGAATTAGGAGAGGCGCCATCTAATAGCGCGACCTTATTTTCATATGTCCTTCGAAGTGGCTGCTTGTGTCTTCCATCATGTCAGGAAGATCTCCAATATAGTAGTCCATGGCAACCACATTTCTAATGTGCACAGAAAAGCAATGCATGTATCTAACGGCAAGAAGCCAACCTCTAGCAAGCATCATGTTATTGGTCCTTGACTCCTTTAATTGTTGTCGGAAGCACTCAGCACGGCACTGATGTCGTTTGGACAAAGCAAGGGCCGAGTCTTTGGCAACCGTGTTAGTCATATCCTCTATGCATCTGATAGCCTTTATCGCACCAGTATCCTCGACAGCCTCATCGTCGGTGCAATAAAGCCCTGGAACAGAAATGTCACTGATTGGTGCCCCAAGGTCAATCGTAGAGGCGTTGAAAGAGACGGTTACACGGATCTTGCCGTCCTCATGAACAACACGCTCGCACCCGGCTGG
Organism: Triticum dicoccoides; assembly: GCF_002162155.2. NCBI lineage: Eukaryota > Viridiplantae > Streptophyta > Magnoliopsida > Poales > Poaceae > Triticum > Triticum dicoccoides. The sequence continues at coordinate 674,707,664 of NC_041391.1, forward strand.
TGATAACCCAAGGTGTGCTAGGAGGCCGTCAAGAACCATTCTGTGTGGGATCCTGAACACGCGTTGGGTTTCCTATGTACCCAAGAACACAAAATGTAAGGTCAGGGGGAACTACTTAAAGCAATTGAGATCACAATACATGAGAGGAATTTGAAAAAAAAAAAAGCAATCATAGTGATAAATAAGAGATGCTAAGTCTCTGGTTAATCAGGTTGCCATCGAGTATGCGCAAATCATAGCAAGAGTAGTGTTGACGTATAATGTGCTGCCTAGTCTCTTCCATCAGATCGGTCTTTTGGTTGCATTGGCTAGAGCATGCACTTCTACATGGTATCGGAGCCAAGAGGTCTTGAGTTCAAGACCCAGCTGGCGCTAACCACAAAAATACGCACTTAAAATTAGCATGCTGATAGTGTCAATATCATGTGGAAAAGATCATAATCTGACGTATACACTTGTTATTTCTTATTATGAGTGCACATAAGCATTAGTGTTCACTTTTCCAGAATCAGAAATGTGTGGTCCTTACAATCAACTGGAAATCTTCATCACCAATTAGCTAAATCATTGTTCTAAGAATAGTGCTAAAGCCAGGAACATGAGTTTCACGAAAGATAAAAAAACAATCTTAACAGAAGGAGATTATTCATTCTTAAGAAACTGTAATAGAAATTCCACTTGCATCAGTACCAATTCAATGGTTCCCAGGCATTAGAGACTAATATTATAAACTGAAAGCTAACATGTCCAGATCTTCTCCATCTTTTTTTGGTGCGCATTAGTATATTTCTTAATATCTACAGAGCCCAACAGCAAGTAAAACCTAAACTATAGACACTTTGGTCAGAAGCAAAGCACATGTCAGGCAACATTCAAACCAGAAATGCCAAATACCTTGATAAATGTTCGACTTGTGTTGCTTGCATGGCTCGGTTGTCATTGGCTTCTCATTGGCGGCTTCTGGGACAGCACCGAAGGAAGCCACCGCCCGGGTGACGCAATCCTCAAGGAGCACCACAGCCTGCGCCTGACCGTGTTTTTACTCTGCAACACCACGGCATTCGTGGCGTCCCTGCTCATCAGCGCGCTGCTCATCATCCATGGCAAGAAGCTCAGCAAGAAAACGGCTCGGTCTGTCGAGCTCTACGCGTGCATCGTTGTCGCGCTGGTCGGCCTCATCGGCGCGTACGCCGCCGGCAGCTGCAGGGAGACGGACACCACCGTGTACGTGGTCTCCTTGGTTTGCGCCGTTCTGGCTTACATCCTGCTCCATGCCTTCTGCAGTTCAGAGTCAACATCTTGTTGTTTCTGTCCAGCCCAACAAAGTGATGATGCAAGGTATGGCACTGAACTGAAAATCCCCTTCTTCTTTTCCTCTGTTTGCAGTTACACTATTGTTTTGCTTTATTTCTCTGCAGCTGAACTGAACTCTGTTTCTTGTTTCTCTGCAATGTATGAATGGCAGTGCTCTGGGCAAGGCTCGCTCTCTTGTTCTATTGCTGGCCACTCTTGCCGCCACCATCACCTACACAGCGGGATTAGACCCACCTGGTGGTGTTTGGCAGGACAACGGCGACGGACACATGGCCGGCGACCCCATCCTCCTCACGACCAACGCTAGGCGGTACAAGGCATTCTACTACTGCAACTCTGTTGCCTTCGTGGCCTCCTTGGTGGCCATCGTTCTGGTCCAGAAGGAGATTCTGGTCAAGCACCATGTGCTGGAGGCAGCCATGATACTCGACCTGTTTGGCCTCATTGGCGCGTATACCGACGTGAGCACCTCCATTTATGCCATGGCCTTGGCAGGTACCGTCTTGGTCTATGTGGTGATCCATGCCGTCTTCTTCACCCTGGACCACCAGAAGGACAAGCAGGACAACGACGAAGATCGGTTGCTGGAGAAGAGGCGCAAACGGTTGCTCCTCTTCGCGATCTTGGCTGCGACCATCACCTACCAGGCCAGCCTCACCCCTCCTGGAGGCTTCTTGCTCCAGGATAATGAGTTCGGGAACCACGCTGGTGACCCGGTTCTCTTGTACAACTACCCACGCCGTTTCAACGCCTTCTTCTACTGCAATTCGGTGAGCTTCATGCTGTCCATCACCCTCATCATCCTCCTGGTGAACCCCAACCTGTGCAGGCCGGCCATACGGAGCAATGGGCTATCTGTTTGTACGGCGGTGGACTTGTTTTCTTTGATGGGAGCCTACGCTGCTGGAAGCACGCAACATCTCAAGACATCCATCTACCTCTTCGTTGTAGCCGTACTGCTGCTATTATTTTTGCTGAGAGCTGCTGCAGTATCCAGACCCATTAAAAAGGAGGGCAAAGAAAAAGAAAACAAAAATGGCAATTCAGCAGTTGGCGAGTCATGCATAGCCATTGAAAAGGAGGGCAAAGAAAAAGAAAACAAAAATGGCAATTCAGCAGCGGCCGAGTCATCCATAGCCATTGAACAGGAGGGCAAAGAAGAAGAAAACAAAAATGGCAATTTAGCAGCTGCTGAGTCATGCGTATCCATTGAACAGGAGGACAAAGAACTAATTGAACATGAGGACAAGGAAACAATGAAGGAGGGAGAAGGGAGGAAGCACGCGAGGCGCAAGTACCTGATGCTGCTAGGCATCTTGGTGGCAAGCGTAGCCTAGCAGGCCGGCCTGGAACCTCCCGGTGGAGCATGGCAGAGCAGCCACAAAGGGTACGAGGCAGGCCACCCGGTGATGCACGACAACAGGAGGCTCCAGTACCTTGCCTTCTTCTACAGCAACTCCATTTCCTTCATGGCTTCCGTCGTCGTAATCATCATGCTGCTGCCGGACTGGCTGCCGAACAAGGAGAAGGAATCATTTTCGGAAGAAAAAAAGAAGGAACCGTTTTCGGAAGAAAAAAAGGACTGGGAAGAGTGGTCGCTGAAGGTGATGAACAAAACTATCCTACTGGATTTGGCCGCTCTCCTAGGGGCCTATGCAGCCGGCTCCAGCAGGGGGTGGAAGACGTCTGTTTATGTCATCGCGCTCATCGTTGCCGTGCTGGGCTACTTTGCGATCCATATGATGCTTTCCAAGTGTTCTGAACGTCACCATAAAGCAGCCAAGGGGGCCCAATCAGCGTGATTCATCATCATCGGTGTAGCTCTACTGGCGTGAGAGGCGGCAGCCCACAAAGTGATCCAAAAAATTCAGGGTGATGGATCATCAAATTATCCACTTCTGTCTCTACATTGTTAATCAGCTTAATTAGCTCTGTCCAACCCCCCTTTTCAGATTCCTAGTGCAGCTGATGCACTCAGATGAATGACGTGCATCCAATTGGAACATGCGACTCACTACTGGCCCAAGCGTGCATGTGTATCTTAATCCAATGAATATGCATGGTAGGTGATGTTTCCTGATTCTGTGTGCACTCTCTGTCTCTTATAAGAAATTGATGTGGGTACTGCATCTGCATGAACTGAAACTAGATTTGTGTTCGGGAAACTGAATCATTTGCTGCTACTGAAACATACTATGCCACTATGTACAATTCTGAAGTGGTATTGTGCAATCCTAGCTAGTAACTAGTAATCACTGATTGGGAAGAAACCTACCTTGAATCCGGGTACTCCATCGGAGCATCTGCGGCGCAGTCTCCCCAGTGAGGCAATCCGCCGAACACCTGCAGGGCGCCCGATCCCCGCGTGCCGCCGTGGTGCATGACGTCGTCGCCGCGGATGGACAGCCGTTTCGGTTGGAGAGGATTCTTCGAGCGCGAGCCGCCTCGATCGGAAGCGGTAGCCGGAGCCGGCGGTGCGCCGAGTGCAGGTGCAGAGATTCAGAAGAGCACGCGAATGCAGGTGGTATAGCCGAGCCAGCCCCGCCACAGACGCTCCCGGCGATCTGAAGCGGAAGGACGGGCGCCGCCGGTCAGGTGTAGGTGCAGGCTGGGGCGGGGCGGGGTGTCGCCGGACCGCATGCAGAGTTCGAGAGCTGTCAGAGTCGGCATGGTTTGCCTGGCTGCTCTGCATCCGTTTTCTGATTATTAGGGTCTGTTTGGAACTGCTCCGCTTCACCAAAATCAGTATCGCTTAACTAAATTCATTTTGGAGCAGTTTCATTCTGAAGTTGTAGCACTATCAAAGAGAATGTTTGGCTTTCATCTAGCTCCAGCTTTAAGAATGAGAAATTTGATGGAAATGATCTATTTGATTGGTCGAGGGGGAGAAATGAAGAGGTATCCACTTACTGGTGGCAGTGGTGGGTAATTTCCACCCAGCTCCAGCTTTTAGAGTTTTTTAGAGCACCCCCCGAAAAGCTTCATAAAAAACTTGTGCCCCAGATTCTAGTTTTTTTGTGGAGCGGCATATCATGGAGCTATCCTGTTTGGCTTATATTTTCTGAAGCGGAGCTGAATTTTGAGAAGCAGAGCAATCCCAAACAGGCTCAGTATTCTTTTTCTTTTCAAAACTTCAGAGTTGAGCTGTTGATATTTCGTGTCTAGGTAACTAAGTACTCCAGTGTCTTAAAAAAACATCTTATTGGGAGGTATTTGTTGCTGGTCTGGCCGATTAGGGGGTGCAGAAATAGGTAGAACGAGATGCGGAAAGTATGAAAAAACATATTGTAAAATATTTAACCAGAAAATAGATTAAATCAAGACATAATAAATATTTTTAATGCAGATGTAGTAGCCGTCATCAGGGTCATGAATCAGCCCTCTTCAAAAACTAGTTTGACTGAATTTTGATCCGTTTTCGGCTATCTCTGCAAGGGTGTGAAAATGAGTTTCTAATTGTGTCATTTGGGTCATAAGACGGTCCTATCAGACATTAATCAGGATAACTGAATTTTGACCATGGTCATATGTGCATAGCTCTTGTGTTAATCTGTGATGTGACCATGTTCACAAAATTCTTTTATATTATTTAGGCAAATGTCCAGAAAATCCTCGTGCAATGCAGGAACCACTGCGTTTCACAAGCACAAATAGAACCTGTTGGAGTGAGTAATATCCACAACGGTGCTCAGGCTTCGGAAATAAAAATAGAAACAATTTTCTCAAAAAATTCGACATCCAAGATGCTTGATTTTTTAGAAGCGTGCAAAATTTTGTGCTCAAATAACATGTGAGGAGCTCATGCAAACAAAATAAAGTCGGCTCTAAAGAGTGCAGTATTCCAAAGATTCTTTCAGGGCCAAAATTTGTTTTCTTTTTTTTGCCACGACCTACTCAATCAAATGTCCTAACGCCACAAAATATTACAATAATTTAGGTGTAGGCATTTCAAGCATATTAAAGCAAAATCACATACTCCCTCTGATTCAATTTCTTTTTGCGGGGGCGATTCAAATTAATTGACACATCTTTAGTATAATTTTGTAGTGAAGTTGTGTTTCTTAATTTAGATCGGAGGAAGTATCTTATTTTAGTACAAAAACCATATTATCTTTTTCTTTGAGAAAAAAATCAAATTATCTTAATCACACATGATTGCATCGATTAATCACGTGTGATTTTTTTAGGGGAATAAATCACGTATGTATGCGCTAGGTCTGGTCCACACTCGTAGTGGGGCTCCACGATCGAAAATGGGCCGCATCACTAGGCCCAAAGTGTAAGGGCATCTCCAGCCGTTCGGCCCCCAGAGCGCCTAAATAGAGCGGCCTGGGGGCGTGCCGGCGCTAGTTCGGCCCCTGGGGACGACCTAGCTCCCAGTCACGCCCCCACGCGCCGGCCCCAGGATGCGGGAAATTCAAACTTGGTCGTTCCCGCTCTCAAAAGACGCCGCAAATCCGGCGATCGGACGTAGTTTGGCGTTACAAAAAACAGAGGGGCGCCGTGCGCAACGAATCACTCGGCTTGGTCAGCTCCAGGCGTTGGCGGAGTCGGCGTGCGCGGGCTCGTCGGTGTCGGACCTGCTTCGTCGCAGGGCTGCGTCGGCGCGGCTTCGGCACTGCTGGGCGGCGATGTAGAGGCGCCGTCCGGGCTTGGCGTCCGTGTGGTCGCGGGCGTCATCGGCGTCGTCGGCGTTGCCGTCGGCAGCTCGTTCAGGATGAGGCCGCGCTGCACCAGGTACCACGCCTTGAGCTTCTCGTCGTTGCTCTGGAGCATGTCCGCCCCGCTCATCAGAAAAGCCATGTCGGTGTTCCTCTTCTTCGCGGCGACGTTCGTCCGGAGCAGGTCGAGCTTGATGGCGTTGTTCTTCATAAGAGACGACCACCGCGCCTCGGTCTTCTCTTCGCGTAGGACGGCCCGGGCCTGGGCGTCGGCGAGGCAATGCTCGATGGACTCGTGCACTCGCGCGGTTGCCGCGTCGGCACTTTTCCCCTTCTTTGCCAACTTGTGACCGTCCGGCCGTCCCTCTGACGCGCCCGGAGTCGTCGCGTCTGGCTTTTATGTCTCCTTGGCCTTGTCGAGGGCATGCCGGACTTCCGCCCACTTCTCGCACTTGTCAATGGGCTTGTAGACGTGGAGGTGCTTGAAGTCGGCGTCTTGGTTGTCGCCCCGATACATGGCGAACATACGCAGCAGCTGCGCGGAGAGACAAACAGTTGGCGGGCGGCGGGCGTAGGGGACGAAGATATGCGGGCGAACGGCGTGCGTACCTGATCCTCAATGCTGGCGCCGCTCTCAGGGCGAGCCGCGACCTCCTCGACGATTCCATGCCATTTGTTGCACGCCAATTGGATACGCCCCCAATGGTTTGCCATCGCCTTGGAGCCCGCTGCATGTACACGCCTTTGAAGTAGGGGTCGACGAGCTTTCGCTCGTCGAAACGGCCTTGATGCGGTCCCAGTACGTGTCCAAGCTCTGGTTCGCGCCGGTGGTCGGGTCGAGGCAGACGACTTTCCATGCTTCGGCGAGGCATTCCTCCTCCTTGGACGTCCACTTGATGCGCGGTTCGCCTGACCTAGCCGCCCGCATCTTCTTCTTCTGGCGCCCCTTCGTCGGAACAGGGGCCGGTTCCTCCTCCTCCTCGTCCTCCTCCTCCTCGGGTTCCTGCGCGTCGTTGCCGTAGACGTAGCCGAGCTCGGCCTCCATGTCGCCGTTGAGGTCCACCACCTCGTCCTGGGTGGCGAACCTGGGAGACTCGGCGGCTGCGGTCGATCCTGTCGCGATGATGTCGTCCATGTCGGCTCCCGTGTCGTCGGTGTCGCCGAGGTGCGAGAAGGGTAGTGGTCCGCGGTAGAGATGGGGCGTCGGTGTGGACGCGTAGGAGGCGGGCGGCGAGTAGTTGTATGGAGGGTACTACACGCCGACGAAGGCGGGCGAGGGCGTGCGCGTAGCGGGGTGACCATGAGGAAAGGTCACGTTTGGGTTGAACCCGCCGTGCGCGTCGTCGTCGGCGTAGCAGCCGGGCGACGATGAACCCCATGGAGATCCGGCGCCTTGCTGTCCCCAGGGCGCGTACTGGGCGTGGCTGACGACGGGTGGGTTCATCCCCGCCTGGTCGACCGATGAGGAAGACGCCGCCGCGCGTGCCGCGGTGTCGCGGGCCTTCTTGGCTATGGCCCTGTTCCGCCTGTCGGCGGTGACCGCTTCGCGCCGCTGAACTTCCACCCTCCACTCGACGTTCGACAGGCCTGGTGGCTTCGATGGCGGCACCCTCGGCTTCCTCGGCTTCGGCTGGGCCACAGCGCCAGTCGCGGTTGCCGCCGCGCGCGGCATGGCGTACTTCTTCGGCGGCATGGCGTGCTTCTTCGCGGCGAGCGGGAGGGGGTTTGGCGGGAGGAAGGCGAGCGAGCGGGAGAAAGGGATAGAATGGCGGGAGGAAGGCGAGCGAGCGGGAGAGATGCGAGGGAAAAGCGTCAAGAAACGGCGGGAAAAGACCCTTGGGTCGCTTCCAGGGCGGGCCCACGCGCCTTTTTCGCTTGCGCCGGCTCCCCAAGCGCCCCCAGGGCGTCGGGTTCGGCCTGGGTCCGCCGGCACCAGTTTTGGCCCGAGCCGGCGAAAAACGGGCTTCTGGGGACGCAACTGGGGCCTTTTTTTTGCCGGCGCGGCAAAATCGCCTGGAGAGGGCCTGTTGGGGGCGCGGCTGGAGATGCCCTAAGCCAGCTTTGCTTCTGCTGAATCGAGCTGCCGGAGTAAAAAGGAGGCGCCCCTTCGTCGGAACAGGGGCCGGTTCCTCCTCCTCCTCGTCCTCCTCCTCCTCGGGTTCCTGCGCGTCGTTGCCGTAGACGTAGCCGAGCTCGGCCTCCATGTGGCCGTTGAGGTCCACCACCTCGTCCTGGGTGGCGAACCTGGGAGACTCGGCGGCTGCGGTCGATCCTGTCGCGATGATGTCGTCCATGTCGGCTCCCGTGTCGTCGGTGTCGCCGAGGTGCGAGAAGGGTAGTGGTCCGCGGTAGAGATGGGGCGTCGGTGTGGACGCGTAGGAGGCGGGCGGCGAGTAGTTGTATGGAGGGTACTACACGCCGACGAAGGCGGGCGAGGGCGTGCGCGTAGCGGGGTGACCATGAGGAAAGGTCACGTTTGGGTTGAACCCGCCGTGCGCGTCGTCGTCGGCGTAGCAGCCGGGCGACGATGAACCCCATGGAGATCCGGCGCCTTGCTGTCCCCAGGGCGCGTACTGGGCGTGGCTGACGACGGGTGGGTTCATCCCCGCCTGGTCGACCGATGAGGAAGACGCCGCCGCGCGTGCCGCGGTGTCGCGGGCCTTCTTGGCTATGGCCCTGTTCCGCCTGTCGGCGGTGACCGCTTCGCGCCGCTGAACTTCCACCCTCCACTCGACGTTCGACAGGCCTGGTGGCTTCGATGGCGGCACCCTCGGCTTCCTCGGCTTCGGCTGGGCCACAGCGCCAGTCGCGGTTGCCGCCGCGCGCGGCATGGCGTACTTCTTCGGCGGCATGGCGTGCTTCTTCGCGGCGAGCGGGAGGGGGTTTGGCGGGAGGAAGGCGAGCGAGCGGGAGAAAGGGATAGAATGGCGGGAGGAAGGCGAGCGAGCGGGAGAGATGCGAGGGAAAAGCGTCAAGAAACGGCGGGAAAAGACCCTTGGGTCGCTTCCAGGGCGGGCCCACGCGCCTTTTTCGCTTGCGCCGGCTCCCCAAGCGCCCCCAGGGCGTCGGGTTCGGCCTGGGTCCGCCGGCACCAGTTTTGGCCCGAGCCGGCGAAAAACGGGCTTCTAGAGACGCAACTGGGGCCTTTTTTTTGCCGGCGCGGCAAAATCGCCTGGAGAGGGCCTGTTGGGGGCGCGGCTGGAGATGCCCTAAGCCAGCTTTGCTTCTGCTGAATCGAGCTGCCGGAGTAAAAAGGAGGGACCCCTAAAAAAAGTAAAGGAGGCAGCCCTCAAAAAAAAAAAGAGTAAAGGAGGCCATTCACGCCGCAAGGGAGGGGGGCGAGGGTTTCGCCGTCGAGCTCGCCGCGTAGGTTTCCCCGCCCAATCCACCCCCTTAATCACCGACGTTTCCTCCTAGCTCTCCCCTCCCCGGCCGGCGTCGCCCTTCCCGGGTCGTCGGCTCCTCCTAGGTACGGACTTGGGTCCATTCCTTTTCCTTCTCGAGCAACCTTGGTGAGCCAGCCGAGGCCATGTCGATTCCTCCACCTGAACTTGGTCGATTCCGCTCTGTAATGCCTGCGTAGCATCGGTTCTGCACCTGCTTTGTTACTTCCATAGTTCCATCACGTACTGCCTAGGTCGACTTATTTGTCGCGCTTGGCCCTGTTAAGGGAATTAGGCCGCTGTTGTGTGTGGATCTGGAATCTCTGTGAAATGCTAGAGGAAATAGCTTGGTTTAGTCAGTAAAATCTGTTCTGGGGTGTGCGAAATTGGTATACTCGTCTGATTTGTTTGGGTGGTATTTTCATATACGAGTTCAGTTCGGCAAGGGGAATGTTCAGATATCATGTTGGTTTAGTGTTCAGATTGGTATATTTCTAGATTATCCCCCCACCCAGCAGAAATTTATACAGTTATTAGGGTGTCATTTTTATCTGAAATTCTTTATATCACTTCTTTGTTCCACGTAATGGATGCAAATAGGATGCTGCGGCATTAATTTACCGTTTGTTGTGAAGATAAGCACATAAAACTTTCGACACATATAAGAAAACTTCAAAGTTTCATCACTGTTTCCTTCTATATTATTTTGTTACAGATGCTATCTGCTTATCTTGTATGTTCCACCCTGATCATAAATTTTTTTTAGTCCAGTGCCTGCAGAGCCTCGAGGTTGCCCAAGTTGTGCAGCTGCGGTACTCGATGGAGGATCTCCCGGAGCCACTGCTTGCAGATATCATCAAGAGGATTACCGTGTCGAGTGATCTCAATTCTCTTTGCCTCGTGTCAAAGCGCCTCTGCGCCGTCGAGGCGGAGCATAGGAGTGCTATCCGTGTTGGCTGTGGTGTTGACCCTACAACGGAAGCCTTGACATCACTGTTCTCCCGGTTCTCCAATTTGTGGAAAGTGGAGATCAATTACTCTGGTTGGACGCCCAGTCATGGGGACCAGGTGGACAACCAAGGCATCCTTGTTCTATCGCATCATTGCCCCTTGCTGTCTGATCTCACCTTAAGCTTCTGTGCACACATTGATGATGCTGGCCTTAGTTATCTACCTTACTGCAAAAAGTTGAGGTCCCTCAGGCTGAGCTTTGCACCAGCAATAACTTCTACTGGGATTTTCCGAGTGGCCGTTAGTTGCTGCTATCTCTCTGTTCTCCACCTTGTTGACTGTATAGCAATAGACAACGTGGAGTGGCTGGAGTACCTTGGGAAGTATGGATCATTGGGAGAACTTGTTGTGAAGGATTGCGATGGAATCAGCCAGTATGACCTCCTAAAATTTGGTCCCGGATGGATGAAGCTCCAAAGGTTTGAGTTTGAGGTTAATGGAACTTACTGGTTGAGCGAGCCCCGTGACCCCTCCTATGTGTCTGGCTACCCATATGGCTATGACCTCTGCTGTGATAGTTTGAAGGATCTTAGGTTGGCTCATATTATAACCGATCGAGAAATTGGGCTTCGTTTTCTACTGGGTAAGTGCAACACATTGGAGACACTTTACCTGGAGTATGTTATTGGTCTACATGAGAATGAGATGATTTCACTATTCCAGAGGTGCAGCAACCTTAAAACCGTTGCACTTCAACTCAAGCCTCTGCACTGTGAAGATTTTGAGTTTAGGACAGCACTGACTGATGCTTCAGGTTGTTGAGCTCACTTTCGCATTCTGCGAACCCGACTGGCCTACCGAAATAGGCTTCACACAAGAGGGTATTGTGACGCTCATCCAATCTTGCCCAATTCGCTCTCTTTTGCTAAATGGTGCCAGCATTTTGTATGACGAGGGGATGAAGTGCCTCTCATCCTCACAGTTCCTGGAGAAGCTCGAGCTCGTGGATTGCAGATCTATAACTGATGCTAGTATGAATTTCATTATTCAGGCTCCTTGCTTGAGCAATCTCACACTCCGCAAATGCAAGAAAGTGACAGATAATGGAATGGCTGCATTGGCAAGTTCACAGAAGTTGGACTCACTGACCGTTATAGGCTGCCACTGGGTCTCTCACGAAGGTGTGCAGGGTGCTGCCAAATCAGTTTGCTACTCGGCAGAGATTGAAAGCCATGACAGCCTAAAAGGTATGTGCATCAAAAGGAATGGACGCAAGACATACCAATCGAGCATGGGTGTAGTCTTTGGTCGTTACTTTGAAGATTGAAGCCGCAGCTATCATTTTCCTCTGACCAGTTCAAATGCTCTAGGTGTTAACTCTTACGTATTATGAACAGCCACCATTTTTATTTATGATGTCTTTGCATTGTTTCTATTTTTAAATGTGTCCTTGCATTCCGAACTTGGTACCTTTTAGTTTTTATTTGTTTGTGGGGTTCAGATTTTGAAAGAATAACATGTTCTTTTGGCTGCTTGTGGGACACTTAAGGTTCTGTATCCCGATTCAGGTGAGGTCTTGCTTTTTCGGATTTAATCATCTTAGTATGGCTGCCCCCGTAATCGGGGACTTGTGTGTCCCTTGTTTGTAATTTATGCTTAATGGAATGTTTTGCCCAAAAAAAGAGTTATCAGGTAGGTTTGTTTATCCTTTATTTTTCTCGAGTCTTGGATAGTTACGATAGTACTCCCTCCGTCCCATAATTTAAGAGCGTTTTTTACACTAGTGTAGTGTTAAGACGCTCTTATATTATGGGGAGGAGGGAGTAGCTTCGATTCTATCTCTTTGCATTCTCCTGTCTGTAAGGTCTACTTCCTTTGATTGAGATATCCAAACATGGCACCCTTTTATTCTTAATAGCATGTTTATATAGATTTCAAAAGCATATCAGGTTCCTTTGGCTGCTTGGGCCACATTTAAGGTTCAGGAGTCATTGAGCACATTAAGCCTGGAGATTAATTAGATCTGCTAACCTAGTTGCCTTACAGCGGTATCTGCGTTAGACGGGAATTTTCGTAACTTACCAACACACAGATCTGAAACAGAGCAAAGGGATTATGAACAAGGAACAAACGCCTTTTTCTTACACTGAACATGCACGGTAATGGTTCATTGCAAAACGGCAGAGAAAACAGTGTTCATGTAAGATTGTATACAAGGGCATCAGGCGTTACACAGAAGAACCAGTGAGCTGCGGGCTACATGTGAATGCTGGCCAGCACCACGCATGAGTTTAAACTTGATTTGTAAATATTGACAGACTATTGTGTTTACCTGTTGCGATTATTAGCTTTTGGTTAAACTGTTCCATGTCGTCGTCGGGGATATTCTGTAGTGCAATACAGAAAGTCACCATCAAGCAAGCACATCCAGAATTAGGGAGAAGAAACAAACACATCCCATATTAGGAAAAAGTAGCAAACACATGCCGCGGGATAATAAATCCATTGTGGTAACGAGGAACCTTCACGACTGAAATAAGAGCTCCGTTTCGGTACTCAAGCAAGCACATCCAGAATTAGAGAGACGAGACAAACACACCCCATATATTAGAAAAAATAAGCAAACACCTGCCGTGGGATAATAAATTCAT
>NC_041391.1:674720915-674730967 GCF_002162155.2 Triticum dicoccoides
CACAACCGTAGAAGGGCAGATGCGTCATTTCAAGGAAACGTATACCCATCTCGTATTGCACACGTACCCGCCGACTATACCGATACGCGCGCCCATGAAATAAAAACAATTCCACGATCACGTCTGCTTGCCGCCCGCCCAGGAACAAAAACAAAAAACTTGCACGATCTCGTCGCCCGCCCGCCCGGCGATCACGCGGCTCCCGATTTAGTTGCCCAACTGGCCGATCACTGCCATCGCCAGCTTCAGACGTTGTTCCAACCCCGTCCCACGCCACTTCTCACTGTCCATGTCCCATGCCGCTGTCTGCACCGGCACTGAACGCCCCAACGTCCCACGCCGCGTCCGCCGCCACTGACCGCAGTCATCCCCCGCCGCGGATCTGCCCCATAATCCCGCGGGTGGCTTCCTCATCTTCCACGTCGCCGCCCTCTTGAATCACGCCGGAGGCCCCTGCCTCAAGGCCCTGTCGGCCTTGACCGGCGACGTCGACACCGCCGCCCAAGGTTTGCCATCTAACCCTTGTATGACGGACCAAAGTGATTTATTTTTTGTAAAAAGTTAAGTTTAAATAGTTTTAATCTTGCAATTTATTCATCGACACTACCCACTATATTAACTTTAACCTGAGATAAAAAAAAATTATCAATGTTGTGCAGTGTTGCTAGTTAGGTGTGTTTATATGGACGAAGAAACGGCATTCACGGACGATGAGAATGGTACTCGTAAAGTCACTCGGACCGATAAAAATACTATTAACGAAGATGATTACCGCAGCGACACCGAATCGCGTCATATGCTATCTTACCTTCGCCAGATTTTGAAAATAATCAACTTGGTGCAACCAGTGAATACGTAAGTGACATCTATGATTACATTTTTTAATTTGCAAAGTACCGCATGGCTAATTATTTGTCTATGTTTATTAATTTACAAGAAGGTGTGGACGTTGAGAATGAGCAAAACAATTTTCAGGAATCATTCGCGATAACTTAGGCCAAGTTCGTTCAAACACTTTGTACAACGCGCCGTGGTATGAAATAAATGATAGTAATTGACATAGTTTCATATGTAATTTTGTAAGAGGGGTCAGATGGTCCTAGCAGTGATCTTGGCGAAGCAGAGATGGACATTGAAGAGGCTCAAAACCACCACCAGCTGCTGGGGACACATTGGAAGGTCATGACTATGACATTTCGGTCCCAAGGGGATGCATACATATTCTACAAGAAGCACGCCAAAGTGCATAGGTTCGGCATCACGAGAGAGATGGTGAAACGAGGGAAAGGTGCTTCATGAATTATATGGTTCAGGCGGTTCCTTTGCTCCAGGGCAGAGAAAAGGCAGAGCAAATTCATAACCATAGAGGACCGCACCCGCAGGCTTAGACCCGAGACTCGTTGCGAGTGTGGTGCACAAATGGTGGTGAAGTTGGACAGAGCACGTGGATTTTGGTTCGTCGCGTCATTCGTGGACAATCACATACACACGCTGGCTCGACCCGACGAGGTCCCATTTTTGTGGTCACACGGACAAATTGGAGATGACACGAGGGCAGAGATATTGGCGATGCAAGGGGCTGGGATCAGAAAGTATATAATGGTCGACAACTTCATCAGCAGGTATGGTTCGTACGATAAGTGCAGACTTATTAGGCGAGACATTTAAAATCTGAGCTGCAGAGAGAAAAATGAAGCTCATTGCAAATGGTGATGCTGAGACGACAACGGGCATTATGAGGAGCAGAAAGGCGAAGGGCCCTGACTTCTTCTTTGAGTACGTGTTTGATAAGGAAGGGTGGTTGAAGAGTGAAAGATCGTGGATGTCGTCTAAAGGGGGAGTGAATAGACGCTTTTAAAATAATTACGGTTTAGGCTTGAACAAATGTGAAATAAACATAGCGGTTAATTTATCAAGCACAAAACCTACAACAACTAGGCTCACCTATGTGCACCAATAACTTATGCGAAGCAAGATAAACTACTAGGTGATAGCAAGATATATGATAAGAAACAATATGTCTATCACAAAGTAAAGTGCATAAATAAAGGGCTAGGGTAAAAGATAACCGAGGCACGCGGAGACGACGATGTATCCTGAAGTTCACACCCTTGCGGATGCTAATCTCCGTTTGGAGCGGTGTGGAGGCACAATGCTCCCCAAGAAGCCATTAGGGTCACCGTAATCTCCTCACGCCCTCGCACAATGCAAGATGTCATGATTCCACTATGGGACCCTTGAGGGGAGTCACCGAACCCGTACAAATGGCAACCCTTGGGGGAAGTCACCGAACCCGTACACTTTGGCAACCCTTGGGGGCGGTCACTGAAACCCGTCAAAATGTTCGGGGCGATCTCTACAACCTAATTGGAGACCCCGACGCTTGCCCGAAGCTTTACACCACAATGATTGAGCTCCGAACACCACCAACCGTCTAGGGCACCCAAGCACCCAAGAGGAACAAACTCAAGGTTACCAAGCACCCAACAGTAATAAGCTTCTCAACTTGTAACTTTCATGTATCACCATGGAGAACCCAAACCGATGCACCAAATGCAATGGCAAGGGCACACGGAGTGCCCAAGTCCCTCACTCTCAAATCCCACCAAAGCAACGAAAGCTATGGAAGAAAAAGAAAGGAAGGACAAGAAGGAGAACACCAAGAACTCCAAGATCTAGATCCAAGGGGTTCCCCTCACATAGAGGAGAAAGTGATTGGTGGAAATGTGGATCTAGATCTCCTCTCTCTTTCCCCCCCAAAACTAGCAAGAATCCATGGAGGGATTGAGAGATAGCAAGCTTGAAGAAGGTCAACAATGGGGGAAGAACTCGAGCTCAAGAGATTAGGTCCAATGGGGAAGAAGACCCCCCTTTTATAGGTGGGGAAAAAATCCAACCGTTGTCCCCATTCTCAGCCCGCAGCGGGCGGTACTACCGTTGGTCGCAACGGTACTATCGCTGGGACCTCGCACAACACCCAAGAAAGAAGGAACATAGAGGAGGGCCATTGAGCGGCACTATTAGCGGTAGTAGGGGCGGTACTACCGCTTACAAGCGGTACTGCCGCTCCTACTGTCGCTGCTACTGTCGCTGAACCCAACACGAGACACGCAGGTCTCGAGTCGAGGCGGTACTAGTGCGGAACCGGAGCCGTACTACCACCTGTGGCCGTGGGCGGTACTACCGCTGTGAAACAACGGTACTGCCGCTTATGGCTTTCAGCGGTACTGCCGCTCCGAGGCCGCGGTACTACCGCTGGCGCCTCCCTTATGCTACTTCCAAGCAAAACATATGGAAATAGGAAAACCAGAACTGCCATAACTTCTGCAAATGAGCTCCGAATTGAACAAACTCAAGCTTGTTATAGTAAGAAGAGGTAGGGGAGGTATGCCAAAAATATAAAGGAGTGAAACCTCCAAAAGAGAAGAACTGACATAACCTCCAACATCGAAAATATCATAGAAGATGCATGTGAACTCCGTTTTCGATGAACTCGAGCTTGTCATCAAGATGACCATAAGCTCTAAGACTCGCAAAGAGAACCGGCAAAAATTCCAACATCGAAAACATCATAGAAGATGCATGTGAACTCTGTTTTCGACGAACTTGAGCTTGTCATGAAAATGACCATAAGGTTCAAATCTCACAAGGAGAAGAACCAAACAAGAACCAATAAAGATGATGCAATGACACAATTGTTTGAGCTCTCTACGAACAATACGATCAAGCTATTCATCAAGAGCCCCCCTTGATAGTATGGCAATCGATCCTATAACCCGGTCTCCCAACTACCACCATGAGACTAGTAAAATAGAAAACCCATCAAGGGCAAACCTTTGCCTTGCACATAGTCCACTTGAGCTAGATGATGACGATCTTGACTCCCTCAAATTGGACCACATTTCTTGATTGCGTTGGCTCGACGAAGACTAGTTGATTGCTCCCCCATACTCCACTATGGGTGAGCCACTCTTTGGCACATCTTCACAAGTCCATTGACACCACAATGGACGGCAAGCTTCAAGGATGATCTCTTCGTGATGCTCCACTTGACCTTGCACACCACAAACTTGATGATGATCACCACTTGATGTCATCCTTTCTATGAGTTGTATGATATCTTCCTCTTGACGCAAGCCCATAAAAACATACCTAACCCCACATAGAACTCTCACGTAGACCATGGGTTAGTACACAAAGCGTAATGGACAATGCTTACCATACCATGGGATCACTTGATCCCTCTCGGTACATCTTCTACGCTTTGTGTGTTGATCAACTTGAATCACTCTCTGTACTTAGTCTTGATCAACCTGGAATCTTTCCAACTCTCTTCATTTGGATGATGTCTTGAAGGTAAACATGAATGATCACACAATCTTCTTCTTTAAGACATGCTTGCAATAAGCTCAACACTCACATGACCAATCTTTGGATAATTCCTTAAAAGCACCTTGGTCAACTCATAAACTCCTTGAAACCAACAGATGGACTTCAAGAAATGCCTATGGACAAATCCTTCACATATAACCCAATGCAACCATTAGTCCATAGAGAATGTCATCGATTACCAAAACCACACATGGGGGCACCACATGTCCTTTCAAAGAGTATGTTCTGGTGCAATGCACAGTTGTGGAGGGACTATCAGGACTTCGGAGATGTGGTCATGTTTGACATCATATATAAGATGAACATATATGGTATGCCGTTCATCCCTTTTGTCAGTGTTAATAACCACTGTTGCATCACTGTTTTTGGTTGCGTCATTGTTTCTGATGAGACCAAAGGGGCGTACATGTGGCTGCTCCAGACATTTATGAGGGCAAATTCTCAGCTGAAGCCAAAGTCAATAGTCACAAACGGTGGCGCTGCAATGATCCGAGCGGTTTGGAGTGTCCTTCCGAATGTGTTCCATCATCTTTATTCGTGGCATATCGAGAAAAATATGCAGATGCACTTACATCACAAGTCACTGGATAAGTCAGATCGCTCGTGTACTATGCCAACTTTGAGCAGTGATGGACCGCTTTCGTCGATAAATGGAAGACGGATAAAACTGAAGGGTGGCGTAACAGGATGTATAGGAAGAGGAGACTTTGGGCACCGTCATATCTGTCGATGGCTTTTTTCTTGGTATGCGAAGTAACCAGTGGAGCGAAAGCCTCAACTCCTACCTTCACCTTAAACTTCACCTCGACTGCGGTGACCATAGTTGATTTGGTAGTGCATTATGAGAACTGTATAGTTCGCCTCCTTGAGAACGAGGCGCACGATGACCGCAATGCTAATCAGAAACTACCACCGTCGATTACTGAATATAAGGCCATTGAGGAGCATGCTGCCGCCATATTCAATGATGCTAATTTCTACATTCCGCAAGATGATCTGAAGAAGATGGGACATCTGGAGATATTTGAGACGCTCGTGGGAATTGAGCGTCAGACATTCATCGTGACATGACAGGATAACCACAAGTTCAGGTATATGGTTTACTATCAAACAGGTAACTCGGAAGAAATGATAGCATGCACATGATGGTTCGGAAAGGGCTGCCTTGCAAACACATTCTCTTTGTTCTGCATCATCTTAACTTATCTAAAATACCAAAGTGTTGTGTCCACCATCAGATTGTCAAAAAATGCAAGAGATGGGTTGCCTGTGCAGCGCACGAGTGATTTGTTTGGCTGGGGTTGTTCAGGGCCATAGGAGAGAGAACGGTATAGTCAACTAAGCATAAAACCGGCAGAAGCTGCTCATGTTGCTGCAAATGATGTCTTCTTGTTCGATGAATTGATGAAGTGTCTGGACAATATATAATAGTGAAGAAAAAGATTCCGTAAGAGGAACTCATAGGCCGTAGAAGGTGTGCTAAGAAGGAGGCAAGTCATGTAGAGCAAGGTGCAGCTGCTATACGTGATCCTGAGAAAGTTTCGACGAAGGGTGCGCCTAAGAAAGGGCAGTCAAAGGGGGGGGGGGCTGACGATACGAAAAAGGTAGACCAAAAGATTTTAGCAAGAAGAAAGTTGTCCTTTGCGCAGTCTGTATACCACTAGAGGTCATAACAAGCAGACATGTAGGCTAAACGAAAAGTAAGTTTTACATTCTTATTTTTTTATGTTGTTTGTTTGATTTTACGAACTATATTTTCTCACATACTTGTTTATGATTGGTTCAGGAATTGGCGTAGAGATGCAACTTCATGCGTGCGAAGAAGAAATCTAGTTGCACGCGTCATGTCAGAATAACTTATGTTGCAGTTAAAAAAATATGCATGCGACACAAAACATAATACGTGTTTTGTTTATGTTTGCTCAAAATATTTATGTGAACATATATCATATTCTTGAATGAATTGCCATGTTTTTAATACTGTTATGTGAATGAGTTTTTTTAGTTCACGGATTTTTAATATTGTTTTTGTGGACGAGTTTTTGTTAGTTAATAAAAAAACATAAATATAAAAACATAAAAAAGCCCAACCGCGGCCGCTGGTTACACCAATTAGCCCATCGAAATCAAGCCCGCAGGCGACTCGGAAGGCAAATTGGGCCTACGGATGGCCCAACGGCATGGCCACCCACTGGCAGCCATGTGATGTTCATTTGAAAGGAGCTTGAGGCGTATCGCACGACACATCAATTTAAGCCGGTTGGTGTGCCCGTTGGCTTCCGATGTGGGACTAAACATCCAAGGCATGCGCGGGGAGTGGGGACGACCGCGTGGCTGGCTTGCTGGGCCGACCCAGTTCGCGCGGGGCAGGGAGGGGCAATCGGGGAGCTGGACTGTTGGGCCCAACTGGTCCGGCCGACGACACTGCTAAATTGTCCTGGAGCTCCCCGGACTGTTGGGCCGGGAGCTGGACTGTTGGGCCCAATTGGACTGCATGCAGAATTAATATTGTCCTGGTTAAATAAATCACTCATCTCCATCCCATTGCATCACGAAACGTCCACAAGAGAGTCAAAATAATAACACGAGTCAAAAAATGATGGAACACACAATTAGATGTGCATTCAACTGGGAACTTACATGTCATGTTGTAACGACATTTCATACTCCATGATTGGCCACGAAGACACACCAGGATAATCCATTCCTATAGCTGAGTTTACCTCCTGGGTATCTTTAAGTTTTTCTGACCTCTGAAATAAAATTGTGAAAACAATATTTAGTACGTAAAAAGTGAACACCTTCCGAAAGTAATAATGCATTTTGTTAACTCACCAGCGTAGTAATCTTTGAAAAAACTCTAGCATTGATTTTACCAACAAAATTTAGAAGTTGAAACTCTTTCTTCGTTTGGTGCATAACAACGGTTATCCAATGATGATTGTCCACATTGAAAGGAAAATATGCCTACAAAACAGTTAAGTTACGTATGTGTACATAAAGATACTTATGTAGTGCGAAGTGTCGTTTGAAATGCAATACCTTCTCTTTCACAAAATACTCTTCAGTTACTCTTGAATGAGTTTCTGATTTTTCTGTGAAATGTTCCATAAAATTATTCTTGGAGTTCTTAACCTTTCCTGCAGTGCGTAGTAGAAGCCAGTGTGGGATACCCACGATGATAATACGTAACGATCAGAACCAGGAGTACTGGTCTGCATGTGGTTGCAATAACTATTGATGACCTGAAAATAATATGACTATTATAAAAACCACGTAATACAACACATGTGTACAAGGAAAACCATAGTACTCATATTTACAACGTCATTCAACCACTGATGCGAAGTGATGGCTTGAAGCATTTGCCGTACATGTTTCCCCACATAACCCCCCATGGTAACCACAGTCTGTGCATGATGTTTCGACGACTTTGATAGCGTCTGGAAATAAACTCCTGCGACCTCTTTAGTACCGGTTCGTGGCACGAACCAGTACTAGAGGTTTGCCACGAACCGGTACTAATGACCACCGCCTGCCTAGCCGTTGGAATCGGCACTAATGGTCACATTAGTGCCGGTTCACTTACAAACCGGGACTAATGAGCTTCATATTAGGCCCTTTTTCTACTACTAGTGACGTGATCCTCGTTAATGTACTAACTAGAACATGCCATATACCAAAGAAACCTACAACACTTTACGTACAATGAGTTAATTAACTTCACATGTTAGGACATAAAATAATTTTAAAAAGTGTTACCTTTAACTTACTCCTTTTCACACGTTTGCGTCCAACGTTCTACTGGTAGGGTGACCAAAAGTATTTTACTGTTGCCCATTGCGCTTCCCATCATGCTCCTTAGTCCCACTATGAATCGCGGTCTTGATACAGATATTCAGGCCATCAATACTAGCTTCCTCTAAATTTTTGGCGCTAGACCCGCCCGATACTATATTGCCGTTCTGTGGGATTCGAGTGACTGAAGGAAAATCTTTCGTGGCTAATGATGTTGATGATGCCGCGGGTGATTTACCATTACTGTCAATAATAAAGGGGTCGGTTTCATCACCTTTATCAGGTTTACCGTGTTGCACGCCCGTGTCATCCGAAAACTCCGTGCGCTTCGCACCTGCGAAGGATGATTCATTCTTCTCCTCCGTACGTTCATTCAAACAAGTTGAATTAACTTCCAGAGAATATTTTGGCTTGTACTTCTTCGTCCACTCTTCACTTTCGTTCACAAAAGCAAACTCGTCAGGAAACTCCCGGTTTGGTTTCAAGATCACCCCTTTCTTGTTCAACTTCTCAATGAGTATCGGCAAGAACACATCCAAAACATTAAGTACATGCAAACATTATGTACATGTGCATAGAAAATAAAGTAAACATCAATCATTACCACAACACATTTATCAGGAATAAGATGAATTTATTTCTGCATATCTTTTATGCATTTCATGACTTGATCTAATGTAGTGTCCCTTCTCGATGAACACTCAGTCTTACTACCTTTTATATTTTTGCCACCACATTTTCGTTTCGGTGGCTCAGTTTTTTCCTCTTCGATTATTCCTTCTTTAGCAATTATGGCGTGTCTATACTCCTCACTTATTAAATCATCAACGTGCGAAAGGTTGAACAAATTTAACTAAGTGAACAATTAAATACTTTGATCAATACATTTAGTACAAGCCATAAGTATTTACCTTCCCATGACCACGGTCATAGTCTGTGCCATACTCGTCACACTTCGCAGCTTGAACTTCAAACTAATTTATCATTAGTGGGTACTCAGAAGACATAGCATCAAATGTCTCTACAGTTGTTGGCTACAGTTTCTCCCAATACATGTACCGCATGAACATCAAACGAGTTAGCAATCTTAAACCATGAAAATGTAATTATAAAGATACAAATTAAAATTATGATCTACATGAATGAGCGCGAGGTTTCCCACTGGCCATTTAAACGCGTAATGTGAACGCATTCCAATAAAATGATTTTATGACGTCCACATCATCCACCAACTTGTAAAAGTTATGAGGGACATGTTTGATGGAGTGCAGTGCTATAACTGTGCCAAGGAGAATTAATATAGTTCTACACACAAAGTCATCATCATACATGCCACTCTTAATAATGTTTTCGATCAACTGGTCTATCACTATTTCACCATTACGGGAATCCAAAAAAAGAGAAGGCACCATTTCCTTTGCCTCCTCATGTACTTTACGTCTTTACTTATTACTTTCATCACATCTTTACCCTTGTTCTCTAGGCCAAATATGTGAAAGACATTGTCAGTGTGCAATGATATGCCGCCTGATATGCCGTCTTTTTACGGACGCATAATGAACCTTTTTTTGTCAAGTCATATGTGTTAATCATAAATTTCAGCAAGCACTTATGCATTTGCACACTAGGAATCAACAACATTTTCTCCACCCTAGTGCCACCAAGTTGCTTTCATTGCTTAGAGTTCAATTTGTTCACCAACGTGCACCACTTCTTGACAGAACAATAATTTTCTCCATACTCCTCCGGACTAAATGAAACAAAAATTACATAAAGCATTGGCTATTTTAAACATGGCCGCGACGAGAACGATAAATTATGACGCAATGGATAGATTTGAAAGCACCATCATACCTTCGTTG
>NC_041391.1:674731321-674805441 GCF_002162155.2 Triticum dicoccoides
CGCGCTTTGGCTCGGGGTGGTGGCGTGCTCAGTGTGCCGCCAGTCCTGGCCGTCAACTTGAACGGGGTTTTGACGGCGTTACCTAGAGGGCGGGGGGTGTTACGCCGTGGAATCACGATGTGATCTGGAGGCGGCGAGACCGTGAGAGGGTGGCGGCGTGACCACGAGAGGGTGGCGTGCAAGATGGTCAGCGGCATGATCGTCAAAGAGCTGGGAGCGCGGAGGGACCGGGTCATGGAAAATTGTGTGACGTGGGTAGGTAGGGTTGGGATGGCTGAGCACACCAGGTGGCTTCTGGGATACCACTAAGGGCAGCGAGTGTTCGGGCGAGCGATCCTCAAGGACCACCACATCGTGTGTCTGACGGTCCTTTTACTCTACAAGACCACGACGTTCGTGGCATCCTTGCTCATCACCACACTGCTCACGTCACGCAATTTTACATCACCCTATCCCGCGCCATCCCAGCTCTTTGACGATCACCACGCCGCCCTCTTACGGTTATGTCGCCGCCCTCTGATGGTCACGCCGCCTCCAGATCACACCGTGATTCCACACTTAAAACCCCCTACCCTCTAGATCACGCTGTCCAACCCCCGTTCAAGTTGACGGCCGGGACTGACGGCTCACTGAGCATGCCATCCCCCGAAGCCAATGCGCGGGCCGCCTGCCCCGGCGGCGTAGTTCCCCCGCAGCGAAGGTATGGTGGTGCTTTCAAATCTAGCCATTGCGTCATAATTTATTGTTCTCGTCGCGACTATGTTTAAAATATCTAACACTTCATGTAATTTTTTTCGTTTAGTATGGAGGAGTATGGCGAAATTTATTGTTCTGTCGAGAAGTGGTGCCGTTGGTGAACAAATTGAACTCTAGGCAACGAAAGTGGCTTGGTGGCACTAGGTTGGAGAAAATGATGTTGATTCCTAGTGTGCAAATGCGGAAGTGCTTGCTGAAATTTACTATTAAAACGTAAAAAGGTTCGTTATGCGTCTGAAAAGCGGTGACATATCATTGCGCACTCACGATGTCTTTCACATATTTGGCTAGAGAACAAGGGTAAAGATGCGACGAAAGTAATAAGTAAAGTAGGGGAAGAGGCAAACAAAATGGTGCCTTCTCGTTTTCTAGATTCCTGTAATGGTGAAATAGTGATAGATCAGTTGATTAAAAACATTGTTAAGAGTGGCATGTATGATGATGACTTTGTGCGTAGAATGGTATTAGTTCTCTTTGGCACAATTATAGCACCGCACTCCACTAAACATGTCCCTCATAGCTTTTACATGTTGGTGGATGATGTGGACGCCATAAAATCATTTAACTGGAACGTGTTCACGTTACGTGTGTGCATTTGATAGGGTCACAAAGACGGTTAGAGATGTCAAAAAATTCAAATGGCCAGTGGGAAACCTCACGCTCATTCAGATAAATCGTAATTTTAATTTGTGTCTTTATAATTACATTTTCGTAGTTTAAAATTGCTAACTCTCTTGATGTTCATGCAGTACATGTAATGGGAGAAAGTGCAGTCGTTAAAGTGCAGCCAACGGTTGTAGAGACATTCGATCCTTTGTATTCTAAGTACCCACTAATGATAAATTGGTTTGAAGTTCAGGTTGCGAAGCGTGACAAGTATGACATAAATTACGGCCATGGTCATGAGAAGGTAAATACTTATGGCTTGTACTGAATGCATTGACTGGAGTATTTAATTGTTCACTTAGTTAAATTCGTTCAACGTTTCGCAGGTTGACGACTTAATAAGTGAAGAGTACAGGCACACCATAATTGCTAAAGAAGGAATAATCCATGAGGAAAAAATTGAGCCACCGAAACGACAAGGTGGTGACAGAAATAGAAGAGATAGTAAAGCCGAGTGTTCATCGAGCAGTGACACTACATTAGATTAAGTCATGAAATGCATAAAAGATATGTAGAAAGAAATTTGTCTCATTCCTGATAAATGTGCCGAGGTAATGATTGATGTTTATTTTATTTTCCATGCGCATGTACATAATGTTTTGGATATGTCCTTGCAGATACTCATTGAGAAGTTGAACAAGAAAGGGCAGATCTTGAAGCCAAACCGGGAGTTCTTGACGAGTTCACTTTTGTGAACGAAAGTGAAGAGTGGACGAAGAAGTGCAAGCCGAAATATTTCCCGAAAGTTAATTCAACTCCTTTGAATGAACGTATGGAGGAGAAGAATGAAGCATCCTTCACGAGTGCGAAGCGTATGGAGTTTCCGGATGACACGAGCGTGCAAGACAATAGACTCGGTAAAGGTGATGAAACCGACCCCTTTATTATTGACGATAATGGTAAATCACCTGCGGCATCATAAGCATCATTAGCCACGAAAGATTTTCCTTCAGTTAATCAAACCCCGCGGAATGGTAATACAGTATCGTACGGGTCTAGCGCCAAAAATTCAGAGGAAGTTAGTATTGATAGCCTGAATACCCACCCGGTGGAAGGAAAGGAGGCCCAAAAGATGATGATGAAAGCGGAAGAACGGCTCTGCAAGGTCTTGATACTTCTCACCGTATTCGCAGTGAGCATCACCTACATCGCCGGGCTGAGCACGCCAGTCGGCTTCTAGGACACTACTAAGGGCAGCCACCACCCGGGCGACGCAATCCTCAAGGACCACCACGACGTGTGCCTGGCCGTGCTTTTAGTCCGCAACACCACGACGTTCGTGTTGTCCTTGCTCGTCACCGCTGCTTATCATCGCCGGCAAGAAGCTCCCTGACAAACTAGCTCAGTCTCACATGCTCTACGCCTGCATTGTCATCGCGCTGGTCGGCCTCATCGGTGCGTACGCCGCTGACAGCTGCAGGGAGACCGAGACCACCGTCTACGTGGTCTCCCTAGCACCGTTGTGGCATACATCATGCTCCAACTCTATGGCTTCTGCAGCTCAGAGTCAAAATTATTTTCTTTTGTTTCGCTCCAGGTGGTAATGGAAGGTACACATTATTTTCCTCTTGTGCTAACTTAATTTTACGGGCTTTAGCTCTCAAAACCTCCTCTCACAATGGTTGTCGCCGCTCATCTCAGTTCCAAACTCCGGATCCAAGCCAGTAGATCATCTTTTTCCTCTATTTGTAGTTACACTAATTTCTTCTTTATTTCTCTGCAACTGAACTAAACACTGTTTCTTCTTTCTTTGCAATGTATGAATGCAGTACTAGGGAAGCTCTGGACAAGGCTCGCTCTCTTGTTGTACTCCTCGCCACTCTTGCCGCCACCATCACCTACACAACGGGGTTGGACCCGCCGTGTGGCGTTTGGCAGGACAACGGCTAGGGGCACATGGCTGGCGACCCTCCTCACGGTCAATGCTAGGCGGTACAAGGCCTTCTACTACTGCAACTCGGTTGTGTTTGTGGCCTCCTTGGTGGCCATTGTCCAGGTTCAGAAGGAGATTCTGGTCAAGCATCACGTGCAGCCGTGATACTCGACATGTTTGGCCTCATCGGCGCGTATGCCGCCGGGAGTTGCCGGGACGTGAGCACCTCCATTTACGCCATGGCGCTAGCAGGCGCCGTCCTGGTCTATGTGGTGATCCGTGTTGTCTTCTTCATGCTGGACCACAAGGATAACAAAGACAGTCCAGGAACACCAGTTGCTAGAGAAGAGGCGCAAACGGTTGCTTCTCTTTGCAATCTTGGCAGCGACCATCACCTACCAAGCCGGCCTCACCCCTCCAAGCGGCTTCCTGCTCCAGGAGGGGTGGAGCTGAAGCTAGTGTTACCCTGATGCACTACTTCACTATGGCATAAAATTTTCAATCAACGATGTATTGAACAAAGGTGAGTTTAGCAACTTCTAACACAAATTTCGGACATAACAATAGTCGATCTATGAAAAATTTAACAGCAATATTTTGATATTGATCCTGAAACAAAGAAGGGAGTACCTATAACTCATCTAGATGAGACGTAATTTGGTCTCAATCACCTGAAAAACAAGAACGGATACAACTCACGTCGGCACACACGCATCTTATAGCATCATATTCAGTGGCTATAAAAGGTGAATGAGACCAAATTAAATCTCATCTAGATGAGTTCTAGTAAAACTGAACAAAGAACAAAATTACCTGAAAAGTTTGTCTTCGTTTCCAAGTTCTAAAACACATCATTAGAAATCAAGGTTCAATAACCTACAAGATACACAAGTTTAAAAATAGAATTGACTTTTTAAAAAGAACATAATATACTGCCCAAATCAAAGAACTTAGAAGGGCTTAAATTTTTGAGAATTTACCTTTAATAAATTATCTTGCCCCTAGACATGAAACTGGTGACCTTCTTTTTTTTTTCTCCATGTAACAAATAACATCATCGCCCAATCTGTCATCATTGAGGCGATTGCGCGAGTAAGATTTGAAGTTTCATAGATGAAAAGCACCTCTCATGTATAATATATTTATGTAAGATTTAATCTGCCAGCTATAAGTTCATACATACAAATTGATGGAACGTGTACAATTTAAGAATAACAACACACACAAAAGGGTATACCGAAGCAGAATTCAAATTGAGGGAGTGATAATTGAAAAAGATGTTGCTATTCAGCAAAGAATCTGAGAGAGGAAGCAAAAAAAATTACAGTGTATCGAAGAGTCAATGGCTGGCTAAAAGCATCGTGGCTGGATCCCGCTGCCGCGCACAGTCGCGTAGCCGCGTAGGCGTGTGCGGTGTGCCGGCCGCCCAGCCGGCAGCTGCCTAAACTTTCCTAGGAAGTAGTAGGAACGGATAGATCGCCGCCGCCACCGCCGCGGCGCTTTGGCTGTTCGGGAGTCAGGACTTAGGAGACGACGGATCGATCGATCGCTGGTTCGTTCCAGACAGCGAGAAGATCGACCGATTGATCCGTGCAGACGTGGGGCCCGCGTGGCGACTGGATTTTTATTTTGAGCAAAACCGCGTGGCGACTGGATGTGAACAGCGGACGTACGTGAACGTGATGGGCTGCATCTTGCTGATTATATGGGCCCTGTGGCACCACCCTCAGCCCACCCTGATGCCTTGGGCCTTATAGCCTATTAGTACTAGAAAAAAATTTCGTCCTTGTAGCATGTGCCACAGGACGACAAGTTTGGACGGCACCATGCCGGCGACCCGGTCCTCTTGGACAACTACCGACGCAGCTACAATGCCTTCTTCTACTGCGCAACTTAATAAGCTTCATGTTGTCGATCGCCCTCATCATTCTCCTGGTGAACCCCAATATGTATAGGGCAACCATATGAAGCAATGCGCTAGCTGTTTGTACGGCGGTGGGCTTGCTTTGTTTGATGGGGGCCTACGCCGCAGGAAGTACGCAACACCTCAAGACATCCATCTACATCTTCGCATTGGTGGTCGTGGTCCTCTTAGTTGTAGTCGTACTGCTGCTAGTATTTTTACTGAAGGGGCCGGACAAAAATGGCAACGATTCGGCACCCAAAGAACAGGACGAAGAAGGGAAGGAGGATGGCAACAATTCACCAACCAAAGAACATGACGAAGAAGAAGGGGAGAAGGTAGGAGAAAAGATGGGGGATGAAGAAAGCAAGAAGCCAGCGAAGCGAAAGTACCTGATGCTGCTAGGCATCTTGGTGGCAAGCGTAGCCTACCAGGCCGGCCTGGAACCGCCTGGCGGAGCATGGCAGAGCAGTAGCAATGGGTACGAGGCGGGCAACCCGGTGATGCACGACAACAGGAGGCCCCGGTATCTTGCCTTCTTCTACAGCAACTCCACCTCCTTCATGGCTTCCATCGTCCTCATGATCATGCTGCTACCTCAATGGCTGCCAAAGAAGGAGGAAGGAGAATAGGAAAAATGTTCACTGAGGGTGATGAACAGGACGATCATACTGGATTTGGTCGCTCTCCAAGTGGCCTATGCAACTGGCTCCAACAGGGGTTGGAAGACGTCCGTGTATGTCATCGTGCTCATCATTGCCGTGCTGGGCTACTTTGTGATCCATATGACGCTTTCGATATGTTCTGAGCATCACCATATGAGTGGCATGCCGGAGGAGCCAAAGGAAACTCAATCAGCTTGATTCATCATTATCAATTTAGCTCTACTGGTGTGAGGCGGCAGTCCACGAAGTAACCGAAAATTCAAGGTGATGGATCATCTTTTTTTTTTTCTATTTCTAGATCTTTAATCAGCTTAATTAGCTCTGTCCAACCCCTCTGCTCTTGGCAATTCACCGTCTTATCAGATTCCTAGTCTAGTTGATGTACTCAGGATGAATAGCCTCCATCCAATTGGAGCATGCTGGCATTGTGTGTCGACTCAATACTGGGCCAGTTGTGCATGTAAAGAAAGCATTGATGAGGCTCTGAACGCTAATCTTCGCAATGAACACTAACTGAAAGCTGGGTCATAGCCTAGTGGAGCGTACTTAATTTGTTGAGTTAATTGCATAAAAGTACCACAATTCGGGCATCACATGCAGATTGGTACCACGATTGCTAATTTTTGCGTGTCAGTACCAACATTCGTCTAAATTTTTGCAAATTAGGCTAAAACGCGTATTTATATGTATTGACAGTGTATCTGACCGTTGGGGCCCGTCCGTCAGGTGCCGACGTGGCATATTTTTTGCAGAAAACCCCTTGGCTTTATATGTAATCACATAAATGCCCATTTTATTCGCAGGAAAACCTCCATTGAGAGGGACTTTTTTTTTTGTTCGCAAGTTTTTCACGGACTTGTTCGAAAGTTTCCAGCGAATCGAAGAAATAAATAACCGGAACGAAAAAACGCGCGCGAGCGCGATTCGAACCCACGACCTGCAGGACTGCCGCTCGGAACGCTGGCCACTACGCCACAGCGTCGCTGTTGACGTGGTACAGGCGAACATTTTATTATACTAGCGCACACACGCTGGGCCGGCACCTGGGAGAGATAACTGCACATAAATTCAGAGAGAGATAACTGCACAGATTCAGAGAAGCTCACTCTTGTTATATGAAACCATCTTTGTTCAGAGTCGGAAAGGAAATGGAATCAACGTGTATGCTGCACATAAATCTTTGTATCATCTGAAATGTTTGTGTTTGTCCATCCCATGGAGAGGAAAAAAATTTAAGAAAATCCTGTATGCGTAATTGTTTCAGAATTCAGAGAGATAACTGAACAAATTCGTTCACTGCAGTCGATAACTGAACAATTTCAGAGAACTGCTCTTCTTTTTTTCTTTTTCAGTTGGAATGGTAGAATTAAATTCAGGGAACTCTCTAGTTCTGGTGAAATGGCAGAGTAAATTGTCTAAACTATTATGTCAGTCACACTTTGCATTGTTGTAACTGAGGTGTACAATGGCAGCAATGCACGGTACAAATTGCTTCTGAACTAAGCTTCCAAACAAGTTACTTGCTTCTGTGCAAAGTAGATGAGGTAATGGGAATATCAAGTGCGGAAAATAGTGTTGCTTAAAATTCCATCTCATACAAATTTACATATTCACAGTAGTTGTTATGGTGCTCGTATAGGTGCATTATTTGGATGAGGTGAAGGCCTATAGTTTGTCTCGGAGATAGCAGAGCTTGGTTTATATGTGAAACAACAAAACACGGATTCAGTCAGGAACAACTTAACTGAATTTTTTGGACTTGCTAATCTTGATTATTCCATTTGCTGTTGCCTTGGTGTTCTACTCACAAGATTTTAGAAGAAACTGCAACGAGATGTCGACCAATCAAGTCTTCACTCAACTGGCCGACACTTAAAATTTTGGTTGTAAAATATGCTGGTACAAATGAGAGCAGTCATACATCAGTTTGGGCATGATTTATCTGAATGCAGCGAGCAAGCCGTAACCGTTGGTGTATAGCATCCAGTGAACTCTCAAGAAATAGGAATCAAAAGACGTCAGTCAATGGTGGGCAAAAATGAGCTAATACAATTGTTCCAAGAACAAGAAAATGATGATAAAAAAATCTTTAACTTTGGATATTTGTTCCTGTTGGAATCATAGACTATTTCATCAATTCTTTCATGTTGTTTATATAATTTCTGTGTCATCTGAAATGTGTATAACTTTGGATATTTGTTCTTGTTGGAATCACATCTGAAACGTTCCAGAATTCAGAGAGAT
Organism: Triticum dicoccoides; assembly: GCF_002162155.2. NCBI lineage: Eukaryota > Viridiplantae > Streptophyta > Magnoliopsida > Poales > Poaceae > Triticum > Triticum dicoccoides. The sequence continues at coordinate 674,739,429 of NC_041391.1, forward strand.
AACCGAACAGATTCGGAGAACTTCAGTCTTGTTATATGAAACCCAGTAATCTTTGTTCAGAGTATTGGAAACGAAGTGGAATCAACAGACTATTTCTTTCATCCTCCATGTTGTATACAATCTTTGTATCATCTGAAATGTTAGTTTTCGATGGGATGTTTGTTCTTGTTTGTATCCCATGTTGTGTCCATGAAGAGAAAAGGTAAGAAAATCAATTGTTTCGGAATTCAGAGAGATAACTGAACAAGCTCGTTGATTGAACAAATTCAGAGAATTCACTCTAGTTCTAGCGAATTGGTAGAGTAAATAAATTATGTAAATTATTATGCCTGTCACACTTTACATTGATGTCAGTGAGGTGTAAAATGGCTGCAATGCATGTTAGAACTTGCTTCTAAACTAAGCTTCCAAACAACTTCCCAAAAATGCTCACTCAAGGGCAGCGAAATGACAGAATGAAAAGCCACACTGCGTTGATCCTTCTGCTACCACCGTTGTGCATAGCAGATGTGGTAATGGGAGTATCAATTGGGGCCAATTATGTTTCTTAAAATTCCACCCCATACAAATTTAAATATTCACATTGGTTGTTATGGTGCTCATACAGGTGCATTATTTGGATGAAGTGAAGGCCTTTACTTTGTCTAGGAGATAACAGAGCCTAATTTATATGAGAAACAACATAGCGCAGATTCAGTGAGGAACAACTTTGATGTTGGGGGGCTTACTTAACTGAATTTTTGACTTGCTAATCTTGATTATTTCAATTGTTGTTGTCTTAGTGCTCTGCTCACATAAGTAGCGCCCTGCAATTTCACATATGACAACTTCCTTCATGCCCTTGTTGAGCCATGACTCACACCATTCCGAAGCATCATGCTTGTTATGGTTGCACCTCTTGCCGGCCCAGCGTGTGTGCGCTAGTATAATAAAATGTTCGCCTGTACCACGTCAACAGCGACGCTGTGGCGTAGTGGCCAGCGCGCCGAGCGGCAGTCCTGCAGGTCGCGGGTACGAATCGCGCTCGCGCGCGTTTTTTCGTTCCGGTTATTTATTTCTTCGATTCGCTGGAAACTTTCGAACAAGTCCGTGAAAAACTTGCGAACAAAAAAAAAGTCCCTCTCAATGGAGGTTTTCCTGCGAACAAAATGGGCATTTATGTGATTACATATAAAGCCAAGGGGTTTTCTGCAAAAAATATGCCACGTCGGCACCTGACGGACGGGCCCCAACGGTCAGATACACTGTCGCATTTATGTGATTACATATAAAGTCAAGGGGTTTTCTGCAAAAAATATGCCACGTCGGCACCTGACGGACGGGCCCCAACGGTCAGATACACTGTCAATACGTATAAATACGCGTTTTAGCCTAATTTGCAAAAGTTTAGACGAATGTTGGTACTGACACGCAAAAATTAGCAATCGTGGTACCAATCTGCATGTGATGCCCGAATTGTGGTACTTCTGTGCAATTAACTCCAATTTGTTTCACAATTGATGCTAACTAATGCAGCACCCTCTTTCTATCTAACAGCACCATATATGTTATATGTTAATGTACCTAACCAATCACATGAAAATGACAGCATGTAACGACTCGTAGACGCTCGGGAACATGTGCTACTAACGAAAACAAGCTGTCCACCCTTGCAGATTCCGCCCATGTTCATACACAAATGGGACAATAGAAGTACCGACCAGACTGCAGCAACCAACACGAGTAGACGACCCAGACATAATACTGTCATGGGATCAACAGAACCAAGGGCAAGAATCAAGCTCACCTAGACGCCAGACGGTGGAATCAATAAAACTAACAGCATGTCTAGTAGAGCCCTCAAACCCTTAAATATGATTTTAGTTTTAAGGGTTGAGAATTGACCATTTTTGACACTTTTAAGGGTTGATAATTGGCCATGGTTTAATAGTTTACATCACACAATCATCATCTTCCCCCTCTCATCGGCACCATCACCAAAAAGTTGCACCTGGCGCCACCTCTTAGACCACTTCCACATCCATCAAGCACCTCCATTGTCGTCGATGGTGGAGTCCTCCACACCGCCATCGCCACCACCACTCATCGGAGTGTCACCTCGAAGAGTAGAGGACGCACCACGGAATATCCTCTTCCTCTCCGTGATGTCCTGCTTGTACTCCTTCCACCACATCAATTGGTCTTCATCCATGTCCTTTTTGGACATCATCATGTGCTTCTTCTCTTCCACCATGAGTTCTTTCCATGCCTTTGCTTCTTTGACCTTGATCATCCTCTCCTCCAAGTCGGCCTTGCGCTTGGCATCTTCACGCCTTGCTTCAATTTGTGCAAGCTTCACCTCTTTCTTCTTCTCGTTGATAAGAAGCTTTGTCTCCAATGTCTTCATTGTCAATGCCTCCCTTAACTTCATCATATGTTCTATCTTCTCCCTTATGCTTGACGCCTCTCCTTCCATCTTCTTCCTTAGCTTATCCTTCTTGTTTCCAGCGGGCTTGTGCTCGTTCCTTCCCTCCTCTTCACTATCATCCATCCTAAGCATTGCCGACTTCTTGGGTGCGGTCTCTTGATCCCTCAATTTTCCAAACATGTTTAAATGGGAATGCTTTGCCCTTGGAAGCGGCCATCTCCTTGTACCTCAAGTCGGCAATTGCCTCCTACAAATTAACCCACCAATAGCATAGTAAACATATATGTACTCACATAACAATAGCATAAAAATCAAAAAAAATGTGAAAAACATATATGTACTCACATAGTCACTCTTCACGGTTCCACTAGGCGGTGCATCCTTCACTTGGTCCATTGCCGCACTCCAACGAGCACAATGGGGCTTCACCAACTCCCACTGGCCTTGAAGCAACCGGTAACTACGAGGGATGTACCCACAGGTCTTCGGATTGATCTTGCAATAGACGTCCTCTGTGCGTTGCCAATAGCGTTTACCGGTTTGATCGGTACCGGTGCTTGCATCCAACCCCACATGTGCCCAAGCACAAACCAAGAGAATATCTTCGTCCTCGCTATAGTTTGTCGAGCGCACGGTGGGTTTTGCAACGGCGGCGAACGCCTCCTCCTCTATCTCGGTCACCTCCTCCTCATCTTCCCCTTCCTCCTCCTCATCACCCTCTTCCTGCAAGTCATCACCAAACCCAAAGGGTTCGAGAGAAGGAGCCCCGATGTCCACCTCCGCTTCTTCGAGAAGCCCCATGAACGACATTGGCGGGGCAGGCATTCCGTCGAGCACCTCGTGCACGGCGGGCGGAGGTGTGGGGGACGGGGCGGCCAGGGCGGGCGTCGACTTCTTCCTGGAGGTGGCCTTCTTCACTTTCGGCGCCGCTGCCCCCTTCGGCCCAAGGGAGGGCTTCTTCCTCACCTTCGGTGCCGCTGCAGCCGGGGCGGGCTGGGGGAGGACGACGTGCTGGCCAGCACGCCGCCTCTTCGTGCCGACGACCACAACCGACGGCACCTCCGGCGCGGGCAGAGGGAGCGAGGACGGGGCCGGCACAGGCATCACCGAGGCCGAGGCCGGCGGCGGGGCGATAGGCGGAGGGAGGGAGGACGCGGGCGGGGCGGTCCGGGGCGACGGAGGAGTCCGGCGGCACCTCCATGGCTCGCCACGGGGGCGGCGGGATCGACGAGGCGTCCGACGGGAGGGAGCGCGCGAGGGGAAATTTCCCTCCCACGCAACGACCGGTGGAGTGCGGGTTGAAGGTGGGATTCCCTCTCCAATCCTCACTTTTACAGATTGGGAGGGCAACCCCAGATCCAATCCGTAAAAAAATTTAAGGGTTTAGGGGTTCTATTATTTGCCATTTTTTTCGTTTCAACACGCAAAAAACCGTTGTTTCTGTTTACTTGAGGGTTTAAGGGCTCTACTAGACATGCTCTAACCAAGTGCAGCAATGACTTGGCTGGCTGGTTCAATCATGGACGCTCTGCGTGGAAGGGGGAAAGGAATCGACCCGAATGCCGACGTCGATAGGGAGGAACTGAGCGGAGATTGCGGCGTTCGTGGGCTGGTATGGGATCGGGTGGCGGCCGGCGGCAGGAAACCTCCGCCGCGACCTCGGACCAAAACCCTCGTCTCGCGGGGAGCGGTGCCTTGGTGGGGAGTGGCGAAGAAGAGAAGATTTGATAAACAAGAGAAGATGCATATGTGGGCTGCTGAGCAGAGCCTTGGGCCGGGCCATGCGCAATAGAGAGAAAGGCCTCCATCCCTAAATCTTACTCGATTCTCAAAAAAAATCTTACTATCTATCTTTATTTCCCTTTAGCAGTGAGCACCAGCAGCAGCAAGCAGCCGCACTATGAAAAAAACGAAGGTAGGAGTTGTCACTAAGAGCATGCACACCCGGGCTCCTCAAACAACCCTATACATCTGAGTGGACGACCGGTCACAAAATCCCGACCCAGTCACACCCCTCATACCGGCGTAATGTGCTTAAAACTTTTGAATCTTTCCAAAGCATATGATATGGATTTGTCGTATTATGGCGTGTGTTTCTTCGGTCAAATATTCAATAAAATTCACTTGTAAATTGTTGGACTCCTTTACCCCTCCAGGGGCATTCGCCAAGGTGACCCATTGTCCCCTATTCATTTTGTTATTGACATTTTCTCTGCGTTGATCAACAGATCCATTATGGAGGAGGTCTGGAAGGAGTGACAAAAATTTGCCGAAGAGCTACAGTTATCTCGTACCTTCTTTTTGCGGATGACTAATTACTATTTTTCCAGCAAATTATGTTCGTAAAAGGTTTGTTGAACGCTTAAGTTTTGGCGACGGGTCAGCTTATTAAGCCCTCAAAGTGCTCCAGCCTTTTCAACGATGATTGTTTATCGGCAATGGCCATGGAAGTTAAATCTATACTGGAAGTTACACAAGAAGTTTTTGGTCTCAAATACTTGGGCCTTCCTATCCCACAATGGAAGATGCATATATAAGGGGAGATTTGACGGATATTCATTTCTGAGCCCAGGCTCAGCTGATCTCGAAATCCTATCCATCCGCTGGCGTGTGGATTCACGCTGGTTGTTGTATATCTCGCCTTATAGCTGATGTATCGATCAGAAATAAAACTAGCGCCTGGGCGCATTAACTACGGCCACAGTAAGCGGAACAGCTGATGTGGCCACGACTCAGTCAGTATCCTGCGCCACCCTGATCCGGCTCGGTCGAACGGCCGCATTAACGACTACGCCCACGTCTCAGTCATTATTCTGCTGTGGGCCATCACTCGCTTTCCTTTTTGAGGGAAATCACTCGCATTCAAAGCCCGTGTTAACGTGCTGGCACATCAGGCGTGTCATGTACACATCGTTTTTTTTTTTGAAATCATCATGCGAGCCTGGGTGTGCGCATAGATATTTCCACGTCACCCGAATGACAGCGACGATTGTCTTTTTTTTTAAACAAGATGACACCGATGATTGTTGTTCCCGTTCCTGTGCGACATGCTAGCAAATCAAGCGAGTTAACATAAGATCATACGATCAAATCAAAGTAGTTAGCATAATTAACTCACTCTCGGTTACAGCAACTTTTTCCAACATTTAAAGGAGAGCGACGAAACACAAAGAACCTCAATAAGGAACAACAGACTTGTACAAATGGTAATTTCAGCTAAGCAGAGTACAGAACATCCACCGGAGGCATCATTTAGCGGATCCTTGGCTTCTTACACGGGTTGCTGCTAACTTCATCATCATCCATCTCCACCAGCGCACCAGCCATTGCATGGTGACTTATCCGTGACCACGCATCACCAGGGCCACATTGCAGCTCTGATTTTTCAACGATCAGCAGCACAGTGGGTCATTCTCGTCGTAACCCTCCATCGGCACCTCGTCAGTCACCGAGTCAGCACCATCAACTCCATCCATGGCGACCAAGCTCCCAGTGCCAGCAACATCGAGAAAAACAACCTCAGGCACGAAGCAATGGTTTCGGGGAAGAAACAGATATAGAGAGCAGCGAGGGTGGAGGGCAGGAAGCAACGTTTATGGAGGAAGGAAAGGCTGGAGGGAGGCCTGCGAGTTGGCAGGGGCGTGTTTTGCGGGTGCAGTAGCAACAAATTAGCGATCCAAAGCAATTAATCTGTCATGTCTCCGGCTGACTGCACACCTGCCCTACGCGGACATCATTTACTGCAGCGGTGACGGCGTCTTTTTGCATCAGACGGCACCCTTGCTTGTCTGTTCGGGGAACAACATTTTTGTGACGGACCTGAGCCACGGTGAGCTGGCGTACACAACTGTTCATGACCGTATTCCGCCGTCTGATATCATTTTACTCCGGCCGTATTGTCTGACATGGACCAACTAGCGCGCATCCCTAGAGGTGGACCAACGAACAAGATAAAGTGTTCAGCTGCCGCCCAACTCAATAACGCCGCTCTCGAGATTTGAAACACTCCAAGCGCTTTTGGGCAAGGCCTTATGGATTGGAGTGAATAGTAAATGTCTTTAGGAAGTAAGAAATTGTTGGTTAAATATGTTCTCATACCATCCTCACTTATGTGATGAGCATGTTCAGGTTACCGACCTTAGTTTGTGATGATCTAACACGCTTGATGAGGCAGTATTGATGAGGAATGGAGAATTGTAAAAGAAAGATGAATGTTGGGACACCACGATATTACCAAAGTGCAAGGGAGGTATGGGCTTTCGTGACATACGAGCTTTTAACTAAGCTCTTCTTGCCAAGCAAGCTTGGAGATTAATTGATACACTGGGCAGCCTTTGTGCGCCTATTGCGAGCGAAGTACTTCCCCAATGGAAATTTACAAGATAATGTGTTCACTAGTAATTATTTGGCCATGTGGAAAGGAATCGAGCATGGTGTGGAACTTGTTAAAAAAATGAATTATTATTTGGAGAGTGGGGAAGGGTTCTCTGGCCAGGACATAGAGGGACCCTTGGATTCCTCGTGGGACTTCCTTCAGACCAGTCAGTCCCAAATGTAATTCTAGGTTTAATGGGGTCTTAGACTTCCTTGATGACAGTGGAGCTTGGAACGTCCAATGCCTCAAAGATCTTTTTTGGCCTCTTCGTGTTAATGAAATTCCTAAGACCTGGACCTCACCGAGACAACGACAAGACTTCTCATGTGGTTCTCGGAGAAAAGTGAGCGATTCTTCACTGAAAATGCTTATAGACTTATGACTGCACTGCATGGTGAGTTGTTCGTTGGTGGAGCTGCAATCTAACATCTACAGGGAGATTATTCTATTTGGAACCTCATCTGGCGCTCCACGGTTCCAAAAAAAAATGAAGATTACCGCCTGGAAGGCGGCATCGGGTTCCCTAGCTACAGTAGCATGCAAAGTTGAATGTCACTTAGCCACTCGTTGGATGTGCTCTGAAGACAAGTACATGTGTTGATCTCCTGCTGTCGTGGGGATGATTCTGACGATACGAGAGGTGAGAGAATGGAGTCTGATCTACCGAGGCGCAAATGGGTGACTTAGGGATTTTTACAAGTTCGGGCCTCTCATGATAGAGATAACGATCCTACGTCTTGTGCTCTGGAAAGGATTTCTTTGTTCTATGAATGAAAAGCATAGGAGATTACAATGTGTATGGGAGAGAGAGAGATTGAGAGAGAGAGAGAGGAATGGGAGAAGAGAGCCTAAGTCATGGTGAAGGACAGCTTATATAGATTACAATTTGTCCGAGTGTCTGGGAGTTCTTCGGCCGAGTGTGGTAATACCGTGTCTTCGTCCGAGTGGATTTATGTCACGATGTTGTTCCGATTAATTAGGACTTGTTGACGTTTTTGTTATTTTTAAGCGGTGGACTCGGGCCCCTTGGGCCTTCACGAGTTTTAGATCATTGTGGGCCTACCCTACAGTAGGCATCTTCAACACCTGCACCCATGCAAATGTGGTTTGGGATCGTATGCGAACCATCTGGTCGCTGCCTTCCGATGATCACCTAGTTAATAATGGTAAGGAGTGGCTCCTCAGTGTCTTACTTGGTTGTGATGAAATAGAACACGACAAGGTGATCATGATCATATGGCGAATTTGACAGCTTCATGATGATTTGGTTCATGACAAAGAGGTCCCTCTAGTTGATGTCACGGTTGAGTTTCTAGATAGCTATCTAAAATCTATTAGTGACGCGAAACTATATAGCACGAGTCCATGGCCGCCACTGGCATCGGAGTACGTTACTTTATCTGTGGATGGTTCGTTCTCTGATGTGGATGAATTGGCCGCAACATGTATGATCTTACGACATTATGTTGGGTCATTTGTATTAGCGGTGTACCTGTTGGGGATATAACTATTGGTATGACCCGCCCAGGAGGGGCCGGGTTATACCTACAAGTATTCTTGAAGCCCAAGACTGATGTTAAGGATGGCGGTTCAGTTAAGGGCCCAAAGCCCAGAGGCGACTTAAGACCCGTAGTGATAAATTGCCATATGTACGTGACTTGTATTGTAAGGCAAGAATAGTTAAGAGACCGAGTCAGACACTGTTTATGAGCCGGTCGGGACTCTGTGAGCCGCTGGGCGTCGACCTCTGTATATAAAGAGGCGACCCGGCAGCGGTTCAGGGCAAGTAAGACGAGATCGAGAGCTAGGTCAAGCGATTCCGCTCCCTAGTAATCGAGTCATAAGCAATCTCACTTAAACTGGATCGTAAGCTTTTACCTTCACTGTATGGGGCCGAACCAGTATAAACCCTGTGTTCTTTGTCCCGATTAACCCCTTTAAGCTTCCTAGTTGCGATGGCTCCACGACTAAGTCCTTTCACTAGGACATCTGATGTGACAATTCCACGACTGTTGGCGCCCACCGTGGGGCCAGCGCACAGTGGATTTGAATTCTTGAAGGGCAGCTTCGAAGGGCTCAAGGGATACGTCGTGAGCCAGATGACCAAGAGTCATCGCGGCAAGCTCTACATCGATGACGCAGGCCGGGGCCCCGAAGCCGGCTCAATTGAGTACGGGTACCGGATCCCCTTCGGCGGAATCCACGTTTTCATCGGCAAGATCGGTGAGCCGGGCCCTAAGCCGGACATCTGCACCGACCTCGTCGAGACGGCTCAACGTGCTAGACTCACCCGTGCTATGCCTGCCGTGAAGCGTGCCTTCGTGGGATGCATCCACGGAGGACTTTCGGAAGGATCCGCATCTGGCAGTGAGACGGACATCTATTCTGATGGTGAGTCGTCCACACGCGAGACGGATTCGTTGTATCAGCTACAAGACGGCGGGCTTGGGGCCTGTTCCGATGGCGGCAGTATTCCAGATCTCCTTGAGCCGCCGAGCAGGGTCGGAATCTTCATGGCCGACACGCAACCTATTCAAGACTCCACAACTGTGGCGGCAATAACCTCCGGGTCAGCAGCAGTCGGGGCAGGAGGCCCTGTGCGCTCGCCGGCTCAGGTGCTGATCGATCTCACGGATAAGATGACCGCTCTGTTGACCGCCACGATCAACCCGGCGGATCAAGCTCAACACGATGCAGAAGTGGCACAGTTAAAACTAGATATAGTGCAAGCTAAGGAAGATCTGACGGCGGAAGATATCAGGATGACTGCAGAGCGGGCGGCTCTGGACGCTCAGGCTCAGCGGATTCAGGCGCAGTCTTTCTGGCCCATGATGTATCAGAATGCGTCCAATGAGGTCACGAGGAGAAGATACCAGAAGACTCAGTCTCGGCTCCCTCTAGTTTATGATCCTCGAAACCTCTTCAATACACCCGGTGCAGGGCCCAGTAACCCGCCGGAGATAGACCGGGTTGCGGCACCCTGCTTTGGAACACCGGTTCAACCACAGGTGATGGGGCCTCCCCGCATGAATACTGCTCCACCTCAGTATGTACCAACACCATCGGATCATTATTCTAACCCGTTGGAGAACATGATTGCTGCGGCGGCACGACTGGCGGCTCATCCGGTTGAGGGCGATTCTCCGACGGCGGTTGAAACCCGCAGGGTCAGAGAACTTCTTCAGACGTCTTTGGCACAACAGGAGGCATACTCATATAGCCGGGATAGGATTCATTCAACCCCTCGTCCAAGCCGGAGCCTGGGTTATAGTAGGCACATGGACTCAGCGGTCGTTTCAAGCAACACCCGACGTCGTAACCAGCCAGGCGGGCATGACCCGGCGCGCAATGGAGCCCTTAACTTGATGGATCAAGACAGAATACGTCAAGAGGCTGAGCGGGCGGCTGAGCAGGCGGCTCAGCTGACGGCTTACCAGCCTTATCCGGTTTATCTGACGACTTCTATTGATGCAAGCATGGCTACCAGGACCGGGGGTGTCCCCTGCCTGGTGCCGGCTCTGCGTAACGAGCATTTGCCCAAGGATTTCAAGGGACCTAGGAAGGTGCCTAATTATACGGCCGACTTACAGCCTGGGGGGTGGATTGAAAGCTACGAGATGGCTATGGAGTTACTGGAGGTCAGTGACGCTGCGATGGCCAAGTACTTCACCATGATGTTAGATGGGACTCCCCGCACTTGGTTGAAGGGGCTACCGCCTAATTCCATTGGATCATGGGCAGAGTTAAAAGCCCGGTTCATTCAGAACTTCAAAGATACATGTAAACAACCCATGTCGATTGTGGATTTGACTAATTGCAAGCAGGAGGAAGGTGAGTCCACGACCCATTGGATGCACCGGGTCAAAGCCATAATACATTCATCTGATAAGATGGATGCCGACTCTGCAGTCTTAATGTTGGAGAAAAATTTGCCGTTTTTTGCCTCTGAAGATGAAGCTAGGATGGCTCAAGCGTGATTGTAATGATATGGGTACGCTGATGGCGGCTCTAGTCAAGTACGCCGACTCTGATAGTACCAAGGATCCCGAGTCTGATGATGAAAAGAAAGGGAAGGGAAAAAAGAATGGCAACGGCAAGGGCCCTCACAATAACCCGGCAAATCAAGGAAGCAATAATAAGCGTAAGGCTGATGGTAGCTTGGAGTTTGTGGCTAACACCAATACACAGGGTAACAATCAACGACGTAAGGGGAGACCACCTCCTTAGTCCGGCGGGTCAAGTACCACGCTTGAGCAGTTACTGAACGAGCCCTGTCCAAGGCATGGCACTCCGCAGAAACTAGCCACTCACCTATGGAAAGACTGTACGATCATGAAGGCTTTCAAACATTCCAACATGTTCGGTGCTAATCATGGACAGGGCGGCGGCTCAGGCAGCGGCGGCTTTCATGGCCCGGGCAGCGGTTCAAATTCCAAATTTCAAAATTCTCAAGGTAATCAGGGAGGTCATAATCAGCAATCTGGCCAGGGAGGTCAGCAACAACAGCAGGCTGGATACCAGAGCCATCCAAAGCAGCTGAATTGTGGGCAGTATCATATGTTTACCACCAGTTTGTGCAAGCGGGACCAGAAGCTTCATAAGAGGGCTATGAACACTGTTGAGCCGGCGGTTCCTCGTTATTTGAGATGGTCTGAGCAGCCTATTCTATGGAGTAGGAAGGATCACCCTTCCCGGGTTGATAATCCGGGCCACTTGGCCTTGGTGGTAGCACCTCAGGTTGGAGGATACAAGTTCACTAAGGTGCTCATGGATGGAGGCAACAACATTAATATCCGCTATTATGAGACCTTTCACCACATGGGTTTGACTGACAAAAATCTCAAGACTCCCAACACTGTTTTTCATGGAGTGGTTCCTGGTAAATCGGCATACCCAGTGGGTAAAATTGAGCTGGAAGTGGCCTTTGGAGATGAACATGACTCCAGGGTTGAGAAGTTAACCTTTGAGGTGGTCAAAATCAAGAGCCCGTATCACGCCCTCTTTGGGCGGCCGGCTTATGCCAAGTTCATGGCGAGGCCGTGTTATGTTTATTTATAGCTCAAGATGCCGGGTCATAAGGGCACCATCACAATGCATGGGAGCCAGAAGATAGCCTTGGAATGCGAGGAAGGCGATGTTGCTTACGCTGAGTCTGTTTGTGCAACAGAGGAGTTGAAGTTCTAGAAGGACAATGTTGACCCGACAGATATGACGTCTTTGAAAAAGCCAACCACAGAGCATGAGCCGGTAATGAAGTTTAAGTCGGCCGATGATACTAAGCTTGTTGACTTTGTTCCAGGTGATTCATGTAAGCAGTTCAGTATCAGTGCCAATCTGGATCCCAAATAGGAAAGCGTGCTCATCGAGTTCATCCGTGAGAACCGGGACATCTTTGCATGGAAACCTTCTGACATGCCGGATGTACCAAGAGAACTCATTGAGCACACTCTTAATATTGATCCAAAATTTAAGCCGGTCAGGCAGTTTCTTCGGCGGTTCAATGAGGAGAGGCGTAAGGTCATTGGTGAGGAAGTAGCCTGGCTCTTGGCGTCCGGGTTCATTGTGTAAGATTTTCATCCGGAGTGGTTGGCTAACCCAGTGCTTTTGCTTAAGAAGAACGACACTTGGCGTATGTGTGTGGATTATACAGACTTAAACAAAGCTTGTCCGGCTGATCCCTTCGCCCTCCCTTATATTGATCAAGTTATTGATGCCACGACGGGTTGTGAGCGTCTGAGTTTTTTGGATGCTTACTCTGGTTATCATCAAATCAAGATGGCAGTTAAGGACCAGGAGAAAATGGCGTTCATTACTCCATTTGGAGCCTTCTGCTATGTGTCTATGCCTTTTGGGCTCAAGAGTGCGCAGGCGACTTATCAGCGGTGCGTGCAGAATTGTCTTCATAATCAGATTGGGCGCAATGTTCATGCTTATGTGGACGACATTGTGGTGAAATCCAGAGAGAAGGAGACCTTGATAGATGATCTGAAGGAGACCTTTGATAATCTCCGGGTCTACAAGATGATGCTTAACCCGGCCAAGTGTGTTTTTGGCGTTCCTGCAGGCAAGCTTTTGGGTTTTCTGGTTTCTAACAGGGGCATCAAGGCTAACCCGGAGAAGATCAAGGCAATCACCTCTCTATCTAAGCCGGCGTGCATCAATGATGTTCAGCGTCTGGCGGATCGTATCGCTGCTTTAAGCCAGTTCGTAAGCCGGTTAGGTGAGAAGGCTATACCACTGTATCAAATGATGAAGAAAACAGATAACTTCATTTGGAGTGATGCTGCTAACGCTGCCTTTGAAGATTTGAAGAGACAGTTAGCTGAGCCGCCGGTCCTTGCTGCTCCCATTGATAAGGAGCCATTATTATTATATGTGGCTGCTAACACGCGGGCTGTCAGTGTGGCCATCGTGGTGGAGCGCAAAGAGGCTGGTAAAGAGCATCCGGTTCAACGGCCGGTTTATTATATCAGTGAGGTACTTATTGAGTCCAAGCAAAGGTATCCACATTGGCAGAAACTCGTTTATGGGGTATTCATGTCAAGCCGGAAACTTAAGCAATATTTCCAGGGTCATCCCATCCCTGTGGTCAGTTCTGCTCCTTTAGGAGATATCATCCAAAACAGAGAGGCTACAGGGCGAGTCGCCAAGTGGGCCATTGAACTTGGGCCTCATGGCTTAAAGTATGTACCGCGCACTGCTATTAAGTCTCAAGCACTGGTGGATTTCACCAACGATTGGACAAAACTGCAGATGCCTGAAGAGAAGCCAGACAACACGTATTGGACTATTCACTTTGATGGGTCCAGGCAATTGGAGGGCTCGGGGACTGGAGTTGTGTTAGCTTCCCCTCGAGGTGACAAATTTTGTTATGTGCTACGGTTGATGCTTCCCTGTACTAACAATGCAGCTGAGTATGAGGCCTTACTCCATGCTCTTCGGGTGGCTAAGGAGATGAGCTTAAGCCGGGTAAGGTGTTTTGGCGACTCAGATTTGGTGGCTCAACAAGTATCAGGCAAGTGGGATTCCAAGGATCCTCTCATGGCGGCTTATCATCGTGAAGTTGATGCCATTGCTGGACATTTCAAGGGTTACCCAGTGGAGCACATTGACCGCAGAAAGAACGAGGCGGCTGATGCCTTAAGCCGGATGGGCTCTCAGCGTAAGCTGGTGCTGCCTAACACTTTCTTGGATATTCTGTATAACCCTTCTGTCAAGTTACCTACAGAGGAAGACTTGGCTGTTCCTGACCCAGAAGCACAATTGGTGGCGGCTCTTCACGTCATCCCAGATTGGACAGTGCCATACTTGGCTTACATGACCCGGGGCGAGTTGCCTGAGGATGAAACCTTGGCCAGGCAGATAACCCGGTGGTCTAAGTCAATGACAATTGCCAATGGTGAGTTGCATCATTGAAGTATCACTGGAGCGTTTCAACGTTGTGTCTCTCCTGAAGAAGGCCAAGAAATTCTACGTGAGAGTCATGAAGGGGATTGTGGCCATCATGCCGGGTCAAAATCCCTTGTGGCCAAGGCTTTCCGTCATGGATTTTATTGGCTGACGGCTCGTGCTGATGCAGAGGACCTGGTTAGTAAATGTGACGTTGTCAGAAGTTCTCGAGACGTGCTCACTTGTCGGCTCTAGAATTGAGGATGATTCCAATTACTTGGTCGTTTGCAGTCTGGGGGCTTGACATGGTTGGGCCTTTCAAAAGGTCCAAAGATAAAAAAGACCCACCTTTTGGTGGCGGTTGACAAATTTACAAAGTGGGTTGAGGCAGAGCCGGTTAGTAAGTGTGATGCAGCCACGACGGTCCAATTCATGAAGAAGGTGATATTTCGCTTTGGCTTTCCACACAACATTATAACTGACAATGGTACTAATCTGTCTAAAGGTGCCATGGAAGAATTTTGTCACCGTGAACATATTCGGCTTGATGTTTCATCAGTGGCTCACCCCCAATCCAATGGTCAAGCTAAGAGAGCCAATCAGGAGATATTGAAAGGCATCAAGCCCCGACTTTTGGTACCCTTGCAATGGACCCCGGGTTGTTGGGTTGAGGAGTTACCCTCTCTGACATGGAGCATCAACACCACTCCCAACAGGTCTACGGGTTATACGCCTTTCTTCATGGTTTACGGAGCCGAGGCAGTTCTCCCCAGTGACATCTGTCATGACTCGCCCCGTGTGGCGGTGAAAGTGCAACTATCCCTAGGTGGTTTTGGTAATTCATAACAACATATAGCTCATTGAGCTAATGCTATTCCTAGACTATTATTTCAGGAAAGCTCAATGAATGGCATGACATGGATGATGAAAGTGGAGCCCTCAAAATATCAAGGACAAAGGATTGGCTCAAACTCAAAAGCTCAAGACTCTTCATTTTACATTTTAGTGATCCAAGATCACATTAAGTCTATAGGAAAAGCCAATACTGTCAAGGAGGGATGAGGTGTTGCTTAATGAGCCTCTTGCTTCAAGTGCTTAGTGATATGCTCCAAATACCCTCAACTACTTTCTCACATCCTCATATGACCTAAACCTAAAGCCAAAATCGGTCACACCGATTCTTTCTATCCGGCGCCACCGAGTTCATATGTCATAGCCACTGCCACAAACCCTAGGCAAATCGGTCTTACCGATAGGGATCTCGGTCTCACCGAGATGGGATTGTAATCTCTCTGTTTCCCTTCGTAACGTTTCGATCTAACTGAAGTGAGCGATCGGTCCCACCGAGATTGCAATGTAAACTCTCTGTTTCCCTTTTGTAACATTTCGGTCTCACCGAAAAGAGTAAAGCGGTCCCACCGAGTTTACCTGACCAACTCTCTGGTTAGCTTATTACCAAAATCGGTCTCACCGAGTTTGCGTAATCGGTCTCACCGAGATTACATTATGCCCTAACCCTCCTACCGAGTTGCATGTCGGTCCCACCGAAAATCCTAACGGTTACTAGATTTGCTGAATCGGTCCGACCGAGTTTCTCAATTCGGTCCCACCGAGTTTGGTAAATTGTGTGTAATGGTTATATTTTGTGTGGAGGCTATATATACCCCTCCACCTCCTCTTCATTCGAAGAGAGAGCCATCAGAACAAACCTACACTTCCAACTTACCATTTCTGAGAGAGAACCACCTACTCATGTATTGAGGCCAAGATATTCCATTCCTACCATATGAATCTTGATCTCTAGCCTTCCCCAAGTTGCTTTCCTCTCAAATCTTCTTTCCACCAGATCCAAATCCCATGAGAGAGAGTTGAGAGTTGGGGAGACTATCATTTGAAGCACAAGAGCAAGGAGTTCATCATCAACGCACCATTTGTTACTTCTTGGAGAGTGGTGTCTCCTAGATTGGCTAGGTGTCACTTGGGAGCCTCCAACAAGATTGTGGAGTTGAACCAAGGAGTTTGTAAGGGCAAGGAGATCTCCTACTTCGTGAATATCTACCGCTAGTGAGGCAAGTCCTTCGTGGGCGACGGCCATGGTGGGATAGACAAGGTTGCTTCTTCGTGGACCCTTCGTGGGTGGAGCCCTCCGTGGACTCACGCAACCGTTACCCTTCGTGGGTTGAAGTCTCCATCAACGTGGATGTACGATAGCACCACCTATCGGAACCACGACAAAAACATCCGTGTCTCCAATTGCGTTTGAATCCTCCAAACCCTTCCCTTTACTTTCTTGCAAGTTGCATGCTTTAATTTCCGCTGCCTATATACTCTTTGCATGCTTGCTTGATTTGAGTGATGATTGCTTGACTTGTCCAAAGATTGCTAAAATCTGCCAAACTCTAAAATTGGGAAAAGCTTAAGTTTTTAATTAGTCAAGTAGTCTAATCACCCCCCCTCTAGACATACTTCAAGGTCCTACAAGTGGTATCAGAGCTTTGGTCTCCATTTGCTTTGATTCCCATAGCTTTTGGTGGTCATAGCCTTGGTTTCACATCCTAGGAGAGTATGGCGTCTAGCGAGGGAAATTATCACCGTAGAGGTCCTTACTTTGATGGCACTAATTTTGCTAGTTGGAAACATAAGATGAAAATGCATATTCTCGGACATAACCCCGCCGTTTGGGCTATTATTTGTATTGGCTTGCAAGGTGAATTCCTTGATGGGAGAGAGCCGAACCGTGAAGCTAATGCGGAAGAATTGAAGATGCTGCAATACAACGCTCAAGCTTGTGATATCATCTTCAACGGATTGTGCCCCAAAGAATTCAACAAAATCAGCCGTCTTGAGAATGCAAAGGAAATTTGGGTTACTTTGATTGATATGCATGAAGGTACTGACTCCGTCAAGGAATCCAAGATGGATGTGCTCCAAAGTCAGCTTGACAAGTTCAAGATGAAGGATGGTGAAGGTGTCACTGAAATGTACTCTAGGCTTGCTCTTATCACAAATGAGATTGCCGGCTTAGGGAGTGAAGAGATGACCGACAGATTCATCATCAAGAAGATCCTAAGAGCATTGGATGGAAAGTATGATACCGTGTGCACATTGATCCAAATGATGCCAAACTACAAAGATCTCAAGCCAACGGAAGTCATTGGAAGAATTGTTGCTCATGAGATGTCACTCAAGGATAAGGAAGAACCTCACAACAAGTCAAGTGGTGCTTACAAAGCCTCATGTGAAGCCCCCACATCATCAAGTGAGAAACAAACCTTCAATGAAGAATTGAGCTTAATGGTGAAGAACTTCAACAAATTCTACAAGAGTAGAAGCAAAGAAAGAAGCTCCAAGTCAAGGTCATACAATGACAAAAGATCTTCTAGTCGAGAGCGCAATTGCTACAATTGTGGGAGACCCGGACACTACTCCAATGAGTGTACGACACCCTACAAAAGAAGAGAAGATTCTCCAAAAGAAGAAGCAAAAGAGAAGAATCACCACCAAGAGAGAGGAGGAGTAGAGATGATCGTTATGAACGAAGACCCTCGCGGAGAAGCAAGGATTCGGAAAGGAAGGACAAGTCATCAAGGAGCTACACAAAACGAAGACATCAAGCTCATGTTGGTGAATGGGTATCCGGCTCCGACTCCGACCATCACTCCGAGAGAAGCTATCACTCCGACTCCGAATATACTCAAGATGAAGGTGTTGCCGGTCTAGCACTTGTGTCAACCAACTCCTACGACATATTTGACTCACCAAATGAAGGAATTGGAAGATGCTTCATGGCCAAAGGTCCAAAGGTAACACATCCCGAGTATGTTGATTTCAATAGTGATGAAGATGACTTGCTAGGTGATGATGATTTACTTGTTGACAACTCTAGTGATGAATACTATGATGAAACGTCAATTAATCATGCTAATCAAGATAAAACGAATGACAATGATAAGGAGAAGATTGAGCTTCTAACTAAAGAACTAAACACTCTTAAGTTAGCTCATGAAACTATCTTCGAAGATCATCGAGAACTTTTAAGGGCTCATGAGAAGTTACGCTTTGAAAAGCTCAATCTTGAGCAAGAACATGAGTTCTTGAAAGCGATCAATGATGATCTCCGTAAGAAAAGTTCTTCTTACATTGCCAAGCGTTTACTCTTATCCACTTACATGCCTCAAGTCAAGTCTAGTAACAAGAACAAGAAAGATTCTTCCTCTAGTAGTAACAATAATTATGCTAAATCAAATATTGTTGCTTCTAGTAGTTCTCTTGATTCCACTAATGATTCTCTCAGCCAAGTTACACTTGAGCAAAAAAATAGCTTATTGAAGGGAATTATAGAGAAAGGTGTATACAAGAGCCTTGCCGGGAGTAAGCAATTCGAGGAAATTGTACGCAAGCAAGGAAGGCACCGGAAGAATCAAGGTGTTGGTTTTGAACGAAAGTTCAATGCCAATGGAGTTGAGTGGGAAGAAGATCAATACCCCAAGACGAAGTTTGTTCCTCAACAAGAGAAGTATGATCCCACTTCCTTCAAGGTAACACAAGCTCAAGATGATCTTCCACCACAAGACCACAAGAACAAAGGCAAGGACAAGCTTCAAAAGGAGATTGATGCATTTGAAGAAGCACCCAAAGCCTTGGTCAAGTGGGTTCCCAAGACTACGTCAAGTTCTACTTCATCAAGTACAACTACAGCTCCAAGGATTCCCATCAAGATGATGTGGATCCCGAAGAAGAAGAACTAGAGAGTTCTTGAGGGTGACTCCGTCGACATTCTTCACTCATATCATTATGGCAAGGACAAGTGCAATCAACTTCCACATCTTGCACTAGTTCAAGGAGTCACAAACCCTCATGTTGGTATGGAAAGGGACAAGGAAACCTAATGATTTCATGGACATCATCTTGTGTGTGCATCACTCTATGTCTATGGATATTCTTGTTTGTTCCTTGTGGGACTAACCCATGTAGGCATGTTGAAAGTGCAACTCACTCCAAAGGATTGCTCCAAATGATCTACGTCAACATTGAGCATCCACATCTTCAACACCTACATGAGGTCATCGTCGACAAAACCCAAGGTTAGTTCATCCCTCTAAAAGGGGATCTCACATCTAGGGGGAGCTTAACTCTAAGAAATGACTCAAAGCAACTCTAATGGTGTGAACACATCAATGCATTATGTAAAAGTGGTAACCCCACTTGAGCTTAAACGATGAGTATGACCTATGATCAAATGTTCTCATCTGACTCCTAAGTCAATATACTCATATATAGATGAGCAAGTCATCGCCAATTGTTTGATAGATGCTAGAATTGGTTGTGCATGCTTTGCCACATATTTCATTTGCCATTCTATTGTGTGAGCATGTTGGCTGCATACTTTACTCATTCGAGGACACCCACTTTTTGCTTTGATTGTTTGGGTTCTTTTTCTTTTGCCAAGTGGATGAACAAGAATGCCTAAGAACCTTCTCTAGCTATCTATGCTTTTCTCGTCTCAAACTCTATTCATGCTACATCACAAAATTTGATCAAGTCAGATTCGACACTCTGTGTGAGGAGCACTCAGAGTCCCCGATTCGTCAGAGACTTAAACTTTGAAAACTTCTTTGTGATTCTCGGTCTGACCAATTCCTCCATTTCAGTCCCACCGAGATCACTAAGTCAATCTAGGTTTTCAATCTCGGTGCAACCGATTTGAACTTTTCGGTCACACCGAGTTGCTGTAACTGTATATAGTTATGCATCTCGGCGCTACCGAGTAGTTCCACTCGGTCACACCGAGAGGGTCGGGCTATATATAGTCACGGGCAAAAATTTGGAAACTCCTCCAAACCCCTTCGCCCGTGGATTGCTTAATCTGCCTCCAGGGTCTCCGGATCGTCCCCTCGTCGCCAGCCGCCTCCTGTCGCTGGTTCCGCCGCCGTCAACGAATTTCACCCCCGCCATTGCCGCCGCAGCGAGTTCATCGCCGAGCTAGGGTATGGACTCGATCACAGTGCTATCCTCGTCTGATTCCTAGCACATTGTGTTCATCATGTATCTTGCCACGATTGAAACACTCCTATCCAATCAGAACAATCCTTAGGATAGGTGTGATTTGAGAATTTAGGGTTAGGTTTCCGCCGAAACCATCCCGGACCCACCGAGTTGAAAAACTCGGTCCCACCGATTTGGCTAACGCCATTGCACTAGTAACTCTCGGTCTGATCGAGAATTACAAATTGGTGTGACCGATTTTAGAACTTTGTGAAACCTTAGCAGTCTCGGTGCCACCGAACTGTGACTCGGTCACACCGAGTTCACCACTTTAGGTTCCAAAACTGCTTCGGTATCACCGAGTTTGAAAATCGGTTGATCCGAAATGCTTTCTGTGGAAAACTAAAACTGAGTTTTTGAATCATTCTTTTGCAAAAATCTCTGCATTTTGTGATACTCATCCATTCTATCTCATCTATAACTATTCACAGGGTCAGCAGTCAGTGATTTGCAACATGTCAGACCAAAGTGATAGTCAGAACAAGTCAGAAGAGCAGATGCACATGAGTGAGGGCACTAGTCCCTCTAGCAGCTCAGATGAAGGGAGCAGAAGCACCCCAAGCAATCTGCCTAAAGCTGCCACCAGGTCAAGGAAGAAGAGAACCTCAGAATCTGAGGATGAGGATTATATGGCAGAAGAAGACGAGGCTACTTACAAGAAGGTAGTGCTCAAAAAGGAGTATGGCTCAGCAAAGACCACTAAGCGTGGACTTAATAGGAAGGTCCCTGCCAAGAGGACACCTATGCTGAAGGTTAGAGGGTCAACTCAAATACCTGAAAAGCCTGATTCCAAAGAGCCTGCTGCTGAAGTAAAGAAAAGGAAGGAAAGGGTCAAAAAGACCATAGCCCGAGTTGTTGGGCAACCTTCCATGTTGGAAGAGGAAGAAGAGGTTGCTGCACCAGCACCCAAGGCACAAAAGCTGATGGGTGATGCTATAAGATCAGTGGCTGCAACATCAAAGCCCAAAGAAGCACCCAAAGCTGCCCCCAAGCCCAAGAATGCACCAAAGAGGAATACCAGGAGTATTCCAGCTGCTGAGAAGAACAAGGCCCCAGTGCCTGAAGTTGCTGATGAGGAAGAGGATGAAGGACAAGTCTTGAGGAAGCTAAAGCCCAAGATTCCAGACCACAGTGATACTCATCCTGTGGCTGAGGACATGAATATCAGGAGAGACTCAGGGTTGAGGCTATGGAGAATGATAGATCCATATGCCACTAGGAGAAGGACTACTGTTGATTACAGGTTCCATACAAAGGAATAGCAGGACTTCTATGCGACAATCTTGTTGGACAAGAAGCCCATAGTGTGTGATATGAGGTGGGTCGACTGGACCTACATGAAGGAGAATGAAGAACACTATCCTGGAGTGTATGACAGTTTTGAAGCTTGTGGAGTTGCAGATTTTGTTGGGCAGAAGCTTACCAACTGGAATGATGAACTCATTATGCAATTCTACTCCACAGCACACTTCTATCCAGATGGCAGGATAGTGTGGATGTCAGAAGGTACGAGGTACCAGTCAACCATAGAGGAATGGGCTAGTCTGATCAATTCCCCCAAGGAGAGTGAAGATGACTTGGATGTCTATGCCAAGAATAAAATGGGACACAATACTATGTCACATATGTACAAGGAGATCCCAAACAAAGCTCTTGAGACTTTCAAGTTTGGATCAGTCCACTTTCTTCTGTCAGGGCTGCCTACGATCAACTGGATTCTAAGGCATACTCTTTTGCCCAAGTCAGGTGACCACAACATGATTAGAGGGCATGCTATCAACTTGCTGCACTTGTTTGATGTGCCACAGAAATTCAAGGTCATGAGCCTTATGGTTGAGACCATTAAGAGGACTGCAGCAGACCAGAAGAGAAGTTGTGGATATGCCCCACAGATTCAGGAGTTGATTAACTCAAAGATGGGCACAGGGAAATATCTGTTGGATAAGGAACATTTTGCTCTTTATCCAGACTTTGAGGACAATCAGGTTGTCATGAATGAGAATGAACCATCATCAGTGCAAGCTCAAGAGCAGAAGGAGAAAGCAAAGAGAGAGAAGGATGCCAAGATGCCAACTCAAGAGGAGGCATCTGAGTACTTTTTGAAGAACAAGCAGGAGCTTGGTTACTTGATAGCATCAACACTGAGGATTGAGAAGGGGTTGGCCACCCAAACTCAAAACCAAGAGAGCTTGGAAAGAATCATGGAACAAAGATTCTATGATCTAGATGTCAAAGTAACTGAGATTCAGTCAGTTGTGGAGCAGCTTCAGGAAGACATGCCGGAAGGGAAGGGCAAGACAACCACTGATGCATTTGCCAGAGTGCCTAGAGCTCAGAGGTCAGCTGCCGTGCCTGTGACAGAC
The DNA here is from genome assembly GCF_002162155.2 of Triticum dicoccoides. Lineage (NCBI taxonomy): Eukaryota > Viridiplantae > Streptophyta > Magnoliopsida > Poales > Poaceae > Triticum > Triticum dicoccoides. The sequence goes on from NC_041391.1 coordinate 674,762,008, forward strand.
ACTAGAGCCACATCATCTGCACCAGCTATAGCTCCTATAGCTCTAGGGCAACCAGCTCCAGCACCAACTCCTCCAGCTCCCTCTACATCAACTGAAGCCTTCGTTCTTGGAGTTCTCCGGACACCACCACCTGAAGATCAAGCCTGAGAGTCGATCTAGCACTATGCATTTTCTATGAACTTTTTGGTAACTTGTTGCCAAAGGGGGAGAAAAATGTATAGATCATAGGCTTCGAGAGAGAGAGTGTTGCTTTTGTTCTCTCTTGCTTTGGTGGTTAAACTTTGTTTGCTTTTGATTGCTTGAGATACTATGCTATTATCTGTGAGACATTGATGATCATGTGTCTGATCATAAGCTACGCTTATGCCTGTTTGATGATATTATCTTACCTATCCTTATATGATCATGCACTTTGCTTGGTGATGAGTGCATGTATTCAATCTTTATTATTTTGAGCACTCCACCAAGATGTATGTGACATGGAAGAGTAACCCATGAGCCTAATTCCTTGTGCATTTTCAGTCCAAAGCAAATCCTAAACTATGCACAAATTTAGGGGGAGCTCTTGCTTATCACATACTTCTCGAAGCGACGATGTTTTTCAATCTTATTATAATTTGTCGAAGCTTTGATCTATATGTTGTCATCAATTACCAAAAAGGGGGAGATTGAAAGTGCAACTATCCCTAGGTGGTTTTGGTAATTCATAACAACATATAGCTCATTGAGCTAATGCTATTCCAAGACTATTATTTCAGGAAAGCTCAATGAATGGCATGGCATGGATGATGAAAGTGGAGCCCTCAAAATATCAAGGACAAAGGATTGGCTCAAACTCAAAACCTCAAGACTCTTCATTTTACATTTTAGTGCTCCAAGATCACATTGAGTCTATAGGAAAAGCCAATACTATCAAGGAGGGATGAGGTGTTGCTTAATGAGCCTCTTGCTTCGAGTGCTTAGTGATATGTTCCAAATACCCTCAACTACTTTCTCACATCCTCATATGACCTAAACCTAAAGCCAAAATCGGTCACACCGATTCTTTCTATTCGGCGCCACCGAGTTCATATGTCATAGCCACTGCCACAAACCCTAGGCAAATCGGTCTTACCGATAGGGATCTCGGTCTCACCGAGATGGGATTGTAATCTCTCTGTTTCCCTTTGTAACGTTTCGGTCTAACCGAAGTGAGCGATCGGTCCCAACGAGATTGCAACGTAAACTCTCTGTTTCCCTTTTGTAACATTTCGGTCTCACCGAAAAGAGCAAATCGATCTCACCGAGTTTACCTGACCAACTCTCTTGTTAGCTAATTACCAATATCGGTCTCACCGAGTTTGTGTAATCGGTCTTACCGAGATTACGTTATGCCCTAACCCTAACCATATCGGTCCTACCGAGTTGCATGTCGGTCCCACCGAAAATCCTAACGGTTACTAGATTTGCTGAATCGGTCTGACCGAGTTTCTCAATTCAGTCCCACCGAGTTTGGTAAATTGTGTGTAACTGTTAGATTTTGTGTGGAGGCTATATATACCCCTCCACCTCCTCTTCATTCGAAGAGAGAGCCATCAGAACAAACCTACACTTCCAACTTACCATTTCTGAGAGAGAACCACCTACTCATGTGTTGAGGCCAATATATTCCATTCCTACCATATGAATCTTGATCTCTAGCCTTCCCCAAGTTGCTTTCCTCTCAAATCTTCTTTCCACCAGATCCAAATCCCATGAGAGAGAGTTGAGAGTTGGGGAGACTATCATTTGAAGAACAAGAGCAAGGAGTTCATCATCAATGCACCATTTGTTACTTCTTGGAGAGTGGTGTCTCCTCGATTGGCTAGGTGTCACTTGGGAGCCTCCGACAAGATTGTGGAGTTGAACCAAGGAGTTTGTAAGGGCAAGGAGATCACCTACTTCGTGAAGATCTACCGCTAGTGAGGCAAGTCCTTCGTGGGCGACAGCCATGGTGGGATAGACAAGGTTGCTTCTTCGTGGACCCTTCGTGGGTGGAGCCCTCCGTGGACTCACGCAACCGTTACCCTTCGTGGGTTGAAGTCTCCATCAACGTGGATGTACGATAGCACCACCTATCGGAACCACGACAAAAACATCCGTGTCTCCAATTGCGTTTGAATCCTCCAAACCCTTCCCTTTACTTTTTTGCAAGTTGCATGCTTTAATTTCCGCTGCCTATATACTCTTTGCATGCTTGCTTGATTTGAGTGATGATTGCTTGACTTTTCCAAAGATTGCTAAAATCTGCCAAACTCTAAAATTGGGAAAATGTTAAGTTTTTAATTAGTCAAGTAGTCTAATCACCCCCCTCTAGACATACTTCAAGGTCCTACAGGCGGCTTATGTTGAGGCGAACAATGAACAAGCGCGTCATAATGCACTTGACCTGCTAGATGAAAAGCGTGACTTGGCAGCAGCTCGTTCGGCGATCTACCAACAGGACCTGCGCCGCTATCACAGCCGCCGGGTTAGGTCCAGAACCTTTCAGGAAGGTGATTTGGTGCTCCGGCTCATCCAGGATCAAACTGATGCGCACAAGTTATCCCCACCCTGGGAAAGGCCCTTTGTGGTCAGCAAGAACTTGAACAACGGGTCATACTACCTTATCGATGTTCGAGAGCACAAAGACTCACGTAAGTTGGAGGAGGAGACCCGCCGGCCGTGGAATATCGCTCATCTTCGGCCCTTCTACACTTGAGCTACCGGCTCTCATGATGTACATATTTTGACCATGTATATATTATGACAAATAATAAAGCAGGACCTCTATCCTTTTTCATTCTTAAAGGTAATATGTCATTGTCATTTTTATTGTCATTTCACCTGATCACTTGGGGGCTGATCGTATCCGAATCTAGCTTGACTCGTTTGATCCGGCTTATGATCGTATTCGAATCTAGCCGTTAAACCTTATGATCATTAGGTGGCTTCTGTTCAAACATAGGTCGTATTCGAACCAAAGAGAACATAGCTGTCGGTACCCTTTTGATTGGCACACTGCCGAGCTCACTGGGGGGCTTCTTGATAGTATTCGAATCATAGCTCAACCCCTTTTGGGAACCGACTTTGATCGTATTCGAATCAGAGTCGTTAAAAAAACTCTTAAGGTCATTAGGGGGCTTCCTGTTCAAACATAGGTCGTATTCGAACCAAAGAGAACATAGTTGTCGGTACCCTCTTGATCGGCGCAACGCCAAAGCCACTGGGGGCTACATGATCATATTCGAATCCTAGCTTAACCCCTTTGGAACGGTTTAGTGATCGTATTCAAATCAGAAGCCTTGACTTTTCTATATTCTATTTGGTTTAAATTTTCTTTGAAAGCAGCTTTTTTTTGACTTGAGACTTTTTTGAGGTTTAAAACAGTACAAGTGTGGTTAATTTTAACCCGGCTTGATATTGGCTGATAAATCGCCAATATATAAGAATCATCGTACCTTTGGAAATATTGGTTTCCGAAGATTGGGTTATCACCCTTATGGTCCGGGTCATATAAACCGGCAAGTCCAAATCAACAGATCACAGGTATAAGATTATACTTGTGTTTCAACATATTATGTTACAACAGGCTTATCCGTGATTCTTCTTCTATCTTAATGTATCAAGCTATTATGACCTGCCTTGCGGTAAGCCGCCAAGGGATCTTGTGATCTATTTCTATGTGCAGGACAGTTAAAAGACTTGGTCAGGCATAATGAAAGCAGATGAAAAGTATAACATGGGTGAATATAACATGGCGGCTTAATAGTACTAAGCACAAAAAACGTGCACGATGGCACGGCCAAATCAAAGTTATTTCTATTCTATTACATGACTCCCCGAGTCCAAATGATTCATATTGTTTTTTAGCACACCACAGGTATGAGTCGCCACGGCAGTTTAGCTCTCATGTTGGCCTGAAGTGTCCGGGTTAGCCCTCTCCGCTTCTTCGCCCTGTTCCCTTTCCTGGAAGGTTGCCGAGGACCAGTCAATGTTGTTCAAAGCTTCAAATTCAGCTTCATCATCAACTAGTCCGGCCGGGTCAACTTCAGGGGCGAAGGTATGCTTACGGAGTGGGGGGATCATACTGGTCATTCTATAGTGAGGCGTTGGAATTCTCTGGTTCTCTGCGTCATAACCCGCCTGGTACTTGGTGAGATCCACTTCATCTGCAATCAGGGTGGCCACGGGGCGTATCTCCTTCACACAAGCGGCAAAGTCTTCCTGTTCAAAGGAAGTACCATCCTCTTTCAGGCTTGGATAGCCAATAGCGATGTCAGCTGGATCTAACTCTGGTAGCCAAGCTTTGGCCCGCCTTAAAGCATTCACCGCTCCGGCTCTCGCAGCCGACCGCCTTAGTTCATTGAACCATTGGGGCAGCACAGAAAGCTTCTTTACTACATCCGCCAGAAGGGTAGGCACTTCATTTGACAAAAACCACTGTGGCTAAGGCACGCTGAGATCCGGTGTACAGTTGTTCCACCAGTGTATAGACCGCCTTCAGCTTGATCAGCATATCTTGGTTCAGATTTGAACTCCTGGGGCCTGCATAGACATTGTCAGGTGAGTCAATTCCAATTTATATGATCAATTGAAAGGTTCAAGAATTTAACACTTGCATGGCGACTTACCAAAGATCACTGAGACCATCTGAGAGACATGGCGTTTTAAGCCGGATAATTCACCGGTTGCTTCCTCAAGAGCCGCCTCTGCTTTCTCAGCTCGATTAATCAACACAATTTTTTTGTCAGCCCATGCCTTTTTCTCCATTTCAAATTCTTTCTTCAGCTTTTCTTGTTCAGAAATGCTGAATTTAAACTTGGAGTCAACTCTTTGAGTTTCTGTCTCTTGGGCCTCAAGGCGGTTCTTCAGATTAGACACTTCTGATTCAAGCTGACTCATGGTGGCCTATACAAATACCGGTTCAACAAACAGGACAAACATGATGCAATATTAAGTCCCAAGCCTTTTGCAAGCAACAACACTTGGCACTTGGGGGCTAATGTCTATCGAAGAATTTTACTTAACGTGGCGGTTCATAGCAGTAAGTCCCAAGCACTTTGCAAGCAAGAGTACTTGGCACTTGGGGGCTAATGCAATTGCTGTTTAAAAAGTTTCAAATGTTTTATTCAATACAACCATATGAAGGACCGGGTCAACCATACTGGTTAAGCCGCCCCTTGGGGACTACGGAGTAAGCCGGACTTCTTACATGTCTTATCCATATATGTTACTAATGTGACTAAATTTGTTTCTAAAGTCTATAGTGTATTCATCATAAGCAATAGACTTGCGGGCTGGCATAGTAAAGATAAATAAGTACAGAGAAAGGATTGTACCTCAAATTTCTGGTGCATCTGCTTCACCATGTTAATTTCAATGTCACGGCTGCTGTGTACTTGACTCATATAGCTAGAAAAGACCTCTCCAATACTCAGGTGAGTATAGTCAGTGACATCAAGTTTGACCCGGCGGTGTTCCAGAAGCTCCTCCTTGGCGGAGCACTTAGCCAGCACAATTGGCCTCCCCGGCTCAACAAAGCCGGTTCTGGTGATCTCGACATCAGTATTCTGAGGATCATTCATCCTGACCGGGCTAGGAACTTCTGGGTTTTCCGAGCTATCAACGGCTCGCTCGCAGGTGGGTCAGCAGTTGGAGTTGGTGTGTCTTGAGCTGGTTCGGGCGACAGTTCATGAGTTGACAAGTCAAGCGCAGCTGTTCCAAGTTCTGGCCTCGTTACGACCGTTTCTTCAGCCGGCTTGTTCTTCTTGACCCTTTTACTAGGCTTGGCTTGTCCACTGCATAAAATCAAAAGGTTAGAGCAAATACAACAAATTGAAATGAATACAGGATAAGCAGATTGTCATTACCCCGGCGTTGTCTTAAAAGCCGGTAGATTGGACTGCATTGACTCGCTAGAGGAAGGGGAAGTTTCCTGATAATCCGAGTCAGAAGAATTGAGTAGTTGACGAGTGAGACCTGCCAAAGAATAAAAGAGGTTTAAATCAGAGGCGACCTCGTTCCAACGCTTCCTTGGGGTGTTTGGCAAGCCGGAGGAGAGCTCCGTATCTTTGCTGGTCCGGGTCTGCCTCTGGCTCTCATGAATCTATCGCTTCAAAAGAAATTGAGGATCTTGATAAGCTAAAGGATGTGAAAATCTTACTTTCCGGGTTACTCTACGGACTTTCTATTTTAGCAAAGGCTCGGAGTCGGAGGAAATGACAGTTACCTCTTCAGCCTTGCTATGGCTTGCTCCTGTATTCTCCTGTTGATAATCAGTGTCAATAAGATGATTAAAAAAGGAGCCAAGAGAGTCAAGGGCTACCTCCGACTCAGAAGAATCCTCTAGCCGAAGCAAATCAGAGGCGGTGGCTTTCTTGCCCTTTTCCTTGGCAACCTCTTTTCTGGCGGCTTTCTTGGCTTTCCTGGCTTTCTTTGCAGCTTCATGGTCATATTTGACCTTCAAAATTTGTCACCCGCCTGTGAGAGTGAGCAGAGGTATGAGTATGGGTAAAACGTCAAAAAACCAAAGTAATTTATTCAGATGGGCGGTTTACCTTTGGAGCCGGGTTAGCTTCGCTGAAGGGGGCTAGGCCCACCTTACCACAATCAGCTAGGCTCTCGTTCAAACGGGACTTCATCATATCATTGATGACATCTTCAGGCAAGTCATCAGGGTTGTGCCGCAGAGGGTCATCCTTTTTGCTTGTGTAGGAGCACATCAAGCCGGGGCGGCGGCTCAAGGGAATGACCCGCCAGGCAAGCCAAACTCGGACTAAGTCGATGCCAGTTAAACCGTTCCCTAGGAGAGCTTTGATCTTAGCTAGGGTGGGGGCGAGTGTTTTGCGCTCAGCGGCTGTAATCTTATCAGGAAGCTGATGGTCGGGTCCAAGACATAGAGCACGAAAACCGGGCAGAGGGTTCTCACCAGCCGGAGAGGTGTCTTGGCAATAACACCATGTCTGATTCCAGTCTTTGGGATGACTCGGTGGGTTGGCATAAGTAAAGATTACGTCCCTACGACACTGGATCGAGACACCACCAAGTTCTAAGCTCTGGCCGTTGGCGCACTCATTCTGGCGGTTTAAATAGAATAACTCTCTGAAGAGTAAAATGTTGGGTTCTTCCCCAAGATATACTTCACTGAATACTTGGAAGTTGCAGATGTTAGACACGGAATTGGGTCTGATGTCTTGTGGGTGAAGGTCAAAGAAGTGCAACACATCTCTGAAGAATTTTGAGCTGGGTGGAGAGAAACCCCGGTTCATGTGATCTATGAAAACAACAACCTCCCCCGTTTTGGGCTGAGGAAATTCCTCCTCCGGGTTAGGAGCATGATAAGACATGATTTCCTTCTTCGGTAGATAGCCGGTCTTCACAAAATCATCAAGAGTGCTGTCTGTGACAATGGATTTGACCTAGTTGCAGGAAGTGGGTGCTTTCGGTGCCATTATGATGAAAGCCTAAGACAGAGTAAAAAGTAACAGTTCAAGTTTAAGCCGGAGAGGAAAAAAATATTATGGTGCATATTCAAGATGTCGGCTTAGGAAGGGGCCTAATGGTATAAGGATAATTATGTCAAGATTATTTAAGCCGCCATAGGCTCTATAAGCCGTCAAAGCTGTTTAAACCGCCATGGGTGGTCAAGGTTATCAATTGAGCATTGCCTCTTTAAAGCCGATGATAAGAGTCGCCATGGCTAGATGGATCTAACAAGTACAGATTTTTGCCTAAGTGTTGCATAAACAAGTTTCACAAACTGCAACTATTATTTTGGATCAAATGGATGTTCGGAAAGGAAAAATGTCTAGACCTAAAAACATGGTACAGAGGAGTTCATGCGTTCTAATGAGGATTCTTTACAAAGAAAGAAGATCTGCTAGTGCCTAAACTAGATGCGGAACAGTTACCGCATGAGATCTATGCTACTGTTGGATCAAAAGAAGCCACGACAGAAGAAACACAAAGAACTGAGATGAACTACGAACTAAACAGAAGAACTCGCTAACCCTAGCATGGATCTAAGATGCAGAAAGGGGAAAACCTACAACGGTAGATCTTTTGTGGAGGGGCACCGCCGTTCTCTGGACGGATTCAGGTTGATGCAACGGCCAAAGTTGACGGATACGAAGGTGCGCTACGTCAGCGGCGGAGCTCGAGCGATAGTAGGGGGCGAGAGGAAGAAGACAAGGAAAGGGACGAATGAAGAAAGACCTGGTCAGGTCTATTTATTAGGAAGGACCACTAAAAGAGCGCGAAAAACGAGGAGGCCAAAAACATAAGTTATCCAACTACAAGGCCACCTTGATTTTCGGGATGGTCATTAAGATAAAGATCCGTTGGGATACATTGAACAAAATGTGAATTTATGGAAGGTGATGTCATGGCGGGTTACCAGAAATCCAGAGGATGACGTCATGGCGGGTTACGAGAATTTCATAAGTAAAGGGCAGAAGATTTTAAGTGTTAAAGATTGACATGAACCAATCCAAATCAATCTGGGGCCTAATGTTGGGGATATAACTATTGGTATGACCCGCCCAGGAGGGGCCGGGTTATACCTACAAGTATTCTTGAAGCCCAAGACCGATGTAAAGGATGGCGGTTCAGTTAAGGACCCAAAGCCCAGAGGCGACTTAAGGCCCGTAGTGATAAACCGCCATATGTACGTGACTTGTATTGTAAGGCAAGAATAGTTAAGAGACCGAGCCGGACACTGTTTATGAGCCGGCCGGGACTCCGTGAGCCGCTGGGCGTCGACCTCTCTATATAAAGGGACGACCTGGCGGCGGTTCAGGGCAAGTAAGACGAGATCGAGAGCTAGGTCAAGCGATTCCGCTCCCTAGTAATCGAGTCATAAGCAATCCCACTCAAACTGGATCGTAGGCTTTTACCTTCACCGTAAGGGGCCGAACCAGTATAAACCTTGTGTTCTTTGTCCCGATTAACCCCTTTAAGCTTCCTAGTTGTGATGGCTCCACGACTAAGTCCTTTCACTAGGACATTTGACGTGACAATTCCATGACAGTACCAATGTGTGTTCAACACTCTAGCCTCTAGGTGGTCATTCAGTCGGACTCCATGGAGGCCCTATCCATTTTTCCAAGAGTTGGTTTAGCCGGCTCCACGTACCAACATTTTGTGGAGGAGATCAATGCTTTGAGGAAGGATAGGGACTTTATTCCATAGAAAATTAGTAGGAATCAAAATGAGTAGTTGATTAGTTGGCAAATTATAGTCGGACGGAGTGTACCACAGCTATGTTGTTACACCAAGGACCACCTTATAATTCCGAGCTTTTGCCACTTGACTGTAACTCTGTAGTTTTAGAATAAAACTCCTTTTACCCCCACAAATTTTTTTAAATTAAGACAGAACCAAAACATTTTTCTATTGAATGAGAAACAAAAACATTGTGACAGAGAATGAGAAACATTTCGACTTAGCACGCGTCATCATCAAGTCGGCCCAAGCCCAAGCCTTCTCTGCTGCTGCGTACTAATCCATTCGATCATTTTTTCCCTCACGCTAGGGTTTTATCCTCCCGGAGGCGATTTTTTCGCCGCCGTCGAGACCATTGTCCCCATCCTCTGATTACCACCACATCGCCTGATCCCAAGGACGATGGCGCGCTCTGTCGCGCCTTCTATTTCTCTTGGGTGTGACGGGGCGAGGCATAGGGGTAGGGTTCTATAGACAGCCCGATCTAGTCCAAATCGGGTTAGGGTTCTGAAGATGGCATCTAACGAGGCTTCGGGAGCGGCTACGGTTGAAGCAGATGAGATCGACGACGTGCAACTGTTGATGAAAGAACTAGGTCTGCGTGAGGAAGACCTAGATGATGTGGTGTTTGATGAGAAGGAGGCACCGGAGGGGGCGGCGCGATGGATAGCGCTTGCAAAGGTGAACTCTGTCAAGACCTACTCTCAATATTGGTTTTTCTAGAACATGAGATCAGCTTGGTATCTTGCCCAGGAGGTAACTTTCAAGCCACTTGAGGATAACCTATATACGGTGCAATTCTCCTATTTGGGCGATTGGGAGAGGGTAACCCAGGAAGGACCTTGGCACTTCAGGGGAGACACCGTCATACTGAAGCCCTATGATGGTTTGGCAAAACCCTCGACTGTTCAGCTGGATACTATTGAGATTTGGGCTCAAATTCATGATGTACCTCCCCTATACGCTCATCTAGTATCGTCTCTTGTTGCTAAGGTGGGAGAGGTCCTTTTCACTGAACCACAATCTCAGGATTTTGCTGGAAATTTTTATCGGGTTTGGGTCCGAATAAACGTCATGAAGCCTTTGAAGAATGCAGTATCCTTGATCCGAGATGGCAAGCGCCAGATTTACAAGGTGAGATATGAGAAGCTCCCGGATTGGTGCGTCGTGTGTGGTATGTTGGGGCATCTCTTCAAAGAGCACGACAATGGAATCCATCCTCCAACGGCTCTGGTTTTCAAAAACCTAAGGGCGTCATGGACTATGCGTACAGGGCAGGGGCCAGGAGGAGGAGGGGCAGAAGAGGAGGCCCAGGCGGTCGAGCTGGCAGACGTGGAAGAGGTTCAGAACCAGATCATGGGAGTGACCTGCCAGTAGATGGATATGATGTGATGGCAGAAGCTGACAACAGGAAAAGGGCATCGGAGCATGCTATGATTCAGAACAGTACGCCTGCACTTGCATCTATGCCACCAGCTAACGGGAGGAACAACATGCTAGCCCTCCCTCCACCGGCTGCTCCAGCAAGTCCGAGTACCAAGCAGGAGACCAAGAGAGCTAAAGTGGGATCTGAAGTTGAAAAGATCTCGGGGAAGAATGGATCACAGGGAAGGAACGACACAACTTTGGCGGGCTCCGGTGAGGGTCGCTGCCGAGCCCAATGAGTATTTTTTGTTGGAACTGCCGCGGTGCGGGTAAAGCCGTTGCAGTTCGTGAACTTCGCGAGGAAGTTTACCCCTACCCTGCTGTTCATTGTTGAAACCCAAATTGATGGCAGCAGGGTAGAAGCTATGGCTAGTTCTATTGGTTATGATAAGTCTTATGCAGTTGATAGTAATGGTAGAAGTGGTGGAATAGGCCTTTTTTGGAACAATTCAATAAAGATTGAAATTCTCGGTTTCTCTGTGTACCATCTAGATGTATCTGTTGAGGAACAGGGGAGAGATATATGGCGGCTAACATGTGTATATGGTGAAGCCCAGACACACTTGCGCCATCAAACCTGGACGGTTCTGAAAAATATTAGTACTTTGAGCAGCTTGCCTTGGTTATGCATTGGGGATTTTAATAAAGTCTTATGTCCAGAAGAACACGAGGGAGTTGGGCAATGCAGCAATGCCCAGATCCAAGCGTTCCGAGAAACTACGGATGTTTGCATGTTGCTCGATATCGGCTACAAGGGCACGTTCTGGACTTTCGAGAAGAAGGTGACGGGCGGGAGTTACACAAGGTGCAGACTTGATAGAGCACGGGTTAATGCGGATTGGCTAGCAAGATTTCCATCAGCTTCCTTAACACATCTCACAGCGGCCTCTTCCGACCATGCTCCGCTGCTTCTTGAGGTTGATATCCGCCAAGAGCAAAGAACACAGAGTACTTTTAAGTACGAATTAATGTGGGAAACACATGTGGGACTCAAGGAGGTGATCGGAGAGGGCTGGGACCCGGGCGCTCCCTGTGCTACAGTGGAGGATATGAGAATAAAGCTCCGGAACTTGTCACAAGAGCTTCGCAGATGGGGTAATGACACTTTTGGCAGCGTTCGGAAAGAGATCAAGCACTTGAAACAGATGTTGGAGGAACTCCGGAGTGATCCAATGCGCACTGCCCCATCACATGTCGAGTTGAAAGTCAACGAGAAATTAATAGAGATGTATCACCGGGAGGAGATCATGTGGCGACAGAGATCTAGATTGGATTGGCTCTCACAGGGAGACAAAAACACAAAATTCTTTCACCTTCGGGCAAGTCTCAGGACAAAAAAGAACATGATTAAAGCTCTCCAGAACTCATTGGGTGCGGAAATAAATGATCAAGGAGAGTTGAAGGCTATGTTGAATGCTTTTTACCAGAATCTTTATGAGTCCGAGGGAACCCAGGATATGGATGAGGTCCTTGATCATGTACCGCGGAAGGTTACAGAGGAAATGAATGCTTCGCTTTGCGCGCCTTATACCAGAGAGGAAGTAAAAACTGCTTTGTTCCAGATGTTTCCAACAAAGGCACCCGGTCCGGACGGCTTTCCGGCTCATTTTTATCAGCTTCACTGGGATATTTGTGGAGAGGAGGTTACACAGATAGTTCTACGGATTATCAGAGGGGAGGAGAGTGCCCAATGCATCAACGATACCATTATTGTTCTCATTCCAAAGGTAACTAATCCCACAAATCTGTCTCAGTATAGGCCGATCAGTCTGTGCAATGTGTTATATAAAATTGCATCTAAAGTGGTGGCAAATAGGTTGAAAGTTATCTTGCCTGACATCATCTCGGAGGAGCAATCTACTTTTGTTCCAGGCAGACTGATCACGGATAATATCATAGCCTCTTATGAATGTCTGCATTTCATGAAATGATCCAGCTCAAGAGTTAACAGTTCATGTGCTCTGAAGCTAGATATGATGAAAGCCTATGATAGGCTAGAGTGGTCCTATCTTAGGGCTATAATGGCTAAGCTTGGTTTCTCTCGGCAGTGGATTGATATAGTTATGGGCATGATTACTTCAGTTTCTTTCTCGGTGTTGTTTAATGGTGAGAAACTCGAAGCTTTTAATCCTTCGAGAGGGATTCGACAGGGAGACCCAATGTCCCCTTACCTGTTCTTGATCGCAGCAGAGGGCCTTTTGTGCCTCCTGAAATCCAGTTCTCAGTCATCAACCTTATCAGGTATTAAGGTGGCTCCTTCGGCGCCTACTATTAATCACCTTCTATTTGTAGATGACAGCCTGTTGCTTTTTGAGGCCAGTGTGGAGGGACCAGTTGCTGTGTCTAACCTATTGGACAAGTATTGCAGCGCTTCGGGACAGAGAGTTAATCATGCTAAATCCTCAATTTTTTTCAGCAAAGGATGCCCCGGTCAGGTTAGAGAAGATGTGAAAAACTCTTTACAAGTTCATAATGAAACTCTTAACGAACGTTATCTGGGGATGCCCACTGATGTTGGCCACTCCAAGAATGGAACTTTCAAATACCTTCGTGATCGGGTGTGGGAGAAGATCAAAGGGTGGATGGAAAAACTTTTATCAGCAGCAGGGAAGGAGATTTTGATCAAGTCAGTGGCACAAGCTATACCTGTATTCTCCATGTCATGTTTCAGGCTCCCTAGAGGTTTGTGTGAGAGCATTACCTCGATTATTAGGCAGCTCTGGTGGGGATCCAAGCAAGGAAAAAGGAAGCCATGCTGGGTGTCATGGGATATTATGACACGGCCAAAACACCTTGGAGGTTTGGGATTCAGGGACTTGGAAATTTTCAATCTAGCACTCCTAGCAAGACAAGCATGGCGTGTACATACTAATGATACATCATTGAGCACTAGGATGTTAAAGGCAATTTACTTTCCGAGCTGTAGCTTGCTGGAGGCAGAGTTGGGATCTCATGCTTCTCAGATTTGGCGTGCGATTTTGGACGGCCGTGACATTATGGCTCAAGGACTCATCCGGAGGATTGGGGATGGGACGAGTATGGCGATTTGGACACGTAACTAGATTCCTCGTGCTCACTTTAAACGTCCAATAACCTCTCTGGTTCCTAACCCTCCGCTTATGGTTGCTCAGCTTATAGACAACACGAACGCCTCCTGGAATGAGAATCTGGTCAGGTCGGTTTTTACTCACTTTGATGCAGAAGAGATCCTTCAAATACCGCTGTGCACACGCACAATTCCAGATTTTTGGGCTTGGCATGAGGAAAGCAAGGGAGTTTTCACAGTTCGGTCTGCCTACTGAATGATTTTGCGTACAAAGCTTAGTAGGGAGGGCTGGATTGAAGAGGAAGCTGGCACATCAGGGAACGAGTCTGGGAGTAATCAGTGGTCCTCTATCTGGCATATCAAAGTTCCATTAAAACTTCGGGTGTTTGTTTGGAGACTAGCAAGACAATCCATCCCATGTAATGTTCTACTGCACCACCGAAACATGGCTACAAATGAGACTTGTGCTCTTTGCGGAGCATGGGATACTTGGAGACATGCCCTACTTTCCTGCACTATGGCAGGGAGTGTATGGGTTCTAGCGCCGGATCACATTCTGGAGCAAATGAGTGAGCACACGGAGGATAGTGCAAAGGACTGGATCTTTGCCTTACATAAAATCATGTCCCAAGATGACTTTGTGCGAGTGGTAGTAACCCTATGGGCAATCTGGGGAGCGAGAAGGAAGGCCATCCATGAAAACATCTTCCAAGCACCAGCGACAGTTCATGGTTTCATCAACTCTTACATCATGGAGCTGAAACAGATAGACGCAAAAACTTCACCTGCTGTTGCTTGCACCGCTCCACAACGCAGGTCACCCTGGATTCCGCCGGAGGCAGGTTTCTCGAAGTTCAACGCTGACGCTGCTGTTTCAAGGCACGGTGTCAGATCCATTGGCGTCATTGCTAGGGATCAGGGAGGTACATTCCTAGGTGCCTCAGCACTAGTTTTCAGATTCATATCAGATCCACCCACGCTTGAAGCCCTAGCTATACGAGAGGCTTTGGCTTTGGCCAATGATCTTTATACTCAGAATATACAGGTGGCTTTCGATTGCAAAGTAGTGGTGGACGACATCCAGAAGCGGAGCTTTGCTTGCTATGGTGCAATAATTCAGGAGATTAGAGAAATGTCTAGTTCTTTCACTTCATGTAATATAGTCTATGGAAGTAGGAGCTCAAATTTTGAGGCTCACAATTTAGTGAAGCATGCACTCACCCTGGGAGGTGGCCGCCATGTTTGGTTAGGCCATCCAGCAAAACTTTTGTCCGTCCCTATAAACATTGTGACGAATTAATAAAGCTTCACGGAATTGTCTAAAAAAACTAATCCATTCAACCTCCTGAAGCCGACGCTCCCCTAAAGAAAAAGGGTCCGAATAACTGCCACACGTGTGGCGTCGACGGGAAGCCGCCCGCACGCCTTGTGTGGAATGGACGGGAACCGGCACGCACAACCACGTCCGCGCGCACAAACGCACGGCCCGCACGTTCGTTGCATGCCAACCCCGCCCGCACTGCCCCGTCCGGGCAAGCCGACCCGCTGCCCGCACGACCAAGCAGTTCCCGGCCTCCGATCCATCCCCTCTCTCGTCTACCGCCATCGTCCCCCACCTCTTGAACCCCGACCTCCATCACCGGCCTTCTATGGTTGCCATGGCAAACAGAGCAGATCCGTAGGGCACTCCCACCTGAAAACCACACCCCAACCCTCCCCACCACCAGCCCCAAACTCCAACCCAGCCCTCCAGAGACGATCATCTAAAAACCAGGTGAAAATCTCCCGATCTCGACCTTCTCATCCTTAAGGCTGAAAATCTCCTGATCTTGTGCTGGATCTATGCTATAGGGGTAGAACACTACATGGTTCAGTCTGTAGTCGCAATTTCCAGGCAGAGTACACCAGATCTGCCATGTACTACGTTTGAAATTGACTTAACTTCCTAGCTTAATTGATACAAGTAGTTGAGTATGAAAAATGGATGAGTAGGAATCACTAAAGAAGGACAGGAGGGACAAATTTTGGAATGAAGAGGGTTGGAAGAAATTAATTGCCACTTGTTTATAACGACAGTTGCCACCTTTCGTTGTCAGTAGCTGCCACCTATTTTAACCCGTCGCTTGCCATCCATATCTTCTATGTGCAAGCAGCAGAAGAATACAATTCTTGTGGATTGTTGACGCCTTCTGGTTCATGCAGTGATTGAGAACACATTGGAAAGAAGCGAGACATGGAAAGAATGAATCACGAAGATGGCGCTGCTGCTTGGGGTTCTCAAAGTCCAGAAACGCCCCTTGGGATGCAACAGAGTACAGTCAGCTCATCTCTTCAGGGCCGTTGCTGCCACTACTATAACAGTATGCAGGCGTAGGTATGATGCGTGATAACAAAAGAAGAGAACAGTTGCCATCTTCGCAACGATGAACATGACATTCTACTTATGTCGTACACTGACATTTTTCCGCAGGTTCTTATGACCAAAACACAATTAGGGGGCCCCCGTGGCAAGTTCACTCACAAGGCGCTAACACTGACAAATGTACGGGCAGCCAACTTCAACTAGCTTGTATGGATAATCAAGGTAATGCAAACCGAGAAAAGAGCACATACTGCTGTGGACATGAAAAATGAACATGCAAAAAAACTGGCAAAAGTACTCACGAGTTACCATGGGTGAAAATGCAGAGCCTTCATGCAGCGCGTGGCATCAGGCAGCACCAATGTACCTGCCATCGACGTCATACACAGGTGAGTCCATAAAAAAAGTGAAGTTGCGGATGATCAATTAGCAGAAGGAGCATAGTTGACAACTACAATTGCCATGACTGGACATCTACAGTTGCCATGTATTAGAAACTACACTTGACATCCCTGGACAACTGTTGTTGCCATCCTGGACACCTGCAGTTGCCAGGGAAGAACAACTGCAGTTGCCATGCCAGTGCGACTACATTTGCCATGCCATGGCAACTGCAGCTGCCATGAAGGAACAACTGCGGTTGCCATGCCGATGCAAATACAGTTGCCATGCCAGTAAAACTGCAGTTGCCACATCAGGGGCAACTGCGGTTGCCGTGCTAACACAAAATGCATTTGCCATGAATTGACCAACCACTACTTTGCGTACAGGTTATTACGCTAGTGGTAACCCGGCAAACGTCTCGTGGCAAGCTTCACAAATTGCAGGTGGAGCACGTCATTTTGGTGTCATAGACCACACAAGAAGGTCAAATGCAACACAACAAGGTAAGGGAAAAAAATTGAACCACAAAAACAGCACTACATTTGTTATTTGTAGTTATTTGTAGGCAAAAACAATAGTTGCCATGTTTGTTGAACAGTAGCTGCCATCACTGGACAGCTATAGCTGCCGTACATGTCCACGCGCAGACTCACGGCTTGCTATTTGAAATGATGTCATGCCAAATCACTCGTAGATGGTGTGATCCGTTGTGATACACATGTTATTCAAACAAAAAACTTACTCTCATACCTGTTTTTCCTATTACAGGGCCTACAACTACAGTTAACAGCGGCGCGGGGACATCTAATGCGGGGAGCTCTGAGCGCACGGAAGACGTGTTCCACCAGCCAGCACACAATCATGCCGCAGACAATTTCGAGTCACAATCGAGAATGGCAATCATTCCAGCAATACCGACAATCACCCCTTTGAACACAAGCACTGCCAACACTCAAGTAGATGGAACTGCCGCCGATACTGAAGTGAATGATGAAACTGACGACGAGGCAGAAGGGGATGAAGATGGTGGGAAATCAGAGATCATGGTACCTCAGCCACCGTACATTGGGCAGAGATTTGAATCGTTTGAAGAAGCAAAGGAATACTACCAGACATATGCAAAGTTCCATGGATTTGCGGTCAACACCGAGTACCATAGGAAAATTAAGAAAACTAATGAGTACAATAGAGGTGAGATGAGGTGCCACAAGGCACGGAGGAACAAGAAGGGGAAAGGTGATGCGCCTGTCGTTCCGGAACGAAAAAGAGGAATCATTCTCAAGACGGGATGCCCTGTCTGGTGTAAGCTGAACGTAGATGGAACACAGTATGTGGTCACTGAATATTTTGACAAGCACAACCACAAACTCATAAAGAAGTTCGACCTGGTCAAATTTCTGACCGCCCACAGAGGATTCACCCCTGTCGAAAGGCAATTCGTAAAGCTGCTACATGATTGTAACGTCGGTCCATCAAGAATGGTCCAGATACTATCACTCATCCATAGCAAAAAGGGGAAACTGAGTAGCATGCCGTACATACCGGCTGACGTCACAAATCTACAGGCCAAGTACCGTAGAGAGAGCAGGCTGGCTGACATAGAGGCTACAATTGCCTACTTCGATGAGAAAGCAAAGGAAGATCCAGATTTCTTCTACAGGATAAGGTTGGACGATGAGGACCGTGTCAGGAACATGTATTGGGTGGATGGTGCTGCAAGGAGAGCCTACAAACATTTCCGAGATTGCATTTCATTCGACGCGACGTACCTCACCAATATGTACAAGATGCCATGCGCTCCGTTCATAGGAATAAATAACCACAATCAGTCGTTGCAGTTCGGCTGCGGGCTCGTTCGGAATGAAGGCACGGATGGGTACGTCTGGTTGTTCAAGACCTTCTTGGAGTGCATGGATGGACTTGCGTCGATGAACATAATAACAGACCAGGATTTCAGCATGCGTGCAGGCATAGAGTAGGTCTTTCCGTTGGCAGTGCACATGCACTTCAGGTGGCACATTATAAAGAAGGCTGAGGAGACACTAGGACCGTTCTTTGCTGACCGTCCAGAGCTGCACAAGGCATTCGAGCTGTGCGTGGACCACAGCTTGACTATCGAGGAGTTTGAAAGGAGCTGGATGGCCATGGTTGAAACACATCAAGTCCAAGACAACGAGACGCTTGCTAGCCTGTGGGAGAAGCGAATGTACTGGGTGCCCGCCTACTTCATGCAGTGCTTCTTCCCCTTTTTGCAGACTACGCAGCGCAGCGAGGGGTTCAATGCTGTTTTGAAGCGATACGTGAGTCCTAGCAACTCATTGCTACAGTTTGCCAAGCAGTACACAGCTCTGCAACAAAAAATTCTAGGATCTGAGCTACAATAAGAAGCTACCACCGCGCTAAAGCAGCCGAAATTGCTAACGTATTTACCAATGGAGAGGCAAATGAGCAAGATATACACAAACAAGATCTTTAACAAGTAAGTCAGTTGCGTTACGGTCTTATTTGTGCAAAAGCACTAAGGCAGTAGGTGCCTAGTAGAGTGCAATGCAGTTGCCATGATATGCAGTTGCCATGTTTAATGAAATACTGTTTGCCATGCTTACTCAGCTGCAGTTGCCATGTTCAATGAAAATTCTGTTTACAATGCTTACTCGGATACATTTTCCATGTTCAATGAAGTGCAGATGCCATGTTTAATGAACTGTACTTCCATTGGGGCATGTTGGTATGCAAATGCCAATGTCAACTGAAAAATGTTATATTGTCAACGCATATGCTGAAATGCAATTGCCATGTTTACTAAAATGCAACTGCCATGTTTGTTGAAAATGCAATTGCTATGTTTACTCAAATGTAGATGCCATGTTTTATGCAATGTGCTTCCATTGGGGGAATTATTGGTGTGGAAATGACGATGGCCAGTTGAAAATGTAGTATAGTTGCCATGTCTAGTGTACTGCAGTTGCCATGTCCGCTGTACTGTAGTTGCCATGTTCAGTGTACTACAGTTGCCATGTTCAGTGTACTGCAGGTGCCATGTCTGGTGTACTGCAGTTACCATGTCTGGTATACTACAGTTGCCATGTTCAGTGTACTATGTTTGCCATGTTCAGTGTACTATGTTTGCCATATTCAAACAAAAATCTATTTCTATTTCCATGACAGCGTAACGTGCTACAAAAAAGATCGCACGATAGATTAACATAAAACACACAAAACTTGCAGATTCCAGGAAGAAATAAAGCGTGCCAGCATGTTCACGACCTTCCAGGTGGACGAACATACATTCAAGGTGTGTCCTATTTTGGGCATGTCAGATTCAGAACCTGAAGACCCAGACAAAGGAAGGAACTACTTCGTGAAAGCCTCGACCGAGCAAGGCGAATACTACTGCCAATGCTGCAAGTTCGAACGGGATGGTATTGTGTGTTGTCACATACTAAAAGTAATGGACATGAACGCTGTGACACGGATGCCCCGCCATTTCATAAGGCGGCGATGGACTTGGGACGTTGATGACGCGTTGGCACCACAGACAACACACGCGGTTCTGGCTGTGCATGACGAGAGACCTGAGTCAACCATGGAAGTCGTGAGGCACGTTGTGCTGACAAAGAACTATGCTGAGCTAATTGATGAAGCGTTCAAGAGTGATGAGACAGCGAGAGTCGCAGAAAAACACAGGAAGGCACTGAAAAGAGAGCTTGATGAGATCAAGAAGAGGAAAGCTGAGGAAGCCTTACACCGGTTCCCCCGCACATCAAGTGTGCCTTCATCGACGGGGCCATCATCTGAAAACTCGGAGATAGGATCTGGAACAGCAAGCACACAAACCCAGGTCAGGAACACACAAGCCCCTGGGAGGCATTCTAATGGCGCACTGCAAGCTATACTAATGGCACACTACGCGGTGCGCCATTAGAACACCAGATACTAATGGCGCACCAGTAGTGCGCCATTAGAATTTAATTCTAATGGCGTGATGCCAGTGGCGCACCAGTAGTGCGCCATTAGAAGGCAAATTCGGTGCGCCACTAGCATGCCTTTTCCTAGTAGTGCACCCCGTTCCATCACAAAGTGTCTCCCAAGAGAGATAAGGTACAAGTCAGGATTGGAGATTCAAGCAAAACACAAGAAAACGAAGAAAGGGGCAGGCAATCCATGAGCAGAAATTGGGGCAATGTGACATGGTCCTTGTGGACATTTTGTTTTGTACCCTAGACGATGAGATTTTTTTTAAATTGGGAGAATAACTCTTGAGGAGGATCAGAAGTGGAAGGAAAATTCATTGAGTGGAGAAATGCAGTTGCCATGTTATGGGTACTTAATCTGCCATGTTATGTGTATTAAATATGCCATGTTATGTGTACTAGATATATGCCATGCTATTTTATACTAAATATATGCCATGCTACTTTGTACTAAATATGCCATGCTAGTTGTACTGGATCTGCCATTTTAGTTGTACTGGATCTGCCATGTTAGTTGTACTGTATCTGCCATGTTAATTATGCTTGATCTGCCATGTTGTTTGAACTGTATCTGCCATGTTAGCTCTGCTGAAAATATGCCATGGTATTTGAAATGACTCTGCATGACATATATTTCCATGACAAATACCACGTGGTTTAGAGAAACATAGTGTGTTGTGGGCGATGTATGGGAAACAAGTTGGAAAAAGGCGTAACGTGCATAAACCGCAGCCAAGGTTGTGGATGCATGATCAACCCTACCCCATGCTAGCCGGTGCACTTAGGGATGTAAAAGAAGAAGCAAAATAGACAAAATGAAAACCGACGATGACTTTCACTAGCCATGTATGTTGAACTACATTTGCCATCTGTTTTAAAACATCATAGACGCAATCAAAATAGCAAACTGGTGCTGTAAGCGATGAAACCATTGTAATAATGATAAAACATAAAAACATATGTGCATTAACGCCTAAAATAGGTTCACGTCCACACATATATTACAGAAACTACTAAAATGTCGCTCACACACCACCACTACATATTAGCTTGCGCGGGGTTGCAATCGTAACATAGCACACAAACATAGTTTTCGACGATGACAAAGAGATAAGTACCTTACATTCCTCAGCAACAGAATGTAAGGTATGCGTCCGGTGTGTAACACCACGTGATCACTTGTACTTCTTGTTGATTTTCTTGACAGCTTCCTCCACGAACTCGCGTGCTCCGGACCGCTTGTTGAAATCTTCATTCGTCAACCAGTTCCATGTGTGGATTTTCCGGAGCTCAACGACCGTTGCAGCTGTGATAGCGGGAACAACTCTGCCTTCCCACTTTGCAAAGTATTCCAGCGCATGAAAGCCACAGTCCGGACTGCACGAGAAAAAGACTCAGATGAACACGCAAAAAGGACAGACGTATCAAAGATAGACCTCAATTCAGATGTGACAACAAAAATAGGGGTTGCATTGATGTAAACGGCACATGAAGGAGGGGGTTAAGAAATTACGTGTTCCCTTGCTTCACAGTCGCCACATACTCAATCTGGAAATGTCTGATCTGGACCTTTGAATGTTTGTAGTGACGGTTCCATGTCTCTTTGAGGTTGTTGATGAAGAATTCAGCATGCGTAGTAAGATCTGAATCAGCTTCCGAACGCATTGAATCAAGCACCTCAAAACGTTGGTTCTTCAGGTCAAGACAGACCGCATAGTGGTGACCACACTTGTCTTGAGTGTCATGTGGTGCAAGATCCTGGAACATGGGGAACATGACCTGCATTTGAAAAGTGAATGAATGAGAAAGCAGACTACACAAAAAGAACAGCGGAGGAACAAAAAAAATAGAATCACGTAGAATGTTTGGTTATGGGTGAACAAAATGTGCCATGCATTTTACAATCAAATTGCCACGTAGTTCGCACGGGATGCAAAAAACAAAAGAAGTAAATGTGCACGGCAGCTGTTGCCACATGAAAACATCTACCACATAATCACAAGTGCATAAGATGGCAAAAACCACACGATGTGAAAAAACAGTGCAGACAGGGGAGGAGTACTCACATATTTCTTCAGTGTTAGCTTGAATTCACCGTGTTGAGCGAAATTCTTCCTCGGGATTTTGTGGTGGAAGTCACCATCCCATATTTTGCATGTCACACTGTAATGCATGATGATCTTGTCGGCACACACATCGATGTGATTGTTGATGTAGTCGATCCTGCATGCAACTACATTTGTCAACATTTTACCGTTTGGCCTCACGGACTCGGCGAGATCACCCAGGTCGACGTACGTTGCTCCACATTGAATGACTTTGGTTCTGTCCAAACATGAGCTGTATGAAAACGACATAACATGGAAGAATCATGCCTGCTAAGTAAAAAAATATATGAAAGAACTAGAACGTAAGCGCATCATGTATAGAGAGTATGAAGAAGATGAATGTTAAGAAAGGAACAAAGCAAAATGAGAGATTATAGGGTGTGGTCATTTACACTTTCAACTCCTTCATGTGCTTGCTGCTGGCCCTCACATTTCCAAACCGCTTGATGATGTCGTACAGCTGGGTCTGTTCCTTAGTGGCCCTGAATTCGGGCTCGTAGTCTTCCACGGGAGGTGGGTGAACTACCCTCTGCTGTCTCATAGAACAAGGGGTGGCACTTCTGATGGTATCCTCAGATGCCGTCTCTGCAGGCAAGTTGGAACTTGATTGCCCTTGCCCTCGCGAGGTCCTCCTCTGCAATGCTGCCTCCTCGATCTTGCGGTAAGCTTCGTCAAGTGACGGTGAAATTTCCTCAGGGGTGCCTGCAATGATTCAAAAAATAATAAGTGTGTTAGGATAAGGAGAAAGTCAGAAAACAAATGGGTTGTGAGGAAATAGGGTGTATGATGTGAGATGTAGGTAGAAAAATAGTGGGGAAATTGACATGTGTGGTGCAACTACAATGGCCACATCATGGCAACTACAGTTGCCATGCAGTTGTGCTGAATTACCATCTAGATGGATTGTGGTTGCCATGTCACAACAAATGCAGTTGCCATGTTGTGCCAACCCCACTTGCCATGTGATTGCCGTACAGAAAAAATGCAGAATGGTAACAAAAAAATGCAGGTGACATGGTGTGGCAAATCCAGTTGCCATGTGGAATGCACTATATTTGCCATGTGCCAGCAAATACAGTTGCCATGATGAATCAACTTCAGTTGCCACGTGTTTACCCAAATGTCAAAAGTGCAGCATGGCAACAAAAAAAATGTAGGACATGGTGCATCAAATCCACTTTCCATGTCATCACACGGTAGTTGCCATCACAAGTGAGAACACCCAAAAGAATATGATTGGGACAAAATTCAAACTACAAAGATGTATACAGGAAAATCATAAGGACACGACAAGTGTACCTTGCACAATTGGCTCCGCAAACTTGACAGCCTTCCTGCCCTCGACCATTGTTTGCGCCATCATTGCGGGCATGCCTCCTGGGAAAGCAAATGCAACTGGCAACGGATCTTGCACCACCGGTTGATCTTGACTGATGCCAAGACTGAAGCTCGATGGGGTAAATGCCATTGGGTGCCTCTCATTCCTACTGGCCGGACCACGAACAATTTGCGGGGCAGAATCCAATGGTGAAAGATCAACAAACATATCTTAATCGGCCGCTACAAAATGTTCGGGCTTATTTGCAGGGCGGGGCGTGTTGTCAGCGGTATCAGCAGCAACTTTGATGGCAATCTTCTTGTTTGGGCTGTAGGGGACACCGACATTGACTGGGAGCCTGGAAGTGCGCAGATTTATGCTGGGGATTTCCACTGCAGGTAAAGGCGCAGTCTGCTCCGGCCGTTCACCTGCGTCACTCGTGCCCGGCTTCACACCTGCATCAATTGTGCTCCGGTCTTGTGGTTTCTCCATCACATTGCTTTTGGCGGGTGGCGGGAACAGTGTGGACGCAGGAACATACCCAGACTCGTCTCTCCTGCTCCTAGATACAGCCGGTGCGTTGGGTATGACTGTTGGTTGCTTGCGGGGGCTGCGACGCCTAGGTGGAAGACCAGCATGCGCCACGGTCACCTTAGCAGTATCTGCACCGACAGGGGCTGGAGCTGTTGTGCCGGGACTCTCACCTGTAGATGGCATATCCTTATGAACTGCCGCCTCAGCGGCTTCTGTCGTGGACACAGGTGTGCCACCACGCACGCGCTTGGAATCAGTGTCGGAAGAGCGGGAATCTTCCTTGCCTAGGTTTGTCTCGGGAGCGTCCACTTCAACACTTGCTGATGGGGTGGCATGGCTCACAGCAGCATCCTTGATTGCCAGAAGAGTTGGCAATATTTCAGCTGTCCTGGCAGATACCGACTTGTCACTCCCCGATGTACCGATGCCTGTTGTTCTAGCCTGGACATCCTCAGCCGGCGGAGATGGTCGGCCACTTGCATCAGAGTTGGTGGGAGCAGTCATCGGTGCAGCAACAGTGTTGTCGCCGGGTGCCTCATGTACATTTGAGTTACCCCCCGTTGACAACTTTGAATGTAGGCGTTCGAACGGGTCCTTACTGCTATGCTTGGCCCCGCGTGTAGTAGTCTTCTTCACCCTGCAAAAAGAAAAAATCACATGAGAAAGGTATGAAAAAATGAACAAAAATATGTTTGCAATGGTAGAAATCTTAAAAGAATGAAAAAATAAGTGGAAAAGCTGGTAGTTGCCATGTAATGGGAACATGAGTTGCCATGTGTCATAGTTAGCAGTTGCCATCCAGCAGCAGTTGCCATGTTAGCAAACTTGAAGAATGATACAAGTGTATGTTCTGTCAGGAATGCAATTTGAAACCTGCGTGTGGGATGAGCTCACAAAGCCAAAGGTAAAAGATGGCAGCTGCCATTAGGTAGAGTGGTAGTTGCCAGTTGGCCTAGATGCCAGTTGCCATGTAAAGACCAATAGGAGTTGCCGTAAACTAAAAAAATGAAGGAAGAAATCATTTGGAAAAACAGCAGTTGCCGCGTGGGGGGCGATGACAGAAGAACATGTGACAAGCTGAAACAGTAGCATTGGAAATTCAAGAAAAAATACCACTATGTACATGAAAGCACATGGATAAACATACTTCTTGACTGGCTTCCTCGGGTCTGGCAACACAACAGGATCCCCGGTGTTGGTCGTCGTCGTACGAGGAGAAGACCTGGTGGAAGGGGTGTCACCGGCAATGGGGGCACCTTTGTTCAAGCGAGCAGAAACACGGGTTGGCGTTGGCGCCTGTTTCTTCGTAACTGCTCGTCCACCAGCGGTCGGCTCCCTGCACGTAACAGATGGAGGGAAAAAAGAAGGTGGCAACTGTCAGACAACAAACCCATTGCCGCGCTTGACAAAAAACAAGTGCAAAGAAATGGATGAGATTGTTCCAAGAAAATAGACACAGCAGAAAACTAAAATTGAAAGTCGAACCTCCTCCTGGCAGCTACGGGATCGGTCCTAGACCTCTTGCCATGAGAACCCTGCCCAACATCATCTGGAGCCCTCCCCCTCCTTGATGGCAACACCCCCTCGCCTCTCGCAGTCGTATGTTCTATCACTTTCTCCCGTGGGGGGGCATCTGTTGCATCATTGCCCTTGTTGCCGCCTGTGCGAACTTCAACATGTTCATCGTCATCCGCCATCTACATCATCTTGTGTGTCACGGGGCTCTTGGGAACTGTTGTAGTCATACCGGCCACGGCAACCGGTTGGTCGATGTGTACGTTCTGGGACAAATGAAGTGAACTGCCTCGCAACCGCGTCGCTGTCAGAGGCACTGAGGGACATCCACCCCTCAACCAACTTCCCGAGCAAGCCGGTCATTCCGGATGCAAACTTCTCAATTAGATGCTCAACTGGTGCCCTCGCCTGTGCACGAAAACAAGAAGCATCAACAACCCGTATTGCAGTCGCTTGCACGACATCAACAAGTAATCCACGGCAAACAATGGATGTCGATATTTTGATTACCTCAGAAGGGCAAGACGGAGCTGAGTGCACATCCATCCACTTTCCAAATTTTGGAGGCCCCCCAAACACGTTGTAGTCTATAGCATGCTTGGCCATCAGCTATGAAAAACAAAAAGAAATTGTAAGCATGCCTTATAAACCATGGACGGTTGCCTCATGTCAAATTTGTAAGCATGCAGTGTGAAGAGATAAACAAAAACTAACCTGTAGTTTTCCATATGTGGTATCAGTTGCCCTGTCTGCGGCAAGCACAGCCTTGACAGCGTTGATGGTCCACGCAGAAACAGCAAACTTGTGCGTAGGCGGCGGGCCTCCTACCCCAGAGAAATCCACGGTGGATAGATCAAGACAGTCGACATACATGAGCTGATTTAAAACAATTTTACAAAGAAAGAAATGTCAGTTGCCATCATGGGTACTTTGTAGTTAGGAAAAAGAGCAGGATAATGTATGATCCAATGATAGTATGTATGTGCTAGTTGCCATCATAGTGTGCTGGCAGTTTCCATCATACTATGATAGCAGTTGCCATGCTAATATGATGGCAGTTGCCATATTGTCAGTATGACAGTTGCCATATTGTCATTATGGCAGTTGCCACATTGTCATTATGGCAGTTGCCATCTTGTTATGATTGGGTTGCCATGCATGAATAACACTTGTTATAAACAAGAGTTCACACAGAGATCTGGTAAAATAAATACCATTAAATGCAGTCGACAACCCTTCTGGTACATCTTGTTTTTGAAAGCATCATGGAGAAAGTCGGCAATAAACTTACACCAGTTCATGTTCTTCACCTTTTTCAGATTCGCCTGCACCACACAAAATTTCAGGGTAAAACGTTTGCCGCATCAGAAATCAAACGGAAAAAAACAACAAAAACACTGGCAGTCATTAGCTTAACATGTGACATCGGAGCCAGAAGATTGAAGGAAACTAAAGTAGAAAGGATGGATCATTCACCAGGATGGGGAAACATTTGTTGCTTGGGCGAAGGGAAGTGGTCGGCGCGAAAACAGCTGAGAAGAGGTACATGAGTAGCTTTATCTTGAAAACATCTCCGTGCGTCGTCATGGCCTACAGCGAATCTGCCAGTACAGACGTGTTCGGCATGGACTCCAATCTAGGAAACAAACGGGCGAACAACGCTTCCTCGATCTCATTATTGACATCGTACGGGACTTTGATATATCCATGAGGCACACCCAAATGCAGAACACGGATTCCTCGTTCAATGGAAGTCTTCCGCGTCCCGGAATCACGAATTCCCTGGAGGCAGGCTCGTAGATCTCACCAAGCCAGTCGCATACAGGGTTGACAAGGTTTGTGCATCGGACATCCATCAGATCCTGCATACCCATCTTAGCAGCAACCCCCTTTTGATCGTCGGTGAAGTTTTCAATTAACACAGTCAGACGTTCCTGGGAGGCTCTGTTGCGAACACGTTTCTTCTTCTGCAAAAAACAGACACAAAAGTGATCAGCTGTTGCCATGTTTTGCAATGTCATGAAAATTTAGTTCATGACAGACGACTACAAAAGATATAGGTGCCAACCAATAACAAAAATCGGGAGGAGATGGGGCGGGTGTGTAGACAGTTACCTCGTCGCCCTCTTTTCTCCGTCCAGTTGCCCGGTTACGCTGTGGTGGATCCATGAAATCATCGTCATCATTTTGATGATCGCCACGAGCCATTCTGCTGATGTAGGAACAGACCAAATTGTTAAGGGGGAAAATGTAAATGCAAGAGGTAATCATTTGCCACCTAACAGAAAATGTCAACTAGTGAATGCAAAAATATAGCATGAACACGCACGCGGCCCCCTCCCCCCTATGATTATCGAGAACATAAACGTGGCAAGTAAGCACGTTGGTTAATGCACTTGAAAACAAAATGTTGAAGTTGCCATGTTAGCCCAATATAGTACAAAAAAGAAATGAAACCACATCTGAATCGATAACCTGAAAACAGGCACAGTGTGTTCAGATATCACAAAAGTCATTGTGGCAAACGAAAAAATTGCGTCCGTAGTACAATGAAAATGCCACATTGTACTGACTGTAACATGGCAACAGACATGATGTGGCAACAGACATGATATGGCATCTGGCACAATTGGTACGCAATGTGGTTGCCATATTATGCAGCCAAATTCCCACACTGTCATATATGCATTGTGGCAACAGACATTGTGTTCACATTCTATTTGCCACATGATTATACAATCCAAGTGGCAAACACGCACACTCGATGTGCACATTAGTTGCCGTCCAGTGTAGCTGGATGCCGAAACTGCATTGACTACCGATTGTGGCAACTATCAAAGTGTGGAAACTATAACAAATATTTCAGAAAAAATAAGATCTCACAATGAAAAAGCATGTTTGTGGTTACTATCATATAAATTCAGCAAAATTCAGTTTGCCACATGGAAGAGCGTGGGTGTGGCAACTATCATAGTCATTCAATAAAATTAGTTGCCATATGTGAAAGCTTGAATGTGGCAACTATGACAGACATTTTCAGTAATTTGTTGCCGCAAAGGAAAACACGTTTGTGGCAACAATCACATTTGTTCAGGGAGTTTAGTTGCCACACATTTGTTCATGTTCAGTCATTCTGCCAAGTTCGCCTCGTTCTACAGTTTCAAAACCAAACTAACTAGATCTAGGTTTCAATGGCAACTACTTCGACTTCAAAATCACCCTCAAAATTCTCGCACGAACTGACTGCAAACACAAATTCGAACCAATGCGCATCAAAACAAACCGGGGGACACCTCCCAAATCCATGCGCAAGACTAGTGCGTGCCTCCGAACAGGCATAACCACACCGACGATGCCGCCGCGGCGGCGGCGACGAAACTGCCCAGTGCCACCAAAAAACAGCTAGCAGACAACTTCGGCGCCGGCGGGAACGCCGACGCACCGCCGAATCGCCAGAATCTCTAGGAATCGATCTAGGAATCGAACAGGGAGGGAAAGGGGAAAAATGCAGGAAGTGGTTGCGAGAGATGAAGTGAGCATTACCTTCAACCTGCACGGGTTCCGGCGAAGCCGCTCTGCTCCGGCGAGCACCACTGACGGCCGCGAACACCGTCGATTGTTCCGCCTCCGCCGTCGCCTTCTCCTCTCGCCTTCTCCTCCAGGGGTTTCAAGTGCGAGTGGGTTGTGCTAGTAAATGCGTTGCGGGTAAGTAAATGGAACCGTGAGGGAGAGGGTGGAGGGGTGTGCGACGTGTTTGACGTCAACCGCGGTCGGATCGTGGCGTGCGGGCGCATGGCAGTTCCACCGCACGCCTCTGAGTGGCAACCGCTAACCATGGGATGGCAACCACCGTGCGGGCGAACTGACTCGCACACCGCACACGAGACTCGTCCTAGGTGGCGCCGAAAACCGGCCTGTTTGCTACAAGATTCGTGCGTATCGAAGCCAACGGAGATGCTTGCGTGTGGTCGGGGTGGTGAATGCCCACACGTGTGGGCGTTAACATTTCCGAAGAAAAAAAGCACCCACGCCACGAGTGAAGCGAGGGTTAGCTTTGCCGTCGACCTCGCCGTGGAGGTTTCTCTGCCCAATCCACCCACTCGATCACCGCCGTTCCCGCCCAGCTTCCCCCTTCTGGCCGGCGCCGCCCTTCCTGGTTCGTCGGCTCCTCCGAGGTACGGATCTGGGTCCATTCCCTTCCCTTCCCTTCTCGAGCAACATTGGTTGAGCCAGCCGAGGCGCTCTCGATTCTTCCACTTGACTTCTTTTGATTCCGTTCTGCAATGTCTGTATAAACTCTATTCTCCCACATGCGTATGTGTTGGGGAACGTTGCAGAAAACAAAAATTTTCCTACTCGTTTCACCAAGATCATCTAGGAGTTCATCTAGCAACGAGTGATCAGATGCATCTACATACCTTTGTAGATCGCGCACGGAAGCGTTCAAAAGAACGGTGATGATGTAGTCGTACTCGACGTGATCCAAATCACCGATGACCAGCGCCGAACGGACGGCACCTCCGCGTTCAACACACGTACGGAACAGCCACGTCTCCTCTTCTTGATCCAGCAAGGGAGGGAGGAGAGGTTGAGGGATATGGCACCAGCAGCAGCACGACGGCGTGGTGTTGATGGAGCTGCAGTACTCCGGCAGAGCTTCGCTAAGCACTATGGAGGTGGAGGAGGTGTTGAGGAGGGAGAAGGAGGCAACCAAAGGCCAGGGCGTTCAGGTATGAAGTCCCTCCTCTCCCCCACTATATATAGGGGTGCCAAGGGGGGGTGGTGCGCAGCCTAGGAGATCCAATCTCCTATGGCCGGCGGCCAAGGGGAGGTTTCCCTCCCCCCCCCAAGGCACCTAGGAGGTGCCTTACCCTCCTAGGACTCTTGCCCCCTTGAACCCTAGGCGCATGGGCCTATGTGGGGCTGGTGCCCTTGGCCCATTAGGCCAAGGCGCACCCCCTTACAGCCCATGTGGCCCCTCGGGGCAGGTGGACCCACCCGGTGGACCCCCGGGACCCTTCCGGTGGTCCCGGTACAATACCGATAACCCCGAAACTTGTCCCGATGTCCGAAACAGGACTTCCCATATATAAATCTTTACCTCTGGACCATTCCGGAACTCCTCGTGACGTCCGGGATCTCATCCGGGACTCCGAACAACATTCGGGTTACTGCATATACATATCCCTACAACCCTAGCGTAACCGAACCATAAGTGTGTAGACCCTACGGGTTTGGGAGACAAGCAGACATGACCGAGACGACTCTTCGGTCAATAACCAACAGCGGGATCTGGATACCCATGTTGGCTCCCACATGCTCCACGATGATCTCATCGGATGAACCACGATGTCGAGGATTCAATCAACCCCGTACGCTATTCCCTTTGTCTATCGATATGTTACTTGCCCGAGATTCGATCGTCGGTATCCCAATACCTCGTTCAATCTCGTTACCGGCAAGTCACTTTACTCGTACCGTAATGCATGATCCCGTGACCAGACACTTGGTCACTATGAGCTCATTATCATGATGCATTACCGAGTGGGCCCAGTGATACCTCTCCGTCATACGGAGTGACAAATCCCAGTCTTGATCCATGTCACCCAACAGACACTTTCGGAGATACCCGTAGTCTACCTTTATAGTCACCCAGTTACGTTGTGACGTTTGGCATACCCAAAGCACTCCTACAGTATCCGGGAGTTACACGATCTCATGGTCTAAGGAAAAGATACTTGACATTAGAAAACTCTAGCAAACGAACTATACGATCTTGTGCTATGTTTAGGATTTGGTCTTGTCCATCACATCATTCTCCTAATGATGTGATCTCGTTATCAATGACATCCAGTGTCCATAGTCAGGAAATCATGACTATCTGTTGATCAACGAGCTAGTCAACTAGAGGCTCACTAGGGACATGTTGATGTCTGTTATTCACACATGTATTACGATTTCCAGATAACACAATTATAGCATGAATAAAGACAATTATCATGAACAAGGAAATATAATAATAATGCTTTTATTATTGCCTCTAGGGCATATTTCCAACAGTCTCCCACTTGCACTAGAGTCAATAATCTAGTTACATTGTGATGAATCGAACACCCATGGAATTCTGGTGTTGATCATGTTTTGCTCTAGGGAGAGGTTTAGTCAACGGATCTGCTACATTCAGGTCCGTATGTACTTTACAAATCTCTATGTCTCCATCTTGAACATTTTCACGAATGGAGTTGAAGCGACGCTTGATGTGCCTTGTCTTCTTGTGAAACCTGGGCTCCTTGGCAAGTGCAATAGCTCCAGTGTTGTCACAGAAGAGCTTGATCGGCCCCGACGCATTGGGTATGACTCCTAGGTCGGTGATGAACTCCTTCACCCATATTGCTTCATGTGCTGCCTCCGAGGCTGCCATGTACTCCGCTTCACATGTAGATCCCGCCACGACGCTTTGCTTGCAACTGTACCAGCTTACTGCCCCACCATTCAAAAATATACACGTATCCGGTTTGTGACTTAGAGTCATCCAGATCTGTGTCGAAGCTAGCGTCGACGTAACCCTTTACGACGAGCTCTTCGTCACCTCCATAAACGAGAAACATTTCCTTAGTCCTTTTCAGGTACTTCAGGATATTCTTGACCGCTGTCCAGTGTTCCTTGCCGGGATTACTTTGGTACCTTCCTACCAAACTGACGGCAAGGTTTACATCAGGTCTGGTACACAGCATGGCATACATAATAGAACCTATGGCTGAGGCATAGGGGATGACGCTCATCTCTTCTATATCTTCTGCCGTGGTCGGACATTGAGCTGAGCTCAATTTCATACCTTGCAACACAGGCAAGAACCCCTTCTTGGATTGATCCATATTGAACTTCTTCAATATCTTATCAAGGTATGTGCTTTGTGAAAGACCTATGAGGCGTCTTGATCTATCTCTATAGATTTTGATGCCTAATATATAAGCAGCTTCTCCAAGGTCCTTCATTGAAAAACTTTTATTCAAGTAGGCCTTGATGCTGTCCAAGAGTTCTATATCATTTCCCATCAAAAGTATGTCATCTACATATAATATGAGAAATGCTACAGAGCTCCCACTCACTTTCTTGTAAACGCAGACTTCTCCATAAGTCTGTGTAAACCCAAACGCTTTGATCATCTCATCAAAGCGAATGTTCCAACTCCGAGATGCTTGCACCAGCCCATAAATCGAGCGTTGGAGCTTGCACACTTTGTCAGCATTCTTAGGATCGACAAAACCTTCCGGCTGCATCATATACAATTCTTCCTTAAGGAAACCATTAAGGAATGCCGTTTTGACGTCCATTTGCCATATTTCGTAATCATAGAATGCGGCAATTGCTAACATGATTCGGACGGACTTCAGCTTCGCTACCGGTGAGAAAGTCTCATCGTAGTCAACCCCTTGAACTTGTCGATAACCCTTAGCGACAAGCCGAGCTTTATAGATGGTCACATTACCATCCGCGTCTGTCTTCTTCTTAAAGATCCATTTATTTTCTATGGCTCGCCGTTCAACGGGCAAGTCAGTCAAAGTCCATACTTCGTTTTCATACATGGATCCTATCTCGGATTTCATGGCTTCTAGCCATTTGTCGGAATCCGGGCCCGCCATTGCTTCTTCATAGTTCGAAGGTTCACCGTTGTCTAACAACATGATTTCCAAGACAGGGTTGCCGTACCACTCTGGTGCGGAACGTGTCCTTGTGGACCTTCGAATTTCAGTAGGAGCTTGATCAGAAGTATCTTGATCATTATCATTAACTTCCTCTCTAGTCGGTGCTGGCTCCTCAGGAACATTTTCTTGAGTTGCGCCATTTTCCGGTTCAAGAGGCAATACTTCATCAAGCTCTACTTTCCTCCCACTTACTTCTTTCGAGAGAAACTCTTTCTCCAGAAAGGACCCATTCTTGGCAACAAAGATCTTGCCTTCGAATCTAAGGTAGAAGGTGTACCCAATAGTTTCTTTTGGGTACCCTATGAAGACGCATTTTTTCTGATTTGGGTTCGAGCTTTTCAGGTTGAAGTTTCTTGACATAAGCATCGCATCCCCAAACTTTTAGAAACGACAGCTTAGGTTTCTTCCCAAACCATAATTCATACGGTGTCGTCTTAACGGATTTCGACGGAGCCCTATTTAAAGTGAATGCGGCAGTCTCTAAAGCATAGCCCCAAAAGGAAAGCGGTAAATCGGTAAGAGACATCATAGATCGCACCATATCTAACAGAGTGCGATTACGACGTTCGGACACACCATTACGCTGAGGTGTTCCAGGCGGCGTGAGTTGTGAAACTATTCCACATTTTCTTAAGTGTGCCCCAAACTCGTGACTCAAGTATTCTCCTCCACGATCTGATCGTAGAAACTTGATTTTCCTGTCACGTTGATTTTCAACCTCACTCTGAAATTCCTTGAACTTTTCAAAGGTTTCAGACTTGTGTTTTATTAAGTAGATATACCCATACCTACTTAAATCATCAGTGAGGGTGAGAACATAACGATAGCCACCGCGAGCCTCAACACTCATTGGACCGCACACATCGGTATGTATGATTTCCAATAAGTCGGTTGCTCGCTCCATTGTTCCTGAGAACGGAGTCTTGGTCATTTTACCCATAAGGCATGGTTCGCACGTGTCAAATGATTCATAATCAAGAGACTCTAAAAGTCCATCAGCATGGAGCTTCTTCATGCGTTTGACACCTATGTGACCAAGGCGGCAGTGCCACAAGTATGTGGGACTATCATTATCAACTTTACTTCTTTTGGTACTCACATTATGAACATGTGTAGCATCACGTTCGAGATTCATAAAGAATAAACCATTCACCATAGGAGCATGACCATAAAACATATCTCTCATAAAAATGGAACAACCATTATTCTCAGATTTAAAAGAGTAGCCATCTCGAATTAAACGAGATCCCGGTACAATGTTCATGCTCAAAGCTGGCACTAAATAACAATTATTAAGGTTTAAAACTAATCCCGAAGGGAGATGCAGAGGTAGCGTGCCGACAGCGATCACATTGACCTTGGAACCATTCCCGACGCGCATCGTCACCTCGTCCTTTGCTAGTTTCCGCTTATTCCGCAGCCCCTGCTTTGAGTTACAAATGTGAGCAACTACACCGGTATCAAATACCCAGGAGCCACTACGGGCACTAGTAAGGTACACATCAATTACATGTATATCACATATACCTTTGGTTTTGCCGGCCTTCTTATCCGCTAAGTACTTAGGGCAGTTCCGCTTCCAGTGACCGCTTCCCTTGCAATAAAAGCACTCAGTCTCGGGCTTGGGTCCACTCTTTGGCTTCTTCCCGGCAGCTTGCTTGCCGGGCGCGGCAACCTCCTTGCCGTCCTTCTTGAAGCTCTTTTTACCCTTGCCTTTCTTGAACTTAGTGGTTTTATTAATCATCAACACTTGATGTTCCTTCCTGACTTCTACCTCCGCTGATTTCAGCATAGCAAATACTTCAGGAATGGTCTTTTCCATCCCCTGCATATTGAAGTTCATAAAAAAGCTCTTGTAGCTTGGTGGAAGCGACTGGAGGATTCTGTCAATGACCGCATCATCCGGGAGATTAACTCCTAGCTGAGTCAAGCGGTTATGCAACGCAGACATAGTGAGTATGTGCTCACTGACAGAACTGTTTTCCTCCATCTTACAGCTGAAGAATTTGTCGGAGACTTCATATCTCTCGACCCGGGCATGAGCTTGGAAAACCATTTTCAGCTCTTCGAACATCTCATATGCTCCATGTCTCTCAAAACGCTTTTGGAGCCCCGGCTCTAGGCTGTAAAGCATGCCGCACTGAACGAGGGAGTAGTCATCGAAACGTGCCTGCCAAGCGTTCATAACATCTTGTTCTGCAGGGAGAACGGGTGCGTCACCAAGCGGTGCTTGTAGGACATAATCTTTCTTGGCAGCTATGAGGATGATCCTCAGGTTCCGGACCCAGTCCGTATAGTTACTGCCATCGTCTTTCAGCTTAGTTTTCTCTAGGAACGCGTTGAAGTTGAGGACTACGTTGGCCATTTGATCTACAAGACATATTGCAAAGATTTTAGACTAAGTTCATGATAATTAAGTTCAACTAATCAAATTATTAGTGAACTCCCACTTAGATTAGACATCCCTCTAGTCATCTAAGTATTACATGATCCGAGTTAAACTAGACCGTGTCCGATCATCACATGAGACGGACTAGTCAACATCGGTGAACATCTTCATGTTGATCGTATCTTCTATACGACTCATGCTCGACCTTTCGGTCTTCTGTGTTCCGAGGCCATGTCTGTACATGCTAGGCTCGTCAAGTCAACCTAAGTGTTTGCATGTGTAAATCTGTCTTACACCCGTTGTATGTGAACGTCTGAATAAAACACCCGATCATCACGTGGTGTTTTGAAACAGCGAACTGTCGCAACGGTGCACAGTTAGGGGAAACACTTCTTGAATTTTATTGTGAGGGATCATCTTATTTACTACCGTCGTTCTAAGTAAACAAGATGCAAAACATGATAAACATCACATGCAATCAAATAATAAACGTGACATGATATGGCCATTTTCACATAGCTCCTTTGATCTCCATCTTGGGGCTCCGTGATCATCTTGTCACCGGCTTGACACCATGATCTCCATCATCGTGTCTCCATGAAGTTGCTCGCCAACTATTACTTCTACTACTATGGCTAACGCGTTTAGCAATAAAGTAAAGTAATTTACATGGCGTTTCTCGATGACACACAGGTCATTAAAAGAATAAAGACAACTCCTATGGCTCCTGCCGGTTGTCATACTCATCGACATGCAAGTCGTGAATCCTATTACAATAGCATGAACATCTCATACATCACATATAGATCATTCATCATTCATCACAACTTTGGCCATATCATAACACAAACCACTTGCTGCAAAAACAAGTTAGACGTCCTCTAATTGTTGTTGCAAGTTTTACGTGGCTGAATTAGGGTTCTAGCAAGAACGTTTTCTTACCTACGTTAAAGCCACAACGTGATTTGTCAACTTCTATTTACCCTTCATAAGGACCCTGTTCATCGATTCCGCTCCAACTAAAGTGGGAGAGACAGACACCCGCCAGCCACCTTATGCAACTAGTGCATGTTAGTCGGTGGAACCGGTCTCACGTAAGCGTACGTGTAAGGTTGGTCCGGGCCGCTTCATCCCACAATACCGCTGAAGCAAGAAAGGACTAGTAACGGCAAGAAAGTTGACAAATCTACGCCCACAACAAATTGTGTTCTACTCGCGCAAGAAGAACTACGCATAGACCTAGCTCATGATGCCACTGTTGGGGAACGTTGCAGAAAACAAAAATTTTCTTACTCGTTTCACCAAGATCATCTAGGAGTTCATCTAGCAACGAGTGATCAGATGCATCTACATACCTTTGTAGATCGCGCACGGAAGCGTTCAAAAGAACGGTGATGATGTAGTCGTACTCGACGTGATCCAAATCACCGATGACCAGCGCCGAACGGACGGCACCTCCGCGTTCAACACACGTACGGAACAGCCACGTCTCCTCTTCTTGATCCAGCAAGGGAGGGAGGAGAGGTTGAGGGAGATGGCACCAGCAGCAGCACGACGGCGTGGTGTTGATGGAGCTGCAGTACTCCGGCAGAGCTTCGCTAAGCACTATGGAGGTGGAGGAGGTGTTGAGGAGGGAGAAGGAGGCAACCAAAGGCCAGGGCGTTCAGGTATGAAGTCCCTCCTCTCCCCCACTATATATAGGGGTGCCAAGGGGGGGTGGTGCGCAGCCTAGGAGATCCAATCTCCTATGGCCGGCGGCCAAGGGGAGGTTTCCCTCCCCCCCAAGGCACCTAGGAGGTGCCTTACCCTCCTAGGACTCTTGCCCCCTTGAACCCTAGGCGCATGGGCCTATGTGGGGCTGGTGCCCTTGGCCCATTATGCCAAGGCGCACCCCCTTACAGCCCATGTGGCCCCCCGGGGCAGGTGGACCCACCCGGTGGACCCCCGGGACCCTTCCGGTGGTCCCGGTACAATACCGATAACCCCGAAACTTGTCCCGATGTCCGAAACAGGACTTCCCATATATAAATCTTTACCTCCGGACCATTCCGGAACTCCTCGTGACGTCCGGGATCTAATCCGGGACTCCGAACAACATTCGGGTTACTGCATATACATATCCCTACAACCCTAGCGTAACCGAACCTTAAGTGTGTAGACCCTACGGGTTCGGGAGACAAGCAGACATGACCGAGACGACTCTTCGGTCAATAACCAACAGCGGGATCTGGATACCCATGTTGGCTCCCACATGCTCCACGATGATCTCATCGGATGAACCATGATGTCGAGGATTCAATCAACCCCGTACGCTATTCCCTTTGTCTATCGATATGTTACTTGCCCGAGATTCGATCGTCGTATCCCAATACCTCGTTCAATCTCGTTACCGGCAAGTCACTTTACTCGTACCGTAATGCATGATCCCGTGACCAGACACTTGGTCACTATGAGCTCATTATGATGATGCATTACCGAGTGGGCCCAGTGATACCTCTCCGTCATACGGAGTGACAAATCCCAGTCTTGATCCATGTCACCCAACAGACACTTTCGGAGATACCCGTAGTCTACCTTTATAGTCACCCAGTTACGTTGTGACGTTTGGCATACCCAAAGCACTCCTACAGTATCCGGGAGTTACACGATCTCATGGTCTAAGGAAAAGATACTTGACATTAGAAAACTCTAGCAAACGAACTATACGATCTTGTGCTATGTTTAGGATTGGGTCTTGTCCATCACATCATTCTCCTAATGATGTGATCTCGTTATCAATGACATCCAGTGTCCATAGTCAGGAAATCATGACTATCTGTTGATCAACGAGCTAGTCAACTAGAGGCTCACTAGGGACATGTTGATGTCTGTTATTCACACATGTATTACGATTTCCAGATAACACAATTATAGCATGAATAAAGACAATTATCATGAACAAGGAAATATAATAATAATGCTTTTATTATTGCCTCTAGGGCATATTTCCAACAGTATGAGCGTACAATATCTTCTGTGTAATCCGAAAGGAAATAGCCTGCTTTAATTTTAGTAAAAGCTGTTATCAAGTGCCTAGAAACTGTCCTCCCAGATATGAGTTCAGGTGGACGTTTAATTACCTTGTGGTCTTGTAGTTCTATTTGGTCTATTTGTAGACTGTAAGAGGTTAGGTTAATTTGATTTTCCTGATAAAGTTTTTCTGTTCCATGACATGGATACAAGAATTGGGCTTTTACATTAGGTGATTGTTCCAAGTTAAGCACTTAATTCGGTGCCTGTTCCAGGATAAGCGCGTAATAAATCTTCCAACAGATATAAAAAAAGTTCAATGTTTCATTGATGTTTCCATTTAGTTTGTTCGTACAGCTGTTATTTGGTTATCTTGTTCTGTTCTGTTCTGACCATAGAATCTTTGCTTCAGTGCCTGCTGGGTCCTAAGACTGCCAAGTTCAGCTGAGATACTCAATGGAGGATCTCCCAGAGCCACTGCTTGCAGAGATCGTCAAGAGGATTACCCAGACAAGTGATCTTAATTCTCTTTCCCTTGTGTCGAAGCAGCTCTGCACCGTCGAGGCGGAGCACAGGTATGCTATCCGCATTGGCCGTGGACTCAATCCTTCAACAGAAGCCTTGGTATCTCTCTTCTCCCAGTTCCCCAATTTGGCGAAAGTAGAGATCGATTACTCTGGGTGGAAGTCTACTGACGTGGAGCAGTTGAACAACCAAGGCCTCTATGTGCTATAATCTCACTGCCCCTCGCTGTCTGATCTTGCTTTAAGCTTCTGCTCATACATCGACGACACTGGTCTTGGTTATCTATCTGACTGCAAAAATTGAGGTCCCTCAGGCTGAACCGTGCACCAGAAGTCACTTCTACTGGGATCTTTCGGGTGGCGGTTGGTTGCAGGTATCTGTCAGTTCTCCACCTTGTTGACTATAAGGCAGTAGACAACATGGAGTGTGTCGGGGATATACCCCGCGGTGTAACCCGGTCGGAAGTATAACCCGGCTGGACTTGGCGACTCACTAATGACCCGCCCTGACTGGACGACACACTAAGTGACCCGCCCGACCCTGGCGACTTATGGGTGACCTGGCAAGCGGATCAGAGGAGCGACAAGACCCGGGGGCCTAGGAGGCTCAAGGCCCAGAAGGTCGGCTTACGTTATGGTAGACCGACTTAAGAGGAAAGGCGTGAAGAATATCTCCCTTACAAGGAATCAAGACCCGGATTTGTATCCGGCTTGTAGTAGAAGATAGGCTAGTCCTAATCCTATTTGGACTTCACATGTAACCCGCCCCTCGAACTTATATAAGGAGGGGCAGGGCTCCCCAAAGAGAGGAGGCAACAAGAAACAAGATCTAGGGCTAGACACAAAAAGGAGAGCTGGCTTACGGCGACTCCCTCATGATCATAATGAGACCTAGCCACAAACAGCATGTAGGGTTATTACCGGATGATGTTTCCCGGGGCCCGAAGCTGTCTAAATCCTTGTCTTGTGTGTTGATCCGCGTTGCGTCTCTCGTCCCACTCAACCCCTCTCAAGCTACCACATAGATGTGTTGGCTCCACAACTAAG
Organism: Triticum dicoccoides; assembly: GCF_002162155.2. Classification (NCBI taxonomy): domain Eukaryota; kingdom Viridiplantae; phylum Streptophyta; class Magnoliopsida; order Poales; family Poaceae; genus Triticum; species Triticum dicoccoides. Next base: position 674,802,571 of record NC_041391.1, read on the forward strand.
TCCTTTCACGAGGACATCTGACGTGACAATTCCACGACAGTTGGCGCCCACCGTGGGGCCGCCGCACAGTGGTGTTGAGTTCTTGGAGGGATCTTTTCTAGGGTTTGAGAAGTTCACAATTTTCAGATGAAGAGCAGATTGGAAAGGATCTACATCGTCTTTCAGTTCGTGAGTCGAGATCAGGAAAAGAAAAAAAGAAAAGAAAAAATTGCACCGTCCGTGGGACGTTTACGCGCCGGAGTCATGGCTTGGTCGACTTCAACTTCAGCAAGATCGTATCCGGCCAGTTCATCCGTTTTTGGCATGCGCAAATTCCGTCATCGGCAATGGTTATGATTTTTACAGAGACGTGCTGATATTTCATTGTTTAAAGCATCAGATCAATCAAGGCGTATACATATGGAGTATCGTCTTCAATGTCCGATGAGTCGGGGCATCAATCTCTAGTAGAAGATAGGCTAGTCCTAATCCTATTTGGACTTCACATGTAACCTACCCCTCGAACTTATATAAGGAGGGGCAGGGCTCCCCAAAGAGAGGAGGCAACAAGAAACAAGATCTAGGGCTAGACACAAAAAGGAGAGCCGGCTTACGATGACTCCCTCATGATCATAATGAGACCTAGCCACAAACAGCATGTAGGGTTATTACCGGATGATGTTTCCCGGGGCCCGAAGCTGTCTAAATCCTTGTCTTGTGTGTTGACCCACCCTACGTCTCTCGTCCCACTCAACCCCTCTCAAGCTACCACATAGATGCGTTGGCTCCACAACTAAGTCCTTTCATGAGGACATCTGACGTGACAATTCCACGATAGAGTGGCTTGAGTACTTTGGGAGGTATGGATAGTTGGGTGAACTTGTTGCAAAGGATTGTGATGGAATCAGCTAGTATGACCTCTTAAAGTTTGGCTATGCCTCTTCACGAGCAAAACATGATCAGCATCGAACCTCCATGGGTGTTAGGATCATTACTATGTAATCTAGATTATTGACTGTAGTGCAAGTGGGAGACTGAAGGAAATATGACCTAGAGGCAAAAATAAAATTATTATTTATTTCCTTAATTCATGGTAAATGTTTACTATTCATGCTAGAATTGTATTAACCGGAAACATGATACATGTGTGAATACACAGACAAAACAATGTGTCCCTAGTATGCCTCTACTAGACTAGCTCATTCATCAAAGATGGTTATGTTTCCTAGCCATATACATGCGTTGTCATTTGACGAACGGGATCACATCATTAGTGGAATGATGTGATGGACATGACCCATTCATTAGCTTAGCATTGTGATCTTTACAGTTTTACTGCTACAGCTTTTTTCATGACTTATACATGTTCCTCGGACTATGAGATGTTGCGACTCCCGAATATCCAGAGGAACACTTTGTGTGCAATCAAACGTCACAACGTAAATGGGTGATTATAAAGATGCTCTACATATGTTTGCAAAGGTGTTTGTTGGGTTGGCATATATCGAGATTAGGATTTGTCACTCCGTGTTTCGGAGAGGTATCTCTGGGCCCACTCGGTAATACTCATCAGTATAAGCCTTGCAAGCAGTGTGACTAATGAGTTAGTTGCGGGATGAAGTATTACGGAACGAGTAAAGACACTTGCCGGCAACGAGATTAACTAGGTATTGAGATACCGACACTAGTAGAAAAATGGTTAAATATGAGAAACATTATTACCGGTTTGCATATGAGCCGACACTAATGTGTCCAATAGTGCCGGTTCAAATGACTAGGCGGGAGGAGATCTTTAGTACCAGTTCGTTGCGAATCTTTAGTACCGGTTCATGCCACGAACCGGTACTAAAGATGCTGGTGCCTGGCCTGCACCTTTAGTACCGGTTCGTGGCACGAACCGGTACTAAAGAGGTTGTGGCAGGGCTATTTTTAGTCACACCTCGCTACCCTAGCAAGATTTTGACCACCTTAAATATGTTACTTCTCAAACTATCACAAGCAGTTGGTCTTCATTGAACTCTATGTGTAGGATCTGTGGCTGCAATAGGAGTCTTCGCCGGTTCTTAAATCGGTGGTAGATTCCTATTGACAATTTAGATTCTATACAAAAAGATCATTGATGATCAATGTATTTTTTATATGTACTTCTCTGTAGCAGTAGCGCGTTTTGGCTGAAAGGCGGTACTGATCAATGTATTTTTTCTGCGTTCAGATGCACAATTTAAATATGTTACTTCTCAAACTATCACAAGCATTTGGTCTTCATTGCACTCTATGTGTATAATTTGTGGACTCAATATGAGTCTTCACCGGTTTCGGACGAGAACTCATCAGTTACACGGGCACTTCAATTTTTTTAACTTATTTGAACTCCGGACCTTTTTTAAGCGACATCATCAATTTCCAACATGTTTTAACATCATTTGCTGTTTTTTAGTCACTGATTTGTTTAGATCAGAGCTAAATGACCATGAAAATGAAAATCACTACAAAACAAACTCTGAAAATGTTGAAGGTATCATCATTTCACCCGCATAGCATGTGCGAAAGAGTAGAGAGGGTCACGGCAAAAACTGGACGAACTTTATGTACAAACTGGACAATCTCTTTCGGAGTATCAGGGTTATAGAGCTAAATGACCGTGAAACAGTAAATCACAACAAAACGAACTCTGAAAAAGCAGAAAAGAAAAAAACTATATAAAAAATTAATCAAAAATAAATAGCAGAAAATAAATAATGCAGAAAGAAAAAACTATATCGAGCAAAAATATTCACAAAGAAACTAAATACAGCAAAAAAAACTACTCAGAAATAAATAGAAGAAAAAAAATAAAGCAGAAAAGAAAAAACTATATAAAAAAATTACTCAAAAATAAATAGTAGAAAATAA
>NC_041391.1:674806468-674852232 GCF_002162155.2 Triticum dicoccoides
CGCGCGCCCCCGCCGCCCGTCGTCGTCGCCGCCCTCGCTGCCGCCCGTCGTCGCCGTCCCCGCCGCCCGTCGTCGATGCCCCCGTCGCCCGTACGCCCGCTCGATCGTACCACACACACACATACACACACACACATACACACACGCATACACACACACACATACACACACACACACTACACACACATGTATGTACACACATACACACACACATTTTTACTTATTTTCTGTTTTCTGTTGTTTAGATGAATTAATTAATATAACTAGTTTATTTTTAGAATGTTAGAAATGTTAATGTTAGATGAATTAGAACTAGTTTATTTTTAGTAAGAAAATTTAGGTATATGAGATTATTTGAACTAGTTGAATTAATATAACTAGTTTATTTTTAATAAATGCTTAGTTGAACTAGTTGAATTAATAGAACTAGTTTATTTTTAGTAAGAAAATTTAGGTATATAAGATTATTTGAACTAGTTGAATTAATATAACTAGTTTATTTTTAGTAAATGCTTAGTTGAACTAGTTGAATTAATAGAACTAGTTTATTTTTAGTAAGAAAATTTAGGTATATGAGATTATTTGAACTAGTTGAATTAATATAACTAGTTTTTTAGTAAATGCTTAGTTGAACTAGTTGAATTAATAGAACTAGTTTATTTTTAGTAAGAAAATTTAAGTATATGAGATTATTTGAACTAGTTGAATTAATATAACTAGTTTATTTTTAATAAATGATTAGTCGAACTAGTTGAATTAATAGAACTAGTTTATTTTTAGCAAGAAAATTTAGGTATATGAGATTATTTGAACTAATTAAAATTTAGGTATATGAGATTATTTGAATTAATATAACTAGTTTATTTTTAGTAAATGCTTAGTTGAATTAGTTGAATTAATTGAATTAGTAAGTGTTTAATGTTTCGCCTATATGAACATAGGAAATGTCGTCTGACGACGGAAAAAATTTCATTATGTGCGAATACTGTGAAGACCAACGCGGCCTGTGCGACAGAATTTTCCTTGTTGATGATAGATGATTCAGCATGAAGCTGGATGAGACCTTCAAATTCGATACAGTAAGTCACAACGACAAGTCTGTTTTCGTAATTAAGCATGACTTATATATGCTTCATTTGCCTGACTTATAATTTTTAATTTTCACTGTTCTACTTGCGCATTCCTGCCATGCAAGAATTTTTGTCTTGGATAAGATAGGTTTCAATGATATGGAAACTATGGAGGTAAAGAGAGTTTACCTGAAAACTAAGCATGGTTATACTTTCAACGTCAAAGTATACAATGCAAACACGTACACCTATTTTGAATGCAAAACTTGGCAAACACTATGAAAGGCTTATGCATTTGAGCTTGGTATGGTTATCACCTTTGATATTCGTCCAAAAAATGATATTGAAGGTAGTAGAGACATATGGGTCGATGTGCAGACGCCTCCAGTTCTACCATTATGTGAGTTCTTATCAACTATATTTTTGTCTTTGATATTGCTTATTCAAAAATAATTGATAACTAATTTCTATTGACAACTTATTTCCATTCAAGCAAACATGTCCGACGCTTGGTAGACATGACCTACTACTGTCCCGAAGCTGAACTAAACTGCGAGGAGATAAGTCATTATGTTTCATGGCTTGAGGATCTTCATACTGTCAAGACAAATTTTCTTCCTGCACTTAGAAATGTTAGTACTCAAAACGTGCGACCAATAGTGATCGTATTGAACTACGATCACATCTATTTAGGAATGATGGTAAGATTTTTCCTATTTGTCCTTAGTGCATCTTTTGCATACATAATTGTTTTCCTAAACTTTCATTGCTAAGTATATTAATTAAGTACTATACGATGTTCTTCAACAGGGACTCCCGATGACAGTTGTGCCTCAGGGGATCGAGACTAAAGGTCGCATGTCAATTGTTAGCTTACGGCCAAGATATCCTGCATTGCACATGAGTGCATTCAGGATTTCTAGAAGCGATGAATGCTTAATAGTGAAAGATTGGAGGAAAATTGTTAACGATCGCAGAGAAGTACTAGGGGGCAGCAATGAGAAGCGCAACCCACGATTAGGAGACAGGTTCATCTGCATGCTCCAGTATGATGAATCAGGAGAGCTATACATGTTTTATGCTATTTTACCTGAGAGAGAGTAGCAGGAGTGATTTAGCTAGTTCATGCTCTTAGTACTTGTCCTTTCATGTCCGTTTCTTCGTTCTGAACTTAATCTCAAAGAGTGATTTGCTTTTGTGGTGTTATATATATGAACACTTATAATATATCATGACAATCATGTTGAACTCGATGATATTTTTGTGTCACATCCCTGGTCCTGTTATGCACTAGGCTAGACCCTCATGTGTGCATCATGTTTAAATTCAAATGAAATTTGAATTGGGGAATTTTCAAAGCCTCAGAAACCTTCTAAAAATGATCAACATTAAAATCTTCTCAAAGAAGTCCAAGAAAATGTTCCCTTTCAGCTTTGAAAAATATTGGCAAGAATTAAATGCAAACCAATATTTTTGGAGTGACTGAAATATTTATTTTGGGGCCTTTGAATTAATTCAATAACTATTGCATTGGATATATATTTGATATATAAATAATATATGTCCAATAATACTGGAACATTTTATGTGGGTTGGTATATTTTAGTTCTAGACACATAACTATTTTCAGGATTTTTATTAAAGGGTTTAGTATTTTACTAAACTAAAACAACACAGAACAAAATATAAAACAGAACAGAAATTAAAAAAGAGCAGAAGACTTACCTGGTAGCCACCAGCAGCCCAACCACTTACCTGGCGCCCCCAACCGGCCCAGCACGGCCCAGCCCACCGCCGCTCTCCCCCCTGTCGTCTTCCTCCCTCGCCAGAAGGACAGAGGCGAGGCGTGGCGAGCACCGACGCCGCCCCGGCCACGTCCTGCTTGCCGCCTTCTCCCCGACGCGTCTAGATGGCGCCACGCACTTTCCTGCCTCTCTCCCTCACTCTCCCGCGCTCCCACCCCTTCCCCTTCCTCTGCTCTCTCTCGCGCGCAGCCCGAGCAGAGCTCATCGCCGCCGCTCGCCGTTGCCGCACCCAGAGCCTCCCCCTCGACCCCTCGGTGTGCCCAGCAGCTCGGCTACCTCGCCCTCATCCTCTCTGCCGAGTCAAGCGACCTCGGGCGCCCTGCATCGCCGTCATCGAGCCGTCTTCTTCACGCACGGCCGCCGGATGCCGCTTGTCGATTCGCCGCCTCCGACGCCTCCCCGAGACCACCGGGCTGCTCATCGACCTCGCTGTGAGCCTCCGTGCAGAACCCCTCTCTTTCCCCTCGCGTTTGCGAGCTCTAGGCCATAGCTCCGTCGCGGCCGAACTCCGGCCGCCGCTGACCTCGTCGCCGCCGTCACTGTAGCCACTGGAGCTCCCACCCGAGTAAACCAGTGTGCTCAGCGCGCCTCCACGAACCTGCAGCTACCAGTAGCTCCGCCTCCTGTGCCCTCTAGCACCATACTCGGCTGCTCCCGAACGCCGGCCGCCGCCACGAGCTCGACTCCGGCGAGCTCGAACCACCCCAACCCCTCCCATTTGGCTCTCTGGATGCGCAAGAGCAAGGGCTATGCCCTAGTGCCCTCAGCGCGCCAATCCGACGCCCTAGCGCAAGTCCGGCGTGCCCCCGCCGTGTTCTGTGGTCGCCGTCGGCTGGTCTCCGACGTGCTGACGTGGCGCTGTCGTTAGGGGCTAATGACCCTGCTAATTAACCCCTGTGACACTGACAGCTGGGCCCCGCCGTCTAATTAATCGTAGATTAGTTTCTGTTTAGTTTTAACTAATATCAGTGGGCCCACGCGTCAGCTTTGACTAAGCTGATGTGGCTGTTGACTGGGCCCACATGTCAGCGACACTAATCAGCCCCAGTCACTGACCAGTGGACCCCAATGGTCCGGTTTGACCTGAACCTGCCCTGTTGACCTGATGACGTCAAGGTGATGTCATGCTGACGCATTAAATGATTTTCTGGATTTAAAATAAATCAGAAAATCCAGAAAATGGTATAAACTTCTAAAATTCATAGAAATTCAACCGTAACTCCAAATTAAATAAATTATATATGAAAAATTATCAGAAAAATTCAAGGAATCCATCTGTACCATTTTCATGCATGTTTGAACAATGTGTGTCCTCTGTTTTGGACAAAACCAATAAAGGGCATTTAAATAATCATATATGGAGTTGGAGTTTGAATCATGTATTCAAACCAACTTCATTTAAATCATAGCTAGGTGCATTAGCTCAAAACACATTCATATTGCCATGTCATAGCATGCATCATATTGTGCATTGCATTGATCGTGTTTCTTCTGTGTTTGCCGGTGTTGTTCTCCCTCGGTAGACGTCGTACCGACGATGTGATCGTTGACACTGATGAAGACTCAATGCTATCTTCAGAAGTGCCAGGCAAGCAAAACCCCCTTGTTCATTCCGATAAAATCCCACTCTCTCGCTCCTGCTCTCTTACTGCATTAGGACAACATCGATTCAACTGTTATTTGTTGCGGTAGTTGAACCCCTTTATCCTTTGCATGACCTATCATTGCCACAGTAAATAGATGAAACCCACTAGCATGAGTAGGAGTTGTTTGAGCCTTGTTGTGCCTACTCATTCATGCTTGTTTTTCATGCCTGCTACTGCTTAGAGTTGAGTCAGGTCTGATTCATCGGGGATGAATCAGAGGTGTGTGAACATGTCCTACTGTGTGTGAGCTAAGTGTGTGAACACGATTTGGTAAAGGTAGCGGTGAGAGGCCACATAGGAGTACATGGTGGGTTGTCTCATTGCAGCCGTCCTTAGGAACTGAGTTCTGTGTTTGTGATCCATGATTCAGCTACTACCACGCATTGGGCCTGAAACCAATGGACCCTCTCGGCTTCTTGATCACCCTTGTCCTCTGTCCAGGAGTTGCAAGTAGTTTCTGGTGTTTGTAGTATGCTGGAGGCCGTGCGTAGTGCTGACCGTAGGGGTGGGCTGTGATGCGGTAGGCACGTGGCACGGTGTACCGGGCGCCTGTTTGGTGTCTCGGGAACCCTGTTCACATCGTTTGGGGCTGTGAGCGAAACTCCGGCCGGATCTCCTCATGGATGGAACCCGAATAGGCGATAAACCTGGACTAGAGACTTGAGGTGTTTAGGCAGGCCGTGGCCGACACCCATGTTGGGCTTCCGCTTGAAGGTTGCCGAGTACATGTCGTGTAAACGGCGGTAAGTGGTGAGAGCGTGTGTGAAGAAGTACACCCCTGCAGGGTTAACATCATCTATTCGAATAGCCGTGTCCGCGGAAAAGGACTTCTGGGTTGCTTATATCAGTTCATAGACAAGTGAAAGTGGATACTCTAAAATACGCAAGATAAGCGTGAGTGCTATGGATGGCGTTCTCATAGGGAGACGGGAACAGATCCATATTGGTGTATTGATATGGTGAATATGTGGACTCGTGTGCGCCACCTCAAAAGAGTTACTTGCAGTCGTAGTTCAGGATAGCCACCGAGTCAAAGCTGGCTTGCTGCAGTTAAACCCCACCATCCCCTTTGTTGATAATGAAGCATATGTAGATAGTTCTGATGTAAGCCTTGCTGGGTACATTTGTACTCACGTTTGCCTATTTTATGTTTTTGCAGAGAGACTTCGGTCTCGCTAGTAGTTCCGCGTGGACTTCGACGTTTAGCTTGTTACCTCAGCTACGATCTTGTGCCCTCGGCAGGATCTGGTAGATAGTCAGGCTTTCAAGCCTTTTTCATTTATAGATGTCTGTACTCAGACATGATAGCTTCCGCTTATGCTTTGATTTGTATGCTCTGAATGTTGGGTCGTGAGACCCCTGTTTGTAATATCTCGCTCCTCGGAGCCTATTGATAAATACTTGAGTTGTAGAGTCATGTTGTGATGCCATGTTGTATTTGCACATATCGAGCATATTGCGTGTATGTTATTGAAATGCTTGGTATGTGTGGGATCTGACTATCTAGTTGTTTATCCTTAGTAGCCTCTCTTACCGGGAAATGTCTCTAGTCTTTCCACTGAGCCATGGTAGCTTGCTACTGCTCCGGAACACTTAGGCTGGCCGACATGTGTCCTTCTTCATTCCTGTGTCTGTCCCTTCGGGGAAATGTCACGCGATGAATACCGGAGTCCTGTTAGCCCGCTACAGCCCGGTTCACCGGAGTCCTGCTAGCCCAGTGCTACAGCCTGGATTCACTCGCTGATGACCGACACGTTCGTTGCTGGGTCATGTATGCCTGTCCCTGTAAGTTAGTGCCACTTTGGGTTTACGACTAGCCATGTCAGCCCGGGCTCCTTATCATATGGATGCTAGCGACACTATCATATACGTGTGCCAAAAGGCGCAAACGGTCCCGGGCAAAGGTAAGGCGACACCCGTGGGAATACCGTGCGTGAGGCCGCAAAGTGATATGAGGTGTTACATGCTAGATCGATGTGGCATTGAGTCGGGGTCCTGACAGTGTTGGTATCAGAGCTTGACTGCCTGTAGGATTACCAAGCCAAACTGGTCGAAGTTGAGTCTAGAAATGCTTTAGTTATATAAGGGAATTGATTGTGGGATGGAACGTAAGGCTCTTTTACTCCTTATACCTCATGCCTTCTGATCTGAGTCATCATCTTCTCTTCTACGGGGATTAAGAACTAGGCTATCTCTTCTTTCTATCAGGATCACGTGTTACTAATCCGTAGACTTATAAGATTGTTGGATTAAGTCAGTTCAGTTTCTACCTCTGTATGTTAATTATTGATCTCGAGACCTTGATATTGTGCTTCTGAGTGGTTATGCCACCATCTTTGTGAATGTCTCAAATCTTTTCTGAGCATTTACTGCCGTTATGCTGTCTGAGTCATCCCAGGTCTCTAAACAGTCTGATGCATTTGCAAATTCCTTCCTCCCGTTTCGATGTTCCTTTGGGCCAGATTAACCACACAAATCAGTGAGTTGAGGTACTTTATTGCCTTGACATATATGTTGGAGCTAGTATTATGACCCTAGGTGTCTTAGGGGATCATCTAGTAGTCTAGCCATGATCTGTGTTTCCAGTGTGGTGATTCTGGCCGTCATTATCGAAAGCACCCCGTGATGCCATTTAGTTAGTAGGCATTCTATTTCTGGGTTCTTGAACCCGAGATTCACTCTACTTACTCATGTTGATAGTGTTTGCTCGTTCCTTTAGGTTATTAGTAACCTTTGCATTAGTCCTCGAGGCCGTGGTATTTCCTTCTTCCAAATACTATGAACCACTTATGGCAGTAGTTTGTTGGATCAAAAGATCATAACAAGAGTGCTCTCGATGAGTTCTCCATGCTATATTGTGACTCTGCCAGTTCTACCTTTCCGCATGGATTGTCCGGAAGAAATATGTCGAACTCGTTCGACATGCTAATCCATGCATCCACAACTCAGAAAATCGTATGTTCCTTTGAGTTGTCCCTCTTTAGTTGTCCTCTGACCCTCGTCTATCAATTGATAGTCAAGAGTATGCGTGCGTTCGTTTATTGATGCCTATTACCCTTGTTGTCCGTCAAGCCATTCTGTCCTGAATGACTTGGAGAAACAAACTCCAGTACCTCATCCATATCTAGGATTGGGTCAAAACAATTGTACTCCGCAGATCAAAATGCAAATCCAGCTTTTGGTTTTGTTCTACCTTGGAGTATTACCCCCTTTATGTCAGAATTGTCATGAGAACTGCACCAACTCTCATGAATTTTGACGTAGTGATACTTCTCACCATCATTAGTCATTCCTCGGCCCTCGTGTTGATGCAACCGGAATACCGACAAATGAATTGTGATGTGTGAAATCAATACTCCCAGCAACCTCGTTGCTTGGTAGTTAAAGGATAATAATTTCATTCTTAGCGTGTTGATTATTGAATCGTCACCCTAAGGTTGATTGTGCTACCTAGTCCTTATTTCTGGTGCACTCTCCGATCAGTGAGTTAGGATAGTGCCAATCCTTGCTTATTTGATCATATCGTCTTGCCCTGGAAAGCAAGATTGTTCTCGAGCTTAGTAACATACCGGTGGTTCGTGATTTTCCGAAGATCTTCTCGGAAGTATTACCAGGTTGTCACCTGACCGCTGTGTTGAGCTCGTGATCAAGTTGGTTTCTTGTGAACCACCTTCTCTCCAAGAATCGGTGTTAGATATCCCTGAGCTGGTTGGTTAAGCTAGACAACAACTTGGAGAGTTGGAAGATAAAAGCTTGCCTGACTTAGTTCGTTCCAAAGGGATATTCTTGTGTAGTGTGTGTTGAAGAAAGATGATATCTTCATCGATTGGTCCCTATGATCAGTTGCTGGACCTATTGTCTTATCAATCCTTTGATTTGAGTGTGGGCTATCGTCAAATCAAATCAGTACCAACGATGCTCGTAATGTTGTCTTACTCGTGGTTGATCCCTCGAGCATACACCATTACATCTTTGGTCTGACCAATGCTATCACCGTGTTCGCATGATGGTGGAGGTCCAGTGATATGGAAATTCCGATGAGTTGTTGTTGAGCCCATCAGTAGCATTTTGTCTCCCCCCATGAATCATGTTGAACATCAACCTAGTGTTGGAAACTTTTGAAAACATTTTCTTCATCCTAGTTCATGAAGCATATGTTCGGATGTAAGAAGTGACTTCCTCCAGTTCATGTGCATTTGATGCAAGTTGCCGCCGTGGATTCGAGAAAGTCAATGTTGTTTCCTTTGGAATCATCCCAAATCAGTCATGCATACGTGCGAAGTATTCTGTGGTTCGGAGACTTGCAACCTCCATTCTATATGTGTCCCTAGCACACCAAGCCACTGATTGATTTGTTCAAGGAGAAGGAGTTCCTTCATAAGAGCTAATCCGGACTTATGTAAGGACTTCGATACCCTCGTTGATGGTTCCCCCTCTTGAACTCGGTAGTGTTTTATTATAAGACTACTCTGTGGTCATGCTTGTCTTGGACAACATGTTCACATGTTGTAGCAGAACCAGCTCATGTTTTGGAGCTTGCTATCATAGTTCATTTCCCGAGAATCTCGCAACGTCATCTCGTCGATTTGTGTTGCAAACTTTCATTTTTCTTCCTAGACTCGATGAGTCTGGATATCCTGACACCAACCAGATCTGAATCTCAGGCAGATATGATGGTTGGAACATTTCCCAAGAACTATAATACTGGTCCCTCGATAACCGGTAAAGTGGATGTCGTGGCCAACCCACCTAGCCGGAAGACCTATTATTGTAGTATCTTGATTAAGGAAGTTGGCCACCTTCCCATAAGGACTTCGTAGTATTTACTCCCTAGTTGTGCCTTATGATTTTTGTGTTCCGAAGTCCGACCTTTTACTTGATGTTCTAGATATCAAACCATGGGATGGGATACACTAGCACATCAAGGAGAACATTAGAGGCGGAGTGCTAAATGTCTCTCGGTCGATCATCCAGATTTCGTCCCCTTGGCCTTGTTAAGGTGAAATCTGAGAAGGTGTTATCTTCCTTTGCATCTGCATCCTTCATCACCATTCATCATGGTAGTGAGTTGTGTTACCGGACCCTTGACACGGATGTTGGTAAAACCTTGATGATTGTGGAAATGCTCAAGTTCTTGAGAGCACGCACAAGCGCTAGGTGTTATCATCAGCACTAACTGGGTTTGCTCTCAGTTTCCTCCGTTATGCTATAACTTCTCAAACAGTGAATTCACTCTCTATTGTTGGGTTCTTCCCTAGTTACCAGAATCATTCCCAGCATTTGCATTTTGTGCCCAGCTTGCACCGCCAATGTGCCATTCTACCATGGGTCTCTTCCATTTCCGGTGGTAAGCAAATTCATCCATTACGTTGTCTTCAACAAGGTAATCCACATCATCCATTCTGGCCCGGGAATGTCATTCCACCGAACTCCTCCAAATGATCGATTGTGATTTGCCCTAGGCTGATATAGAGAGTCTCAATGATCTCTATATCAAAGGTAATTCTTTTTGCCACTTAAGGGGATATATCTACGAGTCACCATCCCTAAGGTGCCTCGTTGTGGTATCATGGCAACTCAACTCCTCGCTACGTTGACAACCGTTCACCACCCTCTTAGGTGTGGAATTGTTGTCTACCTAGTGAGCCCTCGTCATCTGTCTCACTCCTTTTCCTTAGATGTATGCTTCGTGTCTCAACTCAAGAGTTGTTCCTACGTCTCTCCATGAACTGATCTTGAGTTGCTCGATCTTCAAAGACGAATAAATTCTATAGGGTTTTCCCCCTTCTTTCTGTTGTTGTGTCGAGTGAAGATCTCAAGAGCAAAGACGTCAAGATCAATCGGAGCACTGAATTAGCATCCTCGAGAAGGACATCTGGATCATGAAGATTGTGCTAGTTTGCGTTCCCCCTTCACCTTACCCTACGCTTGAATCTCGGGATGAGATTTTTGTTTAGTGGGGGTGAGTTGTCACATCCCTGGTCCTGTTATGCACTAGGCTAGACCCTCATGTGTGCATCATGTTTAAATTCAAATGAAATTTGAATTGGGGAATTTTCAAAGTCTCAGAAACCTTCTAAAAATGATCAACATTAAAATCTTCTCAAAGAAGTCCAAGAAAATGTTCCTTTTCAGCTTTGAAAAATATTGGCAAGAATTAAATGCAAACCAATATTTTTGGAGTGACTGAAACATTTATTTTGGGGCCTTTGAATTAATTCAATAACTATTGCATTGGATATATATTTGATATATAAATAATATATGTCCAATAATACTGGAACATTTTATGTGGGTTGGTATATTTTAGTTCTAGCCACATAACTATTTTCAGGATTTTTATTAAAGAGTTTAGTATTTTACTAAACTAAAACAACACAGAACAAAATATAAAACAGAACAGAAATTAAAAAAGAGCAGAAGACTTACCTGGTAGCCACCAGCAGCCCAGCCACTTACCTGGCGCCCCCAACCGGCCCAGCACGGCCCAGCCCACCGCCGCTCTCCCCCCTGTCGTCTTCCTCCCTCGCCAGAAGGACAGAGGCGAGGCGTGGCGAGCGCCGACGCCGCCCCGGCCACGTCCTGCTTGCCGCCTTCTCCCCGACGCGTCTAGATGGCGCCACGCACCTCCCTGCCTCTCTCCCTCACTCTCCCGCGCTCTCACCCCCTTCCCCTTCCTCTGCTCTCTCTCGCGCACAGCCCGAGCAGAGCTCATCGCCGCCGCTCGCTGTTGCCGCACCCAGAGCCTCCCCCTCGACCCCTCGGTGTGCCCAGCAGCTCGGCTACCTCGCCCTCATCCTCTCCGCCGAGTCAAGCGACCTCGGACGCCCTGCATCGCCGTAATCGAGCCGTCTTCTTCACGCACGGCCGCCAGATGCCGCTTGTCGATTCGCCGCCTCCGACGCCTCCCCGAGACCACCGGGCTGCTCATCGACCTCGCTGTGAGCCTCCGTGCAGAACCCCTCTCTTTCCCCTCGCGTTTGCGAGCTCTAGGCCATAGCTCGGTCGCGGCCGAACTCCGGCCGCCGCTGACCTCGTCACCGCCGTCACTGCAGCCACTGGAGCTCCCACCCGAGTACACCAGTGTGCTCAGCGCGCCTCCACGAACCTGCAGCTACCAGTAGCTCCGCCTCCCGTGCCCTCTAGCACCATACTCGGCTGCTCCCGAACGACGGCCGCCGCCACGAGCTCGACTCCGGCGAGCTCGAACCACCCCAACCCCTCCCATTTGGCTCTCTGGATGCGCAAGAGCGAGGGCTATGCCCTGGTGCCCTCAGCGAGCCAATCCGACGCCCTAGCGCAAGTCCGGCGTGCCCCCGCCGTGTTCTGTGGTCGCCGTCGGCTGGTCTCCGACGTGCTGACGTGGCGCCGTCGTTAGGGGCTAATGACCCTGCTAATTAACCCCTGTGACACTGACAGCTGGGCCCCGCCGTCTAATTAATCGTAGATTAGTTTCTGTTTAGTTTTAACTAATATCAGTGGGCCCACGCGTCAGCTTTGACTAAGATGACGTGGCTGTTGACTGGGCCCACATGTCAGCGACACTAATCAGCCCCAGTCACTGACCAGTGGACCCCACTGGTCAGGTTTGACCTGAACCTGCCCTGTTGACCTGATGACGTCAAGGTGATGTCATGCTGACGCATTAAATGATTTTCTGGATTTAAAATAAATCAGAAAATCCAGAAAATGGTATAAACTTCTAAAATTCATAGAAATTCAACCGTAACTCCAAATTAAATAAATTATATATGAAAAATTATCAGAAAAATTCAAGGAATCCATCTGTACCATTTTCATGCATGTTTGAACAATGTTAGTCCTCTGTTTTGGACAAAACCAATAAAGGGCATTTCAATAATCATATATGGAGTTGGAGTTTGAATCATGTGTTCAAACCAACTTCATTTAAATCATAGCTAGGTGCATTAGCTCAAAACACATTCATATTGCCATGTCATAGCATGCATCATATTGTGCATTGCATTGATCGTGTTTCTTCTGTGTTTGCCGGTGTTGTTCTCCCTCGGTAGACGTTGTACCGACGATGTGATCGTTGACACTGATCAAGACTCAATGCTATCTTCAGAAGTGCCAGGCAAGCAAAACCCCCTTGTTCATTCCGATAAAATCCCACTCTCTCGCTCCTGCTCTCTTACTGCATTAGGACAACATCGATTCAACTGTTATTTGTTGTGGTAGTTGAACCCCTTTATCCTTTGCATGACCTGTCATTGCCACAGTAAATAGATGAAACCCACTAGCATGAGTAGGAGTTGTTTGCGCCCTGTTGTGCCTACTCATTCATGCTTGTTTGTCATGCCTGCTACTGCTTAGAGTTGAGTCAGGTCTGATTCATCGGGGATGAATCAGAGGTGTGTGAACATGTCCTACTGTGTGTGAGCTAAGTGTGTGAACACGATTTGGTAAAGGTAGCGGTGAGAGGCCATGTAGGAGTACATGGTGGGTTGTCTCATTGCAGCCGTCCTCAGGAACTGAGTTTTGTGTTTGTGATCCATGATTCAGCTACTACCACGCATTGGGCCCGAAACAAATGGACCCTCTCGGCTTCTTGATCACCCTTGTCCTCTGTCCAGGAGTTGCAAGTAGTTTCTGGTGTTTGTAGTATGCTGGAGGCCGTGCGCAGCGCTGACCATAGGGGTGGGCTGTGATGCGGTAGGCACGTGGCACGGTGTACCGGGCGCCCGTTTGGTGTCTCGGGAACCCTGTTCACATCGTTTGGGGCTGTGAGCGAAACTCCGGCCGGATCTCCTCATGGATGGAACCCGAATAGGCAATAAACCTGGACTAGAGACTTGAGTGTTTAGGCAGGCCGTGGCCGACACCCACGTTGGGCTTCCGCTTGAAGGTTGCCGAGTACATGTCGTGTAAACGGCGGTAAGTGGTGAGAGCGTGTGTGAAGAAGTACACCCCTGCAGGGTTAACATCATCTATTCGAATAGCCGTGTCCGCGGAAAAGGACTTCTGGGTTGCTTATATCAGTTCATAAACAAGTGAAAGTGGATACTCTAAAATACGCAAGATAAGCGTGAGTGCTATGGATGGCGTTCTCGTAGGGAGACGGGAACGAATCCATAGTGGTGTATTGATATGGTGAATATGTGGACTCGTGTGCGCCACCTCAAAAGAGTTACTTGCAGTCGTAGTTCAGGATAGCCACCGAGTCAAAGCTGGCTTGCTGCAGTTAAACCCCACCATCCCCTTTGTTGATAATGAAGCATATGTAGATAGTTCTGATGTAAGCCTTGCTGGGTACATTTGTACTCACGTTTGCCTATTTTATGTTTTTGCAGAGAGACTTCGGTCTCGCTAGTAGTTCCGTGTGGACTTCGACGTTTAGCTTGTTACCTCAGCTACGATCTTGTGCCCTCGGCAGGATCTGGTAGATAGTCAGGCTTTCAAGCCTTTTTCATTTATAGATGTCTGTACTCAGACATGATAGCTTCCGCTTATGCTTTGATTTGTATGCTCTGAATGTTGGGTCGTGAGACCCCTGTTTGTAATATCTCGCTCCTTGGAGCCTATTGATAAATACTTGAGTTGTAGAGTCATGTTGTGATGCCATGTTGTATTTGCACATATCGAGCATATTGCGTGTATGTTATTGAAATGCTTGGTATGTGTGGGATCTGACTATCTAGTTGTTTATCCTTAGTAGCCTCTCTTACCGGGAAATGTCTCCTAGTGTTTCCACTGAGCCATGGTAGCTTGCTACTGCTCCGGAACACTTAGGCTGGCCGGCATGTGTCCTTCTTCGTTCCTGTGTCTGTCCCTTCGGGGAAATGTCACGCAATGAATACCGGAGTCCTGTTAGCCCGCTACAGCCCGGTTCACCGGAGTCCTGCTAGCCCAGTGCTACAGCCTGGATTCACTCGCTGATGACCGACACGTTCGTTGCTGGGTCATGTATGCCTGTCCCTGTAAGTTAGTGCCACTTTGGGTTTACGACTAGCTATGTCAGCCCGGGCTCCTTATCATATGGATGCTAGCGACACTATCATATACGTGTGCCAAAAGGCGCAAACGGTCCCGGGCAAAGGGAAGGCGACACCCGTGGGAATACCGTGCGTGAGGCCGCAAAGTGATATGAGGTGTTACATGCTAGATCGATGTGGCATTGAGTCGGGGTCCTGACATTTTGCTTCTGGTACAAGTGAATTTTTCTTCTTTAAGCTACTGTTGGTGGTGATTAGATAGCGGTAATGAATATGATGATTAAATAGTGATAATGACGACTACGATGATTAGCTAGCTAGCTAGAGTATATATACTCATGTTGATGATATGATGCAAGAGTTTTTATATGATGATGATGAGTTATTATATCATTTAATGAAAGAAGAAACCACAGATTAGTTTTAACTGGATGGATCCTACCTAAGTGATCAAGTATATATATGCCATATCCATATATATTATACTTGATCACCTAATATGTGGGATCCAATGCATCCAGTCGAAACTAATCTGCGGTACTTTCACCTAATGATTTAACAACTCATTGTAATGTGAAACAATCACTAAATTAAATTGAAAACACAAAATTAAAGCAAAAATTAAAAAAACGCAAACATTTAGTACCGGTTGGTGTTACCAACCGGTACTAATGTCCTACACGCACCCGCGCCTGGCTCGTGCCACGTGGTGGCTCTTTAGCGCCGGTTCGTGACGAAACGGTACTAAAGGGGGGGGACCTTTAGTCCCCAGTCTTTAGTGCCGGTTGGCGAACCGGCACTAAAGGCCGTTACGAACCGGCACTAAAGGCCGGTTCTGCACTAGTGCGATGACAAAGGGAACAACGTATGTTGTTATGCGGTTTGACCGATAAGGATCTTCATAGAATATCTGGGAGCCAATATGAGCATCCAGGTTCCGCTATTGGTTATTGACCGGAGACGAGTCTCGGTCATGTCTACATAGTTCTCGAACCCGTAGGGTCCGCATGCTTAACGTTCGATGACGATCGGTATTATGAGTTTAAGTGTTTTGATATACCGAAGGTTGTTCGGAGTCCTGGATGTGAACACGGACATGACGAGGAGTCTCGAAATGGATGAGACATAAAGATCGATATATTGGATGACTATGTTTGGACGTCAGAATGGTTCCGGGTAAGTTTGGGCATATACCGGAGTACCGGGAGATTACTGGAACCCCTCGGGAAGTATATGGGCCTTATTGCGCCATAGTGGGAGAGAGGGGAGGGAAGCCTAGGAGGGGGCGCGCCCCCCAAGCCCAATCCGAATTGGGTGGGGGGCCGCACCCCCTTTCCTTCCCCCTCTATCCCCCTTCCTTCCACTCCTAATCCAACTAGGGAAGGGGGGAATCCTACTCCCGGTGGGAGTAGGAGTCCCCATGGGGCGCGCCATAGGAGGGCCACCCCCCTCCTCCACTCCTGTATATACGGAGGAGGGCGGCACCCCTTGAACACACAAGTTGACAGTTGTCTTAGCCATATGCGGTGCCCCCCTCCACCATATTCCACCTCGATCTTATCGTTGTAGTGCTTAGGCGAAGCCCTGCGTCAGTAACTTCATCAACATCGTCATCACACCGTCGTGCTGATGGAACTCTCTCGTGACCTCAACTGGATCAAGAGTTCGTGGGACGTCGCCGAGCTGAACGTGTGAAGATTGCAGAGGTGTCGTACTTTTGGTGCTTGGATCGGTTGAATCGAGAAGACGTTCGACTACATCAACCAAGTTACTAAAACGTTTCCGCTTACGGTCTACGAGGGTACGTGGATGACACTCTCCCCTCTCGTTGCTATGCATCACCTAGATAGATCTTGCGTGTGCGTAGGATTTTTTTTTAAATTACTGCGTTTCTCAACAGTGGCATCAGAGCCAGGTCTATGCGTAGATGTTATATGCATGAGTAGAACACAAAGAGTTGTGGGCGATAATAGTCATACTGCTTACCAACATGTCATACTTTGATTCGGCGGTATTGTTGGATGAAGCAGCCCAGACCGACATTACGCGTACGCTTACGCGAGACTGGTTCTACTGACGTGCTTCACTCACAAGTGGCTAGTGGGTGTTTGTTTCTCCATCTTTAGTTGAATCGAATGTGGCTGAGCTGGCACATTCACAGAAGTTGGAGTCACAGACCGTGATAGGCAGCCTCCTGATCTCTCTGAAGGGTGTGCGAGGGGCTGCCAAAACAATTCACTACTCTGCAGAGTTTGAAAGCCTAGAGAGTTTAAAAGCAATGAACATGAACATAAAATGACTCATATCGCCCTGAATCCAGTATTTGGCTATTAATTTGTGTTCCCTGTATATCAGGAGAAGTTTGAAACTGCAAAAATATGGAAGTGAACTCGGAGGACAGGTGCACCTGCCATTTCCAATGGGCTTCAGATGTTCTAGACTTGTTTTGGTAATGCCAGAACTATTTTAGGAATTTGACGGAATTCTTGTGTATCTTATGACAACAACTTCGAGTTGTAATATATTTGCATTGCTCCTATCTGTAAGGTCTACTTCATTTGCTCTTCTTCGATTTATTCTTATATCTTCAGCATTTGGATTTCAAAAGAATATCTGGTTCTTCTGGCTGCTTGTGCAACACTTAAGGTTCAGGCGTCATTGAGCGCATTACACCTCGAGATTAGATCTGCTAACCGTTTCTTTACAGCGGTTCCTGCGTTAGACAAGAATTTTCATAACTTATCAACACAACACATGGTGCACATATTATGAGACAAAGCAAAGAGATTATCACTACACCACAGCACTGCATCTGTGACAGACAGGTTGGTCGGAAAAACAGCATTCGCCGACAGGCAGTCGGTCGGGAAAGAGTATTGCCGACCGACCGCGTCTGTTGGGCAAAGTCCAGACGGGAAAGCCTTTTGCCGACCGACATATCTTTGCCGATCGACAGTTGGATGGCGATACAAGACATTGCCGACCGAACATCTCTTGGCACTACTATGAACCTTTCCCGACCGATTTTCTGTTGGTACTGTCCTAGATCTTTTCCTGACCGACTGTTTGACGATGCAATCTTTGCTGACCGATATTCTTCTGGCTCTGCTATGTATCATTCCCGACGGACAATTGGATGGTGTTGTTTTTTACCAACCGACTCTCTGTTGGCTCTGGCGTAAGCCTTTGCCGACCGATAATAGGACGTTATTTTCTTTTCCCATCCAACGGTTCGTCAGCGTTTAGTTTAACTGAGCAATAAATATGAACCTGTTATATATTTCTTGTCTGCTTTATACAATATCAATCAAGTTGCATATCTCATCACAGCACAATATCAATCAAGTTAACTAACTTGCATGTACTCACAAAAAAATAAATCATGACCAAAGAAGGATAAAACAGTAATTCATTCTCATAAGCCTTCCAACATTTATACGTTCCAGTCACCGAATCACTCGATAGGTTTACAAAATGATAGATGCATGTCCATTGATTCATTGTTTGCTCAATTAAACAAAATACCCAGATGACAAGACCCCGCCATATAGGTCCACAAAATGATCCTAAAAGACACTGCTTTTGCTCCATTACACAAGATGTCTAGCGAACACGAACTGCCATCTTCATGGTTCCTTCCTGGTCCTTTGTAAGTCTTGCCTGCAAAGGATACAAAGTCACCGGTGAATTCATGCATTCATAGAGACAATGGTGAAAATAATAATTGCATAAAGCATCAATGGCTGTGGGGTTTTAGTGTTATAAAAAATATGGCAAGTCCTAAATAATGCGACAACATGTTTAATTAGAATTTGTACTGTGTTAGACAAAATAGAGCATTAATGCCTGATGGCCATGGAATATATTTCATCAAGAAATATGAGCAATATGCATCATCTGGCTGCAGTTTGGCATACGACCAATTATTGGGAGCAACACATTCACATACAGACTCACGATGGTTAGTTTTTCTAGAAAAAATCACCAATTTTCTTTCTTTCTTTTCTCTGGGCTGGAAAAGACTGCAGTGCGCCTGACAATTATATTTAGAAAACCGTCAAAGAATTACATATGCACGTCAATGCCACAAATTATATTAAAGCCATTAATTTCAGAGAAGCATATGTACTGTACATACAAATCTTTATAGGTATAAGAAACAGAACCTGTGAAACCATCAGGTTATGCATAAGAGAAATAAAGAAGATAGAATGTAATATATGGGCCTAGAAACAGGATTCAGAAAATAGCAAAACTATATAAAAAACTGTATGACTACTTTATGGACATGAATCGGGATTCGGTATAAGGATACAATGTACTATATGGACATGAATCTAATTTATTGCTAGTGGCAGAACTAAAAAAATTGTATGACTACTTTAAGATCCAAAACTTGGATTGCACCTGACCATTATATTCAGAACAGTAGATGTACTTTAGTGCACAAATTAAAGTAAATTTAGAAATTAGTGTACACTTGTACATCTCCTACAAGTTTATGCATTGTTGTCTAGTACATCGTTGGTGTTATTTGAGTATCTTGGTGGCTAATGTGTGGAGTCACAATGGCTGTGCTATAACTTTTTGGTGTGTGACAGTACCTTAGCAACTTGTGTACTTTGAGCAAAAGAAAGCACCAAGAAGCATCTCTTTTACAGTACCTTAGCAGCGGGATGAGGAAGATGCCCCTGGTTTGTAGGGTTTCATCTAGCAAAGTGATCATGAGTCAGTATCAAAAATAAAACAATTTGAGATAAGTGGACAGAACACATATTGTAGGTGATTACCTTGCTAGATGGCCACGCAATGGTCCTTGTGACGGCATCAGCGATAATTTGTAAACCATGATATTCATAAGGCACAGTGGCATCCCTTCTGATAGCAACATTGACAAGAACCTCATAAGTTGCTGGTCCAAGGAGCTCTCCACCCACAATAGTGTCTGGGTCAACTGAGATAATCGTTGCCTTGGCAACATGAGTTTTAGGACCAGTCCATGCATATAGAAATAGAAGCACATCCATACCAATCTGAATCAATGATTATTTTAGAAACATGAAAATGAAATAGAATTTAAACATATAGGTAAGGATGTGAAGATTACAAGGCTTCCATCTTCATGGGCTGATGAGCTTCTTGCAGGGGGCTTTGCAACAACTCTTCTATGAACAAATGGCTCTTCATCATCCTTTTCAACATCTTCTTCAGCATCGTTATCTTCCTCAGCTTCAACTCCAGAGTTCTACCAGACAACAATATGGAAATAGAGTTAGTGCATGCAAGATGGATTAATGATGCAATGAAAAGAGCTGAAAATAGTTCATTACTTGTCGAGAATTGGAACCATTGTGCGAGCTAGGAGTTTCCAGATTATGCCTTCCTTATGAAGCTAACATCAATTCCATTCGGTTCATTCGTTCCTCCATTTGTTGCACATGCCCCTGGAGCATGTTAAAGCGATTTTCAGCTTCTCGGCGCCCTTCCATTGCAACTAGAACTCTTGTGCTCACTTTACCCCATGTACCTAGTGTGCCCAAATCTTGAGGTGTTGGCCCTAGATCTTACACACAGACACGACCCCTGGGCTCCTTCAGTCCACATACACGTGCAAACAGATCACCTTCTCTAATGCTTTTGTCCTTCCATTCAGGGTGCTTTTCAGCACTCTCTATGAGTTCTTTCTGCAAAATGATATTTACTTGCTCTATAAATTGTACTTGTACAATTTCTGAGTAATACTGAAAAACATGGCAAAAGAGACTTACAATTGTTGCTGCTGCCTGCGCCACATAACTCCCTTTCCTTTCCCCTTTCTTGCATGTATGTGTTTCAATATAAACTTCATCTCTCCGAGGATCATGCCCAAGTTTGACAGCCTACAATCATTTATTTATTTCAATATGCATTAGTCACTGAATCACAGTGGCATATCATTTTTAATTGGGGTAATTGTTTTTACCATTTCATTGGCAACACGGGCATGACTCTTGCTGCCAGATGTATGAGGTACTGCATTGGCACGATTCTTTTTGGCGATAGCACTACGAGACTACAAACAAAAAGTAAAGGAGATTTATCACGCATATTGTTTGTGTTTTGAGAATCATTACATGCATATTTGTTTATCTATGTCCAGGACAGAGTGTGCTTCAAAGATATACTACAGTTTCGATTAGCAGGATGACTTACTTCAAATGCCGAAGATCTCCAATAAGTAATAAGGGTCTTCTAGTCAGCTTCACTAATTCTGCTGTCACGTCTTTTCATAAGTTGTGCATCAGTGAGCACAGCATCAAACTTGTACCTCTTTAAATCTGACTTCCAATCCTTCCATTTTATGTGTGAAGTGTTGATAACAAAGCTCAAAGCAGTTGAGTCCAGCTCATAAAATGCCTATTAAAATGAGAGAAACAGGACACTCAGTTAGATGGCATTAAAAAAGAATGTGTAAGTTATAAATTATGCTCATTTCTACCTTCAAGGTCTCCCACACTAACAACTTTTTCTCTACATCAACATCTTGCCAATCTAACTTTGCAGGTGGTATATGCTTCCTCGCCAAAGTACCAATGAAATTGGCAAATTCAGTTGCATCTGGCCCAACAGGCTGGCCATCCCCATTAAGTGGAATATGGATTTTGGGTTGATTCAGCCTTGCATATATGTTAGCCTTTCGAGTAATTTTTCTTCCACCTTTCTTTTGACTACCATCACCATCAAGCTCACGAGTAATCTCTTCATGCAAGAAAATTAACATAGTCATACAACAATTCTAGCAAGTGACAGAATATGAACAATTCTAGCAGGTGACATTAGGCTACCTTTGGAAGGCTGATGCTCAGGATCAACATGATCTTGATCTTTTGATACCCTAGACCTCAAAACACGTCCTTCATTCGCGCTTACAGGTGCGTTGGAGGGTGCCTGCATAGATATATAGGTTAGTGTTGCAAGCTACATTTGCTTCCTTCAGGTAGAACATGAATGTGATGGAAGCTACATACCTTTCTTTTCTTTTTGGGGGCTTGGTTCGCTTCCATATCTTCCTGCATAGAAGCTCTTGTTGCTCGTACCGCTGCTAGCCGTTTATCATTCTGTTCAATGGTCTTGCTTCTCAGTAGTTCATACTCTACCGCTTTCAGCTGTTCCTCCGTGACCCCACCATCTTTAGCTCTTCCGTTTGCGCTTGCCATTTTTCCTCCTGCAAAAGACACACTATGTGAGTACGTCGCTGAAAATACAAAACATTAGAGGATCATACACAACACTTACTTTTTTTCAATATCACTTGCTTTAAGAACTAGTCCATCTATATCTGTCCCAGCAGAACCAATGCATCCATCCGCAACACTCACACGTATAGCAGTACATCGATCAGTCAACGTCACACGTAAAACATTACCGTTGTCATCTTTAGATTCTTCTATGTCATATAATGATGGAACAACAACAGTAGACCACTCAGCATCAATGGGATCTTCAACATAGTAAACTTGACTTGCTTGTGTGGCTAATATGAAGGGCTCGTCTGATATTTTCTCACCGGTATTAAACAAATGCTTGAAATTCACAGAAGTGATTTCAAACTGATCAGTTTGCACCCATTCATCTTCTACACGATTATCAACCCAGTCACATTTGAACAACACTACTTTCCCTTTATGTTGATAATTCAAGTCAAGAGTTTCCTTTATAATGCCATAATAGGTCTTGTTTCTTACACTAATATTGTCACCTTTTCCTTTTGCAAAGGATGTGGTTTGTGCAACAAGAGCTACTCCACTACTCTGAAATGATCGGCCCTCATCATATGATTGTGTATGAAAGTCTATCCCATTTATAGTGTAGCTACTATACTTCATAGCAACCAAGTTTGGCTCTTTAGCTAATATTTTTATCTCATGAGGTGCTTCATCGCCCATTTCTGCCACCTGTGATTATGAAATGCTATTGTTACTCTACAATGGGATGGAATTATATGTCTTATAGGTTGACAGTCACATGCCCACTTACGTGCAATTCAAACCACTCATGGAAGGTCTCGTAATGCACACGCTTGACTTCTCGATGACTTCGAACACCAATAGAAGAAAGGTAATCCATATGTTTGCTGCATATAGGTTATATTTATCAATTGACAAGGAGGAGAAATAACCTAATAGCAATACATAGTAGGGATATCTTACTCTAGGTATGGTTCTATGTTGTCATAATTGAACAAGACGTATCTGTGGGCTTGCAGCCAAGTTTTGTTATCTAACATCACCATGCACTTACCAGCCAGCCCTCGACCAATGTTGTGGAAGAAAGGAGTTGTATCATCAACTTCCATACCCAAACCTCCATCATTCCTAGCTCGATTCAACCGACTCTCATCATCCAAATAGTGTGAGCAAAATGTCAAGCTCTCATCAAACAAATAGCCCTCTGCAATTGATCCTTCCACATGACTTCTGGTGTGGACATGTCCCTTGAGCTTTCCTATATACCTCTCTACAGCCCACATGCTGCGAAAATGTACTGGACCAGCTATCATTGCTTGTGCTGGAAGATGAACCATCAAATGCACCATAATATCGAAAAATGATGGGAGGAATATGGCCTCAAGAAGGCTCAAGGTCTCATATATTTCATCCTGCAACCTTTGCATGTCACTTATGCGGATAACCTGTGAGTACATTCGCTTGAAAAATCTGCTCACACGAATCAGTACCGCACTCACTCTTTCTGGTAATGTTCTTCTCACTCCAAGTGGCAGCAAGTCTTGCAAAAGGACATGGTTGTCATGGCTCTTTAGCCCAGTTATCTTTTTCTCCTTAACGTGCACATTACGGCGTATGTCAGATGCATAACCATTAGGAAACATGGCATTTTTAAATACTTTGCAAAATGTCCTCTGCTGATCAGATTTCATTGTGTAAGGTGCCGAAGGAAAAAATACTTCATCATCATCAAGATCAATAGGTTGAAGATCCTTTCTAATATTGAGTTCTTGAAGGTCATATCGAGAATTAATATTATCATTGGTTTTTCCATTGACTGCCAACAAAGTGTTAACTATGTTCTCACACACATTTTTTTCTATGTGCATGATATCAAAGTTATGATGCATCTTCAAATCCTTCCAATATGGTAGTTTAAACCAAATAGACTTTATTTTCCAAATGATCAGCAGATCCCCTTTCTTGCGTTTCTTAGTTCTAGGCTTCTTTGTTATAGGATCCTTCCCAAACTTGGTTTGCATATTTTCTGTCAGCTCTAAGATTTGCCTACCGGAAAGTGGAACGGGTGCTGTCCCACATTCTATGTCACTAAATGTGTGTGTATCATACCTCAAGGGGTGATCTGCACGTAAGAACCTACGATGCCCCATATAGCAAGTCTTGCTACCATTTTTTAGCCTAAGATAACATAATTGAGAGTGGCATTCAGGGCAAGCTCCTTCTCCAGAGGAAGCACAGGCAACCAAAGACCCCAGACCCGGTTTATCCATAATTGTGCATATTATGGCAGCATGCAACTGAAAATACTCTCTGGTTGAAGCATCATAGGTCCTAACACCATCAAGAAACATATCTACCATATCATCAACTAGTGGCTCAAGATAGACATCAATATCACTACCAGGAGAATTTCTGCAAGGAATCAACAGTGATAGTATGAAATTTGATTGCTTCATAATCATCCAGGGTGGAAACTTATAAGGAATCAATAATACTGGCCAAATGCTATAGCTGAGATTCATGGATCTAAATGGATTAAAACCATCGGCACATACTACAAGCTTTAGATTTCTGCTGTCTTTTGCAAAATCTTTATCTTTTTCATCAAAATCTTTCCAAATGAGGGAATCTTTAGGATGCCTAATCAAGCCATCTTGTGTTCTCTCTTCTGCATGCCATCTTGTGAGAGCCGCAGTTCTGGAACACACAAACAACCTTTGAAGCCTCTTCTTTATTGGGAAGTAACGAAGAACCTTCTTAGGAACCTTGTGGACACGTTTCCCATCTGCACTCTTCCTTTCAGATTTCCATCTTGAAGCCTTACATTCTGGGCATGAATTGGCATTAGCATTGTTCTTCCAAAGTAGAATGCAATCATTTTCACATGCATGGATGTTAACATACCCAAGTCCTAGGCAATTGACTAGTTTTTAAGCTTCATTGGAGTTTTTGGGTATTGCGGACTGAGGGTAAGCATCTTTTAGTAGATCTAACAGCAGATCAAAACTTCTATCAGACTACCCTCCAAGCAGTTTGGTGTGAAGAAGTCTCACTAGGAAACGAAGCTTTGAGAAATTCTTACAGCCTGGATATAGCTCTTGTCTAGAATTAGCTTCAAGTTTGTGGAGAGATTCTAGAAAATAATCATTCTGATCTGAACCACAATCATCTTCAAGACCTCCACCTTTATCCAAACCAGCAGCAAGGTCTCTTAGCAAATCAGATATATCATCGCCCTCATCCCTATCGTCACCCTCATCTAGATTTGGAGGAATGGAAGAAGAAGAGACACGTTCTCCATGAAACATCCATTGTTTATAGCCATCTACAAATCCCTCGCAAACCAGGTGCTCACGGACTTCAGACTCTTCTCTCCAGTACGAGTTCACACAGTTTTTGCAAGGACATAAGATTTTATTCTCAATCGATGATTTATTAAATGCATAGCCTAGGAATTTGGTGAGCCCTTGTAAGTACTTCTCTGTATGCCTACATGCAAGTGTACATGTGTAGTATGTTATATATAGTTTCAGCATATAAGCAAAACAAAATATATATGTGGCGTTATACCTAGGCGCATCCATCCAACCTTTATCCATGGTATCTTAGCTTCACAACTGGTTACTACCAAGTCAACACTAAATCCTGAACGAATAATATAAAAACCAGAGAATGCAAGGAATCAATTTAAGTACTGTAAATAAATTGGCGCGGAAAAGAAACGAAGAATCATAGAACCAATTCAATGGTAGTACACATAGTAAAGGCAGATACCACCATAAATAAAATGGATCAAAGCTGTGGTTGACTCACCAACTGGTGGAGGATGCAGCGACAAGCACAGGAGGGGGATCGCTGCACCGTTGCTGGAAGCTAAGTCGTTGGCAGCAAGAATCCTAATAACCAAAATAATTAGACAATATAAAAGTCAGTGTCAAACATGAGGAGGCATCTCTACATATTCATGACATCCACACATATGGAGGGCCTCTGGACTTGAGTGGGGAAGAGAAACTCACCTAGTAGTTAAAACAAATATTCTACAACTTCTCTTTGTCGGCTCAATTTTACCAGCAGTGCTCCTCTATGTTACCTGTAGAAAAAACAAGACAGATGAACAAGTAGACTACAACTTTTGAGATGTTGTGCTTTATATATTTACAGCTCTCTGCCATGTTTTCTTTCACTGCAAAATCTACTTCAGTAAACAAAATAAAAACTCAAGTTTAAAATTTTTGTTACTGAAATTTAGGTATAACATCAGGTCAGTTAAGTTGTATGTTTTCAGAGACTCCAGTTTTTTGGATGTATGTCTGAGTTGCATGTTTTCAAAGGAAACATGTTTCTAAAAGTCAAGATGATGCTTTTTAATGAAGTAATACATACTGTTGGCAAGGTCAATCCATATGCATGACAATATTTAGCTCCTCAGCGCTCTTTTTGTGTATTAACTTTATAGTTAAACTCTTCTTCATTTGTCTTTAGATCATCCAGACAAGAAAACTCGATACCGATGACTACAAATTCCTTTCTATCGGGACGGTGGAATTAAAGGACAGAACTGCAATGGGAAAAAACAAAATTTGCACACAAGAGCTCAACTTCTAGAATTAGTTCATATTGCTACCACCAAGCTTCTACTCTGTACATTGATTAGCACATTTTCTGCCTGCATAGTATCTCACAATCAGACTAGCAGCAGTACACATCAAACTAGAGAAGAAAAGCAAGTGGTGTAGCCGTTCCCTACTGTAGAAGCTCCCCGTTCCCCCACCAGCCCACTCTCACAACAAAGCCTAGAGAGAGAGAGAGAGGGGAGGGAGATAAAGACAAAGAGGGAAGAGTTGTACCTCAGTCGCATCGACCATTGCCGCTACCGCTGCGTGTCTTCGAGAGCTGGACGGTGGAGATGGGGGAAGTCAGTCCAGGGAGGGTGGCTTGCCACTTCCCGAGATGCTCACACGCCTACTGCTGGTTGAAGAGAGGCACCCGGAGAGAGAGAGAGCACTAGGGCATGAGGCCGGCGGTGGAGAGACAGGACGGCGTTGGGCGACGTTGACGAGGCAGGACGGTGTGGGGCGGTGCTGCAGAGGGAGGGCGGCGGTGGAGCGGCGCCACAGAGGAAGGGCGACATGGGGCGATGGTGGAGCGGCATTGCAGAGGGAGGGCGGCGTGGGGCGGCGGTGGGACGGCGTGGGCCGGCAGTGGGAGCGTGGGATCGACCGGCGGGAGCCTGGCAGCATTTGTGGGGAACAAATGCTAGCTAGGGATTTGGCTGCCTGTGCGTACATGCGAGGGGAACGAAGGAGAGATTGGGTTTTTTTTTTGAGGGAGATTGGGTCTTTGGGGGAAAATGTGTTGGGGAACGTAGCAGAAATTCAAAATTTTCCTACGTGTCACCAAGATCTATCTATGGAGAAACCAGCAACGAGGGGAAGGAGAGTGCATCTACATACCCTTGTAGATCCCTAAGCGGAAGCGTTCAAGAGAACGGGGTTGAAGGAGTCGTACTCGTCGTGATCCAAATCACCGGAGATCCTAGTGCCGAACGGACGGCACCTCCGCGTTCAACACACGTACAGCCCGGTGACGTCTCCCATGCCTTGATCCAGCAAGGAGAGAGGGAGAGATTGAGGAACACTCCGTCCAGCAGCAGCACAACAGCGTGGTGGTGGTGGAGGAGCGTGGCAATCCTGCAGGGCTTCGCCAAGCACCGCAAGATATGAGGAGAAAGAGAGGTAGGGCTGCGCCAACAGGAGAAGAACCTCGTGTGTTGGGCTGCCCCTTTGCCTCCACTATATACAGGGGGAGAGGGCGGGGGGGGTGCGCCTCCACCTAGGGTTCCACCCTAGGGGCGGCGGCCAGCCCAAGATCCCATCTGGGGGGGCGTCCAAGGGGGGAGAGGGGAAACTTGCCCCCCAAGTTAGGTGGGTGCGCCCCCTCCCCCAAACCCTAGGCGCCTTGGGCCCTTGTGGGGGGCACATCAGCCCACCTGGGGCTGGTCCCCTCCCACACTTGGCCCATGCTGCCCTCTGGGGCCGGTGGCCCCACTTGGTGGACCCCCGGGACCCTCCCGGTGGTCCCGGTACATTACCGATAACACCCGAAACTTTTCTGGTGACCAAAACAGGACTTCCCATATATAAATCTTTACCTCCGGACCATTCTGGAACTCCTCGTGACGTCTGGGATATCATCCTGGACTCCGAACAACATTCGGTAACCACATACAAACTTCCTTTATAACCCTAGCGTCATCGAACCTTAAGTGTGTAGACCCTACGGGTTCGGGAACCATGCAGACATGACCGAGACGTTCTCCGGTCAATAACGAATAGCGGGATTTGGATACCCATGTTGGCTCCCACATTTTCCACGATGATCTCATCGGATGAACCACGATGTCGAGGATTCGATCAATCCCATATACAATTCCCTTTGTCTAGCGGTATTGTACTTGCCCGAGATTCGATCGTCGGTATGTCGATACCTTGTTCAATCTCGTTACCGGCAAGTCTCTTTACTCGTTCCATAACACATCATCCCGTGATCAACCCCTTGGTCACATTGTGCACATTATGATGATGTCCTACCGAGTGGGCCCAGAGATACCTCTCCGTTTACACGGAGAGACAAATCCCAGTCTCGATTCGTGCCAACCCAACAGACACTTTCGGAGATACCCGTAGTGCACCTTTATAGCCACCCAGTTATGTTGTGACGTTTGGTGCAAAGCATTCCTACGATATCCGGGAGTTGCACAATCTCATGGTCTAAGGAAATGATACTTGAAATTAGAAAAGCTTTAGCATACGAACTACGATCTTTGTGGTAGGCTTAGGATTGGGTCTTGTCCATCACATCATTCTCCTAACGATGTGATCCCGTTATCAACGACATCCAATGTCCATGGTCAGGAAACCATAACCATCTATTGATCAATGAGCTAGTCAACTAGAGGCTTACTAGGGACATGGTGTTGTCTATGTACCCACACATGTATCTGAGTTTCCTATCAATACAATTATAGCATGGGTAACAAATGATTATCATGAACAAGGAAATATAATAATAATAACTAATTTATTATTGCCTCTAGGGCATATTTCCAACAGTCTCCCACTTGCACTAGAGTCAATAATCTACTTCACATCGCCATGTGATTAACACTCACAGGTCACATCGCCATGTGACCAACATCCAAAGAGTTTACTAGTGTCACTAAACTAGTTCACATCATCATGTGATTAAGACTCAATGAGTTCTGGGGTTTGATCATGTTTTGCATGTGAGAGAGGTTTTAGTCAACGAGTCTGCAACATTCAGATCCGTATGTACTTCGCAAATCTCTAGGTCATATTGTAAATGCTGCTTCCATGCTCCACTTGGAGCTATTCCAAATGGTTTCTCCACTATACGTATCCGGTTTGCTACTCAGAGTCATTCGGATAGGTGTTAAAGCTTGCATCGACGTAACCCTTTACGCCGAACTCTTTATCACCTCCATAATCGAGAAACATTTCCTTATTCCTCTAAGGATAATTTTGACCGTTGTCCAATGATCGTTCCTGGATCATTCTTGTACCCCTTGACTGACTCATGGCAAGGCACACTTCCGGTGCGGTACACAGCATAGCATACTATAGAGCTTACATCTGAAGCATAGGGGACGACCTTCATCCTTTCTCTCTATTCTGCCGGGGTCGAGCTTTAACTCTTAACTTCATACCTTACTACTCAGGCAAGAACTCCTTCTTTGACTAATCCATCTTGAACACCTTCAAGATCATGTCAAGGTATGTGCTCATTTGAAAGTACCATTTAGCGTTTTGATCTATCCTCATAGATCTTGATGCTCAATGTTCAAACAGCTTAATTCAGGTTTTCTATTGAAAAACACTTTTCAAATAACCCTGTATGCTTTTCAGAAATTCTACATCATTTCCGATCATCAATATGTCAACAACATATACTCATCAGAAATTCCATAGTGCTCCCACTCACTTCTTTGGAAATACAAGTTTCTCATGAACTTTGTATAAACCCAAAATCTTTGATCATCTCATCAAAGCGCACATTCCAACTCCAAGATGCTTACTCCAGTCCTTAGAAGGATCGCTGGAGCCAGCATACCTTTTAGAATCCTTAGGATCGACAAAACTTTTCTGATTGTATCACATACAACCTTTCCTTACGAAAACTGGTAAGGAAACTCATCTTGACATCCATCTGCCAGATTTCATAAATGCAGCTAATGCTAACATGATTCCGACGGACTTAAGCATCGCTACGGATGAGAAAATCTCATCGTAGTCAACTCCTTGAACTTGTGAAAAACTCTTCGCCACAAGTCGAGCTTCATAGACGGTGACATTACCGTCCACGTCCGTCTTCTTCTTAAAGATCCATTTATTTCAATGGCTTGCCGATCATCGGGCAAGTCCACCAAAGTCCATGCTTTGAAAGTACCATTGAGCGGTTTTTTGATTTATCCTCATAGATCTTGATGCTCAATGTTCAACCAGCTTAATCCAGGTTCTCTATTGAAAAACACCTTTCAAACAACCATATATGCTTTCCAGAAATTCTACATCATTTCCGATCAACAATATGTCAACAACATATACTCATCAAAAATGCTATAGTGCTCCCACTCACTTCTTTGGAAATACAAGTTTCTCATAAACTTTGTATAAACCCAAAATCTTTGATCATCTCATCAAAGCGTACATTCCAACTCCGAGATGCTTACTCCAGTCCTTAGAAGGATTGCTAGAGCTTTGCATACTTTATTAGCGTCTTTCAGGATTGACAAAACCTTCTGGTTGTATCACATACAACCTTTCCCCAAGGATATCGTCGAGGAAACAAATGTTTTTGACATCCTATCTGCAAGATTTCATAAATCATGCAGTAATTGCTAATATAATTCCAACAGACTCTTAGCATCGCTACGAATGAGAAAGTCTCATCGCAGTCAACTCCTTGAACTTGTCGGAAAACATCTTAACGACAAGTCGAGCTTTCTTAATGGTGACACTTACCATCATTGTCCGTCTTCTTCTAAAATCCATCTATACCCAACAGCCTTTACGACCATCAAGTAGTTCTTCCAAAGTCTACACTTTGTTTTCATACATGGATCCTCTCTCGAATTTTATGGCCTCAAGCCATTTGTTGGAATCCGGACCCACCATCGCTTCTCCATAGCTCGTAGGTTCATTGTTGTCTAGCAACATGACCTCCAAGACAGGATTACCCCGTACCACTCTGAAGCAGTACCTGTCCTTGTCGTCCTACGAGGTTTGGCAGTGACTTGATCCGAAGCATTATGATCATTATCATCAGCTTCCACTTCAATTGGTGTAGGTGCCACAGGAACAACTTCATGTGCCCTGCTACACACTAGTTGAAGTGATGATTCAATAACCTCATCAAGTCTCCACCATCCTCCCAGTCAATTCTTTTAAGAGAAACTTTTCCTCGAGAAAGGAGTCGATTCAAGGAACAATCCTTTTGCTTCCGGATCTGAAATAGGAGGTATACCCAACTGTTTTGGGTGTCCTATGAAGATGCATTTTATCCGCTTTGGGTTCGAGCTTATCAACCTGAAACATTTTCACATAGGTGTCGCAGCCCCAAAGTTTCAAGAAACGACAACTTAGGTTTCTCCAAACCATAGTTCAAACGGTCTCGTCTCAACGGAATTAGGTGGTGCCCTATTAAAGTGAGTGCGGTTGTCTCTAATGCCTAACCCATGAACGATAGTGGTAATTCGATAAGAGACATCATGGTACGCACCATATCCAATAGGGTGCAACTATGATGTTTGGACACACCATCACACTATGGTGTTCCAGGCGGTATTAATTGTGAAATAATTTCCACAATGTCTTAATTGCGTGCCAAAGCTCGTAACTCAGATACTCATCTCTATGATCATATCATAGTCATTTTATCCTCTTGTCACAATGATCTCCAACTTCACTCTGAAATTACATGAACCATTCAATAATTCAGACTTGTGTTTCATCAAGCAAATATACTCAACATCTACTCGAATCATTTGTGAAGTAGGAACATAACGATATTCACTGCATGCCTCAGCACTCATTGGACTGCACACATCAAAATGTGTTACTTCCAACAAGTTGCTATCTTGTTCCATCTTACTGAACACGAGGCTTTTCAGTCATCTTGCCCATGTGGTATGATTTGCATATCTCAAGTGATTCAAAATCAAGTGAGTCCAAACGATCCATCTGCATGGAGTTTCTTCATGCGTATACACCAATAGACATGGTTCGCATGTGTCAAACTTTTCAAAAACGAGTGAGTCCAAAGATCCATCAACATGGAGCTTCTTCATGCGTTTTATACCAATATGACTTACATGGCAGTGCCACAAGTAAGTGGTACTAGCATTACTATCTTATATCTTTTGGCATGAAAATGTGTATCACTACGATCGAGATTCAATAAACCATTCTTTTAGGTGTAAGACCATTGAAGGTATTATTCAAATAAGTAGAGTAACCATTATTCTCCTTAAATGAATAACCGCATTGCGATAGACATAATCCAATCATGTCTATGCTCAACGCAAACACCAAATAACACTATTCAGGTTTAGCACCTATCTCGATGGTAGAGGGAGCGTGCGATGCTTGATTACATCAACCTTGGAAACACTTCCAACACATATCGTCAGCTCACCTTTAGCTAGTCTCCGTTTATTCCGTAGCCTTTTATTTCGAGTTACTAACACTTAGCAACCAAACCGGTATCTAATACCCTGGTGCTACTAGGAGTACTAGTAAAGTACACATTAACATAATGTATATCCAATATACTTCTATCGACCTTGCCAGCCTTCTCATCTACCAAGTATCTAGGGTAATTCTACTTCAGTGTCCGTTCCTCTCATTACAGAAGCACTTAGTCTCGGGTTTGGGTTCAACCTTGGGTTTCTTCACTGGAGCAGCAACTAATTTGTCGTTTCATGAAGTACCCTTTCTTGCCCTTGCCCTTCTTGAAACTAGTGGTTTCACTAACCATCAACAATTGATGCTCCTTCTTGATTTCTACATTCGTGGTGTCAAACATCGCGAATAGCTCAAGGATCATCATATCTATCCCTGTTATGTTATAGTTTATCACGAAGCTCTAGTAGCTTGGTGGCAATGTCTTTTGGAGAAACATCACTATCTCATCTGGAAGATTAACTCCCACTCGATTCAAGTGATTGTTGTACCCAGACAATCTGAGTACAAGCTCAACGATTGAGATCTTCTCCCTTAGTTTGTAGGCTAGAAAACTCGTCGGAGGTCTCATACCTCTTGACGTGGGCACGAGCCTGAAATCCCAATTTCAGCTATTGGAACATCTCATATGTTTTGTGATATTTCAAAAATGTCTTCGGTGCCTCAATTCTAAACCATTTAACATTACCGAACTATCATGTAGTCATCAAAACGTGTATGTCAGATGTTCGCAACATTCATAGACGACGTTTGGGGTTCTGCACACTGAGCGGTGCATTAAGGACATAAGCTTTCTACTGATCGCATAATCACTACTATCAACTTTCAACTATATTTTCTCTAGGAACATATCTAAAACAGTAGAACTAAAGCGCGAGCTATGACATAATTTGCAAAGGGCTTTTGACTATGTTCAGGATAATTAAGTTCATCTAATGAACTCCCACTCAAACAGACATCCCTCTAGTCATCTAAGTGATTACATGATCCGAGTCAACTAGGCCGTGTCCGATCATCACGTGAGACGGACTAGTCATCATCGGTGAACATCTTCATGTTGATCGTATCCACTATACAACTCATGCTCGACATTTCGGTCTCTTGTGTTCCGAGGCCATGTCTGTACATGACAGGCTCGTCAAGTCAACCTAAGTGTTTCGCGTGTGTAAATCTGGCTTACATCCGTTGTATGTGAACGTTAGAATCTATCACACCCGATCATCACATGGTGCTTCGAAACGACGAACTTTCGCAACGGTGCACAGTTAGGGGGAACACGTTCTTGAAATTTTAATGAGGGATCATCTTATTTACTACCATCGTTCTAAGCAAATAAGATGCATAAACATGATAAACATCACATGCAATCAAAGAGTGACATGATATGGCCAATATCATTTTGCTCCTTTTGATCTCCATCTTCGGGGCTCCATGATCATCATCGTCACCGGCATGACACCATGATCTCCATCATCATGATCTCCATCATCGTGTCTTCATGAAGTTGTCTCGCCAACTATTACTTCTACTACTATGGCTACCGGTTAGCAATAAAGTAAAGTAATTACATGGCGTTGTTTAATGACATGCAGGTCATACAATAAATTAAGACAACTCCTATGGCTCCTGCCGGTTGTCATACTCATCGACATGCAAGTCGTGATTCCTATTACAAGAACATGATCAATCTCATACATCACATATCATTCATCACATTCTTTTTGGCCATATCACATCACATAGCATACCCTGCAAAAACAAGTTAGACGTCCTCTAATTGTTGTTTGCATGTTTTACGTGGCTGCTATGGGTTTCTAGCAAGAACGTTTCTTACCTACGCAAAAACCACAACGTGATATGTCAATTGCTATTTACCCTTCATAAGGACCCTTTTCATCGAATCCGATCTGACTAAAGTGGGAGAGACTGGCACCCGCTAGCCACCTTATGCAACAAGTGCATGTCAGTCGGTGGAACCTGTCTCACGTAAGTGTACGTGTAAGGTCGGTCCGAGCCGCTTCATCCCACAATGCCGCCGAATCAAGATTGGACTAGTAACGGTAAGCATATTGAACAAAATCAACGCCCACAACTACTTTGTGTTCTACTCATGCATAGAATCTACGCAATAGACCTAGCTCATGATGCCACTGTTGGGGAACGTAGCAGAAATTCAAAATTTTCCTACGTGTCACCAAGATCTATCTATGGAGAAACCACCAACGAGGGGAAGGAGAGTGCATCTACATACCCTTGTAGATCGCTAAGCGGAAGCGTTCAAGAGAACGGGGTTGAAGGAGTCGTACTCATCGTGATCCAAATCACCGGAGATCCTAATGCCGAACGGACGGCACCTCCGCGTTCAACACACGTACAGCCCGGTGATGTCTCCCATGCCTTGATCCAGCAAGGAGAGACGGAGAGGTTGAGGAAGACTCCGTCCAGCAGCAGCACAACGGCGTGGTGGTGGTGGAGGAGTGTGGCAATCCTGCAGGGCTTCGCCAAGCACCGCAAGATATGAGGAGAAAGAGAGGTAGGGCAGCGCCAACAGGAGAAGAACCTCGTGTGTTGGGCTGCCCCTTTGCCTCCACTATATATAGAGGGAGAGCGGGGGGGCTGCGCCCCCACCTAGGGTTCCACCCTAGGGGCGGCGGCCAGCCCAAGATCCCATCTGGGGGGGGCGGCCAAGGGGGGAGAGGGGAAACTTGCCCCCCAAGTTAGGTGGGTGCGCCCCCTCCACCAAACCCTAGGCGCCTTGGGCCCTTGTGGGGGGCGCACCAGCCCACCTAGGGCTGGTCCCCTCCCGCACTTGGCCCATGCTGCCCTCTGGGGCCGGTGGCCCCACTTGGTGGACCCCCGGGACCCTCCCGGTGGTCCCGGTACATTACCGATAACACCCGAAACTTTTCCGGTGACCAAAACAGGACTTCCCATATATAAATCTTTACCTCCGGACCATTCCGGAACTACTCGTGACGTCCGAGATATCATCCGGGACTCCGAACAACATACGGTAACCACATACAAACTTCCTTTATAACCCTAGCGTCATCGAACCTTAAGTGTGTAGACCCTACGGGTTCGGGAACCATGCAGACATGACCGAGACGTTCTCCGGTCAATAACCAACAGCGGGATCTGGATACCCATGTTGGCTCCCACATGTTCCACGATGATCTCATCGGATGAACCACGACGTCGAGGATTCGATCAATCCCGTATACAATTCCCTTTGTCTAGCGGTATTGTACTTTCCCGAGATTCGATCGTCGGCATGCCGATACCTTGTTCAATCTCGTTACCGGCAAGTCTCTTTACTCGTTCCGTAACACATCATCCCATTATCAACCCCTTGGTCACATTGTGCACATTATGATGATGTCCTACCGAGTGGGCCCAGAGATACCTCTCCGTTTACACGGAGTGACAAATCCCAGTCTCGATTCGTGCCAACCCAACAGACACTTTCGGAGATACCCGTAGTGCACCTTTATAGCCACCCAGTTACGTTGTGACGTTTGGTGCACCCAAAGCATTCCTACGGTATCCGGGAGTTGCACAATCTCATGGTCTAAGGAAATGATACTTGACATTAGAAAAGCTTTAGCATACGAACTACGATCTTTGTGGTAGGCTTAGGATTGGGTCTTGTCCATCACATCATTCTCCTAACGATGTGATCCCGTTATCAACGACATCCAATGTCCATGGTCAGGAAACCGTAACCATCTATTGATCAACGAGCTAGTCAACTAGAGGCTTACTAGGGACATGGTGTTGTCTATGTACCCACACATGTATCTAAGTTTCCTATCAATACAATTATAGCATGGGTAATAAACGATTATCATGAACAAGGAAATATAATAATAATAATAACTAATTTATTATTTCTTCTAGGGCATATTTCCAACAAAATGTTTGCGGGTTTGGCCGTTTGTTGGCGCCAACATTTGGCCGTTCGCGCGCGAGGCCCAGTTAGCTTCAGAATGTCGGTCGGCGTTATTTACCGACCGACGGTCCGTGGACCATAACGGATTTCCCGACCGACTATTTGATGATATATGTTACAGCATTCCCGACCGATAGTGTGTCACTGAACAGATGTTTCCCGACCCACAGTCCGTTAGAAATTTTTCTGACATATTATCGGTCAGCAATGGTGACTTTTTCCCAACACACACCGGTAGGAAATTTTGGTGCATGGTGTAGTGTTATGAACAAGGAACAAATGCCTTTTTCTTACACTGAACATACATGTACATGGTGATAGTTCTGTGCAAAACGGCAGAGATGGTAATCTAGTGTAGTGTAAAAGGCATGCCAATTGCCAAGAGTTCAAGTGATGTCTGCAGCGCCATCCTGCTTGGCCCTAGCACAAGTCTTCATGTAAGAATTGTAAGGGCCTCAGGCATTACACAGAAGAACCAGTGAGCTGCCGGCTACTTCCTTCGCAACAGGGGGTGCTTGAACTTTAGGTTTCTCATCCGCAGGGCTTCATTCGCAACAGAAAGCCCTTTGGGTGGAGAGAACTGACGAATGATCACACAGATATATTCTGATTTACAGATAGAAAGTTAGAGAATCAACATTGGAGAATGAGGGTTACAGGTCAGCTCATGAAGATAAAGAGGCAGTTTTCTGAACCTTTGCCAGGACAACGGAGAGATGTGTGCTTTGACAACACAGTAGGCCAGCAATGATATTTGTGATATTAACCAAGGCATCTAGGTCAACCTGACAAAATACTGAAACACACATTGGGATAATAACAAGGCTTATGTAGATTCGAGGTTCGGTACACGGTCCGATGAGAACAAGGGAGCAGCGAACGCTCAAGCTAAAACTGTAGAAAGAAAGATACAAGCCAATGCCGATGCAAAGGCACGTCGATCCCGTGAAACTCT
This sequence comes from Triticum dicoccoides, assembly GCF_002162155.2. Taxonomy (NCBI): domain Eukaryota; kingdom Viridiplantae; phylum Streptophyta; class Magnoliopsida; order Poales; family Poaceae; genus Triticum; species Triticum dicoccoides. Next base: position 674,843,842 of record NC_041391.1, read on the forward strand.
ACCACACATTAGCTTGGGTGGCTCCACCAGATTTCCCGTATGAACTGCAGAATTCAGCTCATCAGCTCTGGCCCTTGTGCGGAGGCTGGAGATGAACCTCTCAAGATGACGCAAGTGCTTTCGCCATTGCCGTAGGCCACTACTCGCTGCTACATCCATAAATGAGGACTCTACATTGGTAATTTGATTGATTACCACCCTCCCAAATATATGTTGCCACCAGATTACCGATGTCTCCCGGTCCTAATACATCATGTATACCACGATATGCATGGATACATGTGACTTTGGTCCATTTCTTTATACTCTGAATTTTGGTTCATTTGTTGTACTACTGGCTAAGTAAGGTTGTTGCTCTATTATATAGCCCCCTCCTTGATCTCTATTGATGTACAAGTATTGTACTAGTACTGGCCAAGGTTGTGGTGCCAATTATCACTTTCAATTTCATGATTTGATATTGTACTAGTTGATAGGTGCACATGGCATGCATATTACTATGGTCCGTCGTTCTAATGCCATGAGATTCATGATATGTACGCATATGCAGTAAATAAGAGATAGCACTGTGTTTGATAATGCAAAAATTACTGATCCTTGTGTCCTCATTGATATGATTGCCAGATGGCTAAATGATTGGACTATTTTGCAGAAAAAGCAGGGAAATCGAAGAAATCTGGAGTGGGTGGTAAGAATGCCAGAGTAGACAGCAAATGAAGTCTTTCGTGCAATTCAAGGTTGAGATTTTTTGGTGTGCTCTGGATAGAGTGAAGATCTCGGGAAGTCAGCATGTGTGAGGAGCCTGATGGAGAAGCTCCTTTTAGGTACTTGTTGTCTAGTTCGCTTTGCTCAATGTAATGGCTGGCAATGTACTTTGCTTTCCCCCTATTGTCGTTGATAGTTGGCTGATTGTATCAATGTATAAGCAGGGTCTCAAACATTGCTGCTTATCTTCCTGCTCATCTGTTGATTATGGTCTGAAGTCCCAGGTGGATTGTTAGGAATGGGCAACTGCCTTTATAGGAGGGCCATGGGCCTATACATGTGTATGACAAAGTGCAAGAAAGACTATACACATCTAACACCCCCCCCCCTCAAACTCATGGTGGATCAACAACACTGAGTTTGGAAAGAAGAAAACTATGCTACGCTCGACTTTGTGCCTTCATGAAGAAGTATGACAACTGTAACTCAGAGGGCACATAGTGAAGAGCGAGAGTCTGATCCTACACAGCAGCACGTACAAAGTGGGAATCCACACCGATGTGCTTGGTGAGCTCATGCTTCACCGGGTCACGCGCGATACTGATAGCACCAGTACTGTCGGACAATAAGGGAGTCGAGTTAGTAGCAGACACACCAAAGTCCTCAAGTAACCACCGTAACCAGATCACCTCAGCTGTCAGCATAGCCATGGCTCGCAACTCAGCCTCTGTACTCGAGCGAGAAACTGCAGTCTGTTTCTTTGTCTCCCAGGCAATAAGAGAGCCACCAAGAAAGACACAATAAGCAGACAGCGAGCGTCGATCAGAGGGATCACTAGCCCAGGTAGCATCAGAGTAGGCCTGGAGCTCAAGAGAGCTGGAGCGGGGAAAGAAAAGGCGATGAGAGAGCGTGCCACGGAGATATCGTAGAACACGGAGGAGATGACTATAGTGGACAGAGGTGGGTGCTGCAATGAACTGACTCAGGATATGAACATGATAGGAGATATCAGGACGCGTAACAGCAAGATATACAAGACTGCCAACAAGGTGACGATAGCAAGTGGGGTTAGGAAGAGGGTCACCATCAGAGGCATGAAGCTGAACGTTGAGCTCCATAGGAGTCACAACTGTGTGCTCATCACCGAGAGCAGCGCGAGTAAGAAGATCCTGAATATATTTTTCTTGGGAGATGTAGAAGCCATCATAGGTCGAGGAGATCTCAATCCCAAGAAAATAGCGAAGTGGACCAAGATCAGTCATGAGGAACTGGTCGCGAAGGCGAGCCTTAACAAAGGCTATGTAGTCAGAGTCATCACCAGTGATGATCATGTCATCAACATAGAGAAGGAGCAGAGTCCGACCACGAGGAGACGTGTGAACAAACAATGCAGGATCATGATCACTGGGCAAGAAACCAGCGGCAGTCACCACAGAGGCGAAGCGCTTAAACCAGGCGCGAGGGGCCTGTTTAAGGCCATAGAGGGAGCAGCGAAGTCGACAGACCATACCCTCAGGAGCATAGTACCCCGGTGGTGGCTGCATATAAACCTCCTCACGCAACTCGCCATTAAGAAAAGCATTCTGAACATCAAGTTGAGAGATAGACCAATGACGAACAGAAGCAACAGCAAGAAGAGTGTGAACAGTGGTCATGTGGGCCACAGGAGCGAATGTTTCATCATAATCGCGTCCCCGCTCCTGCTGAAAACCACGGGCCACAAGGCGCGCTTTGTAGCGCTCAAGAGAACCATCAGAGCGAGTCTTAATCTTGTAGACCCACTTGCATGTGATGGGACAGACACCGGAAGGAAGGGAAACCAGATCCCATGTGCCAGAGCGCTCAAGGGAAGCAAGCTCTTCGGCCATCACAAGCTGCCATTCAGGCTGAGTCATGGCAGTCCGATAGGAAGTGGGCTCAGCAATAACAGAGAGACCGTACCGATTGGGAGAGTAGCGATCAGGCGGGGGGCAAGGCCGAGCACAGAGGTTATGAACCGGGGGAGGCGTGAAAGGAGGTGCACCAGAGGTGGAGGGCGCATCAGGGGAAACATCCTCAGAACGAGGGCGACGAGTATAGTGAAGAGGAATTGGTGAGAGAGGGGGGCGGACTGGAGATGATGGTGGAGAGTTGGAGGAGGAGGATGGGGAAGATGGTGTCGGTGGTGAAGGAGAAGGAAGGAGAGGTGCAGGCGGAGGAGGAAAGACATGAGGAGGCACATAGCAGGGTGTAGCAGGGAGAAGAAGAAAGGAAAGATCATCCACAGAGAAGCTCGAGGTAGAAGGACGTGGGTAGTAAGAGCGAGACTCGTCAAAGGTCACATCACGTGAGATGCGCAAACGACGGCCAACAGGATCCCAGCAGCGATAGCCCTTATGTTCATCACTGTAGCCAAGAAAAACACACTCAACCGACTAAGCAGTCAATTTGGTGCGTTCTCGCGGGGCAAGAAGAACATAGCACACACATCCAAACATTCAAAGAGCGGAGTAGTCAGGAGAGCGACTAGTGAGACACTCCATAGGAATACCACCTTGCAGAGCAATCGAGGGTTGTATGTTGATGAGATAGGTGGATGCAGAAACAGCCTCAGCCCAAAAGTGGGGTGGGAGAGAAGCGGCAATCATCAGAGCGCGAGCCGTCTCAAGTAGATGACGATGCTTATGTTCGGCAACGCCATTCTGAGCATGTGCACCCGGACATGAGAACTGGGCAAGAGTACCCTATTCTGCAAGAAAACCACGCAATAGCTGGGAGATAAACTCACCAGTGGAGTCAGCACGAAAAGTGCGAATGGGCGTGGAAAACTGGGTGTGAACCATGGCAGCAAAACGTTTGTATATAGAGAGAACCTCGCTACGAGATTTCATGAAGTAGAGCCAAGTGTAGCGAGAGAAATCATCAATAAACAATATATAGTAGCGGTGACCACCTTTCGAATCAAAGGGAGCAGGACCCCATACATCAGAATGAACTAAGTCAAAGGGATGCTGAGATACCGACTCACTGGTAGGATAAGGTAACTGGGTCTGTTTGCCAAGTCTGCAGCCATTACAATGTAAAGAAACATCTCCAGATACTGGCCCTAAGAGGCCCTGACGGACTAAAGAAGACAAGCGAGAGCCACATATGTGACCAAGACGATGATGCCACTGCTGGAAGGACGCAGACGAAGAGGCAGCAAGAGCATGGGAGCTGGCTGAAGTGGTGGCAGCGGAAGGAACACAAAGCCAGTCAACCTCCCAAGGGCCCTCAGACTCACGGCGCCGGGGGCCAGCACCAACCAAAGCCTTGGTGCGACGATCCTGAATGGAGCAAGAGTCGGTATCAAGAATGACACGACAACCAGAATCAGTAAGTTGGGCAGCGGAAAAAAGGTTCATGGTGAGGCGAGGAACATGTGAAACACTAGGAACAGAAAAAGATGGAGTGGAAAGAAGACCACGGCTAGCAACAGGAAGAGGTGTGCCATCAGCGGTAAGAACATTAACAGGCGAATCAAGCGGTCGGAGAGAAGACAGCACGGAAGAATCAGAAGACATATGAAAAGAGGCTCCAGAATCCAGAACCCACAAAGATGTACCTGACTGTGTAGATGCCTGCGGTGGTGGAGCAGTGGCTGCAGTCACAGCAGCAGCGGAACCGGTCGATGAAGAGCCCGAGGAAGCTAAGAGATGCTTGAGCCTCATAATGTCCTGGTCAGTGAGTGACAGGGTCGAGGAGGATCCAAGAGTCCCACTGGAAGAGGAGCGCCTCTGGTCTTGCTTCTTCTCACGGCAATCAGACTCTGGGTGACCTGACCGTGAGCAATAGCCACAAAAGGTGTCACAGCGCGACCGGCCCCTCTCAGCAGAAGGATGACCCACCCCCCTGAAGGAGTAGGCAGGAGCGGTGGAGCTGTGAGGCGAGCAGGTGGCGTAGGAGCTCGGGCGGCCAACACTGATGGAACCACAAGTAACCCGGCAGAGTGAAGTTGAGTCTCTTCAGCACGGAGCTCAGCAAGGATCTCCGAGATGAGAACACGACCATGATCAAGCAGGTGAGCACGGCGAGGCTCGAACTCAGAGCAAAGACGAGATAAGAACTCGTGAACCCTCTGATACTCCAAATCGGACCATGTAGTCTGATAACAACGGCAAGTTCCACAAATGACGGTCCGAAGAGAGTCAAGTTGACGCCAGATGGCAGAGCACTGTGAATAGAACTCATCAATAGAGGAATCACCTTGCTGGAGTGCATGCTCCTGACGCACCACAAAGAGGTAGAGAGCATCACCAGAGGGCTGATAGCGCTGACAGAGATAAGACCACATCGCTGCAATTGTGCCAAATCCCATGAACTCCGAGGCGAACTGAGGAAGGACACTCGCAGTAAGAACAGCAGCAGCACGAGCATCATCATTGCACCACTGAGTGTAAGCAGACAGATCATCACGATAGGCAGAAAGGGCATCCGAATAAGCTGACATCTGCTGATCATAGGCCTCAACTGCAGTATCATCGAGAGCCTTGGCAGCATCGCGATCGGCCTGAGAAGCATCAGCAGCAAGAACCGGCGGTGCCGACGGGGTAGGAGCCACAGGAGCAACAGGGCAAGGCGGACAGGGGACCTCGCCAGACAGAACACCCCACAGAAGGAGACCGCGCATATGGATTCTCATGAACCTCGCAAACTCGGCATAGTTGGTGCCATCGAAGATCACCAAGCACCGAGGAACGGCGACATAGCCCAAAGAAGACATGAGGAGCTCTTTTTTTGGTCAACCACTACAGGGGACCCCGATCCAGGTCGGGATCAGGCTCGCGCTGGCCCGATCCAGCCCCGATGGAGGAAACGGGGGGAAGGGCGAGCGTGGGAGGAGCCAGACCAGGGCAGCACCGGCTGCAGCAGGCAGCCAGGGGCGGCCGGGCGCGGGAGGTTGTGGGCGAGCGTAGGAAGGCGCAGGGAGGTGGCGGCTGGGCGCGGGAAGGCGCGGGGAGGAGGCTGCCGGGCGCGGGAAGGCGCGGGGAGGAGGCTGCCGGGCGCGGGGAGGCGCGGAGAGGTGGCTGTCGGCCGTGGCCGAGCACGGAAAGGTGCGAGGCGGCGCGAAGCGGCGAGGGAAGACCGCGGCCGCACTCGGGGCGGCGCGGGACAGCGACGACAGGCCGCGGCCGAGCTCGGGGCAGCGCAGACCAGGGGCGAGGGAGGAGGTGGCCGGTGCCGGCGACGAGGTAGAGGGAGGCCGGCGACGGTGGAGCGAGGCACGGAGCTGCGAGCGTGCGGGAGCGGGAGAGGAACCTAAGCATCTGATACCATGTTAGGAATGGGCAACTGCCTTTACAGGAGGGCCATGGGCCAGTACATATACATGTGTATGACAAAGTGCAAGAAAGACTATACACATCTAACATGGATTTCCCAGATCATGGTCAGCTTGCGGCTTGTTAGGTGCTCTAGGATATCTAGTTTGTGTTGCCTTTTATTTCATGTTTGGTAGATGTAAAGACTTGGTACACCGGCGACGCAGTCTCCCTCTGGGGCAATCCGTCGAACACCTGCAGGCGCCTGCTCCCCACACGTAGATGCGGTCAGGCGGCTGAGCTGACCGGCCTGCCTCCTACATGACTTGGTCACCATGGATCGGTGCGCCTTAACCGTTAGAGGCTGGCACCGTTTATTCAGTTAAAGTGTAACGAACTGCTTTGGTTCTTTAGTTGCAGCTCAAGGCATGTGATTCAGTTAGATAGTTACTGTACTAATTGTGTTCATATGTGCACGCCTTTTATTGTTAATCTGTGTTGTGACCATGTTCAGACAATTCTTGTCCAATGCAGGAACTACAAGCAGCCAGAAGAACATGTTCATTTTTTCTTACTATACCACCTTTTACAAGAGATCCAAAGTACAAGTACGTATTTGCAAGAATTGGATACGACCAGAAAGCAGTAAACTGAAGTGGCACGCTGGGAGATAACATGGCACCCCCCGTCATATCGCAACCATTTATCGACGGGCAAGCCGCGATGAAACAATAGAATCATATCCTCGGCAGAAAAACAACGAGCCTGAGTCGACTTTGTTTCTGAAGATCATTACATTTCGCCTTTTCCAGCGGTTCCCCAATCAGTTGAGGTTACGACCGAAGGTTGGGCCCTGCGAGTGGTCAAGCTATAAACTGCAGAAAGAAAGATACTCCAATGCTGATGCAAAGGCTCGACTCGATCCTGTGAAACTCTACCATCCTTCCCAGAGGAACTGCAGGCAGCAGGTTTATCCTTTGTGGCTCTGGCCCTTGCGCGGAGGATGGAGATGAACCTCTAAAGATGACGCAACTGCTTTCACAATTGCGGTAGGCCAGTACTCGCTGCTATGTCCATCACTCAAGACTCTACATTGGTAATTTGATTGATTACCACGCTACCAAATATATGCTGCCACTAGATTACCGATGTCTCCCAGTCCTAATACATCACGTATACCACGATATGCCTGGATACATGTGACTTTGGTCCATTTCTTTATACTCTGAATTTTGCTTCATTTGTTGTACTACTGGCTAAGTAAGGTTGTTGCTCTATTATATAGCCTCCTCCTTGATCTCTATTGATGTACAAGTATTGTACTACTGGCCAAGGTTGTTGTGCCAATTATCACTTTCAGTTTCCATGATTCGATATTGTACCAGTTGATAGGTAGCACATGGCATGCATATTACTGTGGCCCTTCGTTCTAATGCCATGAGATTCACGATAAGTACGCATACGCGGTAAATAAGAGATAGTAATGTGTTTAATATGATTGCTAGACGGCTATATGATTGGACTATTTTGCAGAAAAAACAGGGAAATGAAAGAAATCTGAAATGGGTGGTAAGATGCCAGAGTAGACAGCAAATGAAGTCTTTGGTGCAATTCAAGGTTGACATTTTGGTGTGCTCCGGATAGAGTGAACATCTGGGGAAGTCAGCATGTGCGAGGACCCTGATGGAGAAGCTCCTTCTGAGTATTTGCTGTCTAGTTCGGTTTTGGCTGGCTTGGGTGAGCAGCTCCAACCGCGGCTCTCCCCGGCCGCTCGGGCTGAGCTAAACTCTCTTCGGAATGAGCTGCGAGGTGTGGCCCTGACCTTGGGCGTTCCTGACCAACGGTCCCTGCGCATCTCCGGGGCCGCCTATAGCGCCAGGGGCGCGTATCGGGCTGCCATGGAAGTTCATGCGGTGGATGCCTTCGCGCCGACGATCTGGCATAGTTTCACTCCGGGAAAATGCAAATTTTCTTGTGGCTCTGTCATCACTAGCGGCTGCCTAGTGCCGATCTGCTCTTCAGGAGGCATATCATTGCTAGTCCGGACTGTGTGTTCTGTGGTGGTTTGGAGACCACGGAGCACCTGTTGTTCGACTGCGCCCACGCTCGCGCCATTTGGGCTTTGGCCTCCTCGAGCGCTGCGGCCCCCCTGTCGGGGGAGGCCTTGTGTTCTGGTTGCGGCGGGGGTTTCCCCGTGCTGCCTCGTCTCCGGGCCACCGTCTGCATCGCCGTCTCTGGAATGTTCGGAAGAGCAGGAATGCGAAGGTCTTCCGCGCGCAAAACCTCCTTTTCTCTGATGTGGCCCGTAACATCTCCGCGTACGTCTCGCTCTGGAAATGGAGATGCTCTCGTACTATCTGTAAAACAATCCTGGAATCATGGGTCTATTGCCTCACTGTGTTGCACT
>NC_041391.1:674852527-674866665 GCF_002162155.2 Triticum dicoccoides
TTTGTGCAGTTGTAAAAACCTTTTCTGCATGTTCGGTTCAATGTGAAGTTAATGGAAAATTCAGGTGGGCAGTTTTCTGCTGCCCCCCCGCCCCCGGTGACGTTTCAAAAAAATGGCTGGCAATGTACTTTGCTTTCCTCCCTATTGTGGTTGTTAGTTGGTTGATTGTACTATTAGTATAAGCAGGGTCTCAAACATTGCTTCTTATCTTCCTGGGCATCTGTTGATTGTGATCTGAAGTCCCAGGTGGATTTCCCAGGTCATGGTCAGCTTGCGGCTTGTTAGGTGCTCTAGGATATCTACATGTAAAGACTTGTTATTTCTGATAAATGAAATCATATGGAGAGCCATGTTTACCAAAAAAATGCGGTAAACAGGGGGAAGCAAGGATCATGAATCAACTATTATTAAAGTAATGATCTAAACGTTCTTATATTAGTTTACTGAGGGAGTATTAGGTAAAACAAATGTTGATGGCATGGATGGACAACTTGACAGCCAAATAGGCGTAATTGCTGACAGGAGGATCGCTTGTACAAGATGCGGTGATTAATTTCTCACATCCAAATACGAGTGTGCCTATGTTTGTTTCTCACTAACAGAGAAGTCAGAGTTGCATGCGCGGGGCCTCTGCGGTAATGTTGATTCCATAAGGTTCGTGTGAGGCTTGAAACTTCCTCTTGTGAGGCGTATCAACAAAATTGGAGCTGCATGTTTGATTTGGCTATGGCTGAAGGTCCTCATGTGTCGTTCGTCCGGAGGAATCTTGATGGTTGTCAATGGCGAAGTCGGCGTCACCTGCTCGGGAAGAGGTGGCAACGATGACATTGCAGGCAACCTCCTCTACTTGGCAGTGTGTGTGGTTTTGCATGTGCTAGGTCGGCAGGGTTGCCCTTTCTTGTGTGCATGTTGTAGGTTTTACCCGTTTTTCATTAATTAATCGAGCATCTCGATTCTACCTTTTTTAATTAATCATGTTTTAAGGAACCGCGTTTAAAAAAACAAGCGGGGGGTAAGTAGTCTGGTAATGAGAATTTTCTATATTTGATTTTGAAAGGGTGGTGTTGTACATGCTGGACGGAGAGGCGTGGGGAAGGTGGTGTCAATACACGATTAATAGCCTCACCGATGCGCCACACCGCAACATCGTATCTTGTCCTAGGTCGGCTCCGATGGTGAAGATGTCTAGGAGGCCAGGAGTCGCGCATGACTGACAACGGCTACCAGCTTTTGGGACGCGTACATGGAGCCAGCCAAGAGGTTACCCACCGATGACCACGAGCTTGGTTTGGTGGTGTGAGGAGACAACAACCATGGTGATGGTTTAGGAGGTTGCTCTAACATGAGCGGGTAGAGTGAAGGGCGGGGACGCGGTTGGTGAGGGAAGCGTGGGTCACAGGAGTTGGGGTCGTGAAAGGTGATGCCATGGACAACGATTTGAGTGGTGATGGTGACGACGTAAACTTTCTCCCGCCACAAATGTTGAAATTGGGAGGGAGCAAAACGTCCTTTTGGACGTGGAGTATCTGCTCATGAGTACATATGCACCCGGATGAATAGCAAAATCATAGAAAAATGATTAAAAAAACGTTATAGAATGTCTTGAGTGCTCGCAAAGTTTCATGATGGAATGACATCCGTGGACATCATAGGAAAAAACTTGATGTTCCAAAAAAAGCTATTTTTAAAAGCATTTTGGAGTGCAAAAAGAAGTCAGTAATGCTTAATAATGCAAAAAAAGTGAGTAATATTAGCGAAAATGATTTACATTTGTAGTCAGGCCCTAGCTGATCGCCGGTCTCGTTTCCATCAAATGAATAGAAAAAAACAAATGAATTTGCAGCTGTTCCAGCAGTTGATAGAAGCAATTAAGTAAGTCGAGTTAAAATCCAATGCATCATGGCGTTTTAGAAGAAAAAAATAAATAATGTTTTGACATGCATCAACTGACTGGAAATATCGCTCAAGCAAAGAATTATAGGCAGTATCCATTCTACAACAACAACTAGAGACTGATGGAGATGGAAAGGCGTGTGGGAAGAATGGAACCAGATAGCCAGGCACGTGTAGGATCTTGATCATGAGTTCATGACCTTGGTGTTGGCCGGTAGAGAATGCGGTGCAGGTCAGGGCAGCGCGAGGCACACGATGGAGCTGCGTGTAGCCACCCAGTAGCCAGATTCGGAGCCAATTCAAGGCATGGAGGAGGCGGTGAGAGGTTCAGGCACAAATGACACACATCGTCAGTCGCATTAAGGACATCGGCAGCCACCAGAACGACGATCGACAATGCAGCATGGATCCATGGAATAGCTAGAGGATGGTGCATCCATGATGCAGCATGGAGATTATTTAGGATCCAAGATAAAGCCCTGTAGCTCCGGCTACCCCTCCTCAGATCTCATAGGAAGACACAGTGAGCTCTGCAATGACAAGATAAGTGAGCCCGGGTTTCAGCAGTGGAGCAGAAAGGATAATCAGTTGATTGTGCAAGTAGAACCACCTGTTATTCTTTTCAAATCAAATGGCCCACGCAATTATACACGAAACAGGTGTGACGTTAGAGAGGAGCTTTCTGCCCCTGCTTATTCTTTGAAGAAGCAATGTTACTACATTAGAAATACGGAAAACAACCGTCATTTAAAGCCCCAAGGCATGCAAGAATTTGACATGAATAGGAAAAATAACCCTTCATTCCAAGCCCCATGGCTTGCCAGAATTCAACATGAATAAGAAAAGTAACCTCCATTCCAAGCCTCGAGACACAGAAGAATTTGAGGAACTCACGAGTTGCCAGCAGTCCAAAATAATAACTGAGGCAATGGAGTTGTGCCACACGAAAATGTCAACGCGTAAATCTGTCCTCTAGTTACTTTGATGATACTGTAACTACTAAATTATGCCATCATAAGTTGCAGCATAAGCAAACATCCAAATATACTCCATGTACTCAGTAAGCCGCATTCCTTTTAAGTTGGCTTGGCATTCAATCTCTACCGAGTAGCGAACTGTTTTGGCAGCTCCCTGAATGCCCTGCTGAGAGATCCGACGGCAACCTATAACCATCAGTTATTCCAACTTATGAGAACTTACGAGTGTGGCCATCCCATAATTTGTCACGCTGCTACATTGACGGAGTGTGAGGTGACTCAAACAAGGAGCCTGAGCAATGAGATCCATCCCAGCATTAGTTATAGACTCACAATCGACGAGCTCGAGTGTTTCCAGAAACTGAGAGGACGAGCGGCCCTTCATCCCCTCATCACGGAAATTGGTGGCACCGTTTAGCACAAGAGCACGAATTGGACAGGATAGGATGAGCGCTACAATACCCTCTTGTGTCCAGCCTACTTCTGTTGGCCAACGATCAAAGCAAAATGGGAATGTGAGCTCAACAACCTGAAGCATAGGGCAGCTGAGTGCTAGAGCCTTAACGCTAACATCAGTCAATGCGTAATCATCATATCGCAGAGGCATGGGCCAAAGTGAGATGGTTTTAGGGCTGCTGCATCTCTGGAATAGTGCAATCATTTCATTCACATTTAGACCAATAGCATACTCTAGGTAAAGTGTCTCCAATGCTTTGCACTTCCCCAGGAGAAAACGAAGCCCAATTTCTGGCTGAGTTATAATATGAGCCAACCTAAGGTCCTTGAGATTATCACAGAAGGTGTCATAGCTATAAGGGTAGCTAGACACATAGGAGGGATCACGGGCCCCTGTCATCCAATAATCTCCATCAATCTGAAATTCAAACTTTTGGAGATTCGGCTATCCTGGACCAAACTTTAGAAGGTCATAGTGGCTGATACCTTCACAATCCTTTACAACAAGGTCTCTTAATGATCCACACCTCCCAAGGTACTCCAGCCACTCAACATTGTCTATTGTTTTACACTCAACAAGGTGGAGAACCAAAAGATACCTGCAACCAACTGCCACCCAAAAACCCACTAGAAGTTACTGCTGGTGCATGGTTCAGCCTAAGTGACCTCAAACTTTTGCAGTCAGCTAGATAACCAAGACCAGAGTCATCAATGGAAGAGCAGAAACTTAAAGCAATAACCAAAGAAACTTCGTTGTGAGATTATATAGATGGAGCAAGCATAACAAAAACATGTTAATTTCTATTCGTGTGTATAGTTTCCTGCTTCCTTCCCTCACATCTACTTATGGTTCATCCTACAGTCATGATTAACTGGTGTTTGGTCTTAATCATATCACTCCATTTGTAACTTAATGTAAGCCGTTAGACAGTATGTGCCTGGTGAATCAGCTACGGACCCAATGCATGAAGCATGAGAGCCATAAAGCAGGGTGTACTATAATCGATCATGCTTATAATGCTACCTACAAATGTTTTTTAACTGTTTGTGAGGGGGGCTCCGCACTTAAATCTATGAGACCAGACAGTAAGCTAGCAATGATATTTGTGATATTGACCAAGGTATCTAGGTTGACCTAACGAAATACTAAAATGTGCATTGTGATAAGAAGGCTTATGTAGATTCGAGGTTTGGTACACGGTCCGATGAGAACAAGGGAGCAGCGAGTGCTCAAGCTAGAAACTACAGAAACAAAGATACTCCAATGCCGATGCAAAGGCGTGTTGATCCCGAGAACGTGTTGATCCCAAGAAACTTTGCTGGCCTTCCCAGAGGAACTGCGGGCTGCTGATCTGTGGCTCTGGCCCTTGCGCGGAGGATGGAGATGAACCTCTCAAGATGATGCAACTCCTTTCATCACTGCGCTAGACCCCTACTCGTTGCTACGTCCATAACTGAAGACTCTACATTGGTAATTTCATTGATTACCACACTACCAAATACATGCTGCCAGTAGATTACCGATGTCTCCCAGTCATAATATATCAGGTATACCATGATATGCATGGATACATGTGACTTTGGTCCATTTCTTTATACTCCGAATTTTGCTTCATTTGTTGTACTACTGGCTAAGTAAGGTTGTTGCTCTATTATATAGCCCCCTCCTTGATCTCTATTGATGTACATGTATTGTACTACTGGCCAAGGTTGTTATGCCAATTATCACTTTCAATTTCCATGATTCGATATTGTACCAGTTGATAGGAGAACTGGAATGCATATTACTGTGGCCCGTCGTTCTAATGCCATGAGATTCGTGATAGTACGCATATGCGGTAAATAAGAGATAGTGCTGTGTTTGATAAAGCAAAAATTACTGACCCTTGTGTCCTCATTGATATGATTGCCAGATGGCTAAATGGTTGGACTCTTTTGCGGAAAAAGTAGGGAAATCGAAGAAATCTGAAGAGGGTGGTAAGAATGCTAGAGTAGAGCAAATGAAGTCTTTCATGCAATTCAAGGTTGAAGATCTGGTGTGCTCCGGATAGAGTGAATAGCTGGGGAAGTCAACATGTGCAAGGACCCTGATGGAGAAGCTCCTTCATTGACGGAAGGAACACAACGGGCCCTGGTTGCACCTGGGGGGAGTCCCGAGGAGGGGACAACCTACCAGGGCGCGCTAGGAGGCCCAGGCGCCCCCTGATGGGTTGTGCCCACCCCGGGTGCCCCCTGGACCGACTCTTTGCTCTATAAATACCCCAATATTCCAGAAACCCTAGAGGAGTCGATGAAATTTTCATCCAGCCGCCGCAGAGTCCAGAACCACGAGATCCAATCTAGACACCATCACGGAGGGGTTCACCACTTCCATTGGTGCCTCTCCGATGATGCGTGAGTAGTTCTTTGTAGACCTTCGGGTCTGTAGTTTGTAGACCTTCGGGTCTGTAGTTAGTATGAAGATGCACTCCCTCTCTCTTGTTGCTAGAATCTCCATAGATTGATCTTGGTGATGCGTAAATGTTTTTTGAATTATTGCTACGTTCCCCAGCAATAATAACTGAGGCATTAGAGTTGTACCACACGAAAATGTCAACGCGTACATCTATCCTCTAGTTACTTCCATGATACTGTAATCACTAAAACTCAGTATACTGAGTAAGCCGCATTCCTTTTAAGCTGCCAAGGCTTTCAATCTCTACCGAGTAGCGAACTGTTTTGGCAGCTCCCTGAATGCCCTCCCGAGAGATCTGACAGTAGCCTATAACCATCAGTGACTCCAACTTATGAGAACGTACGAGTGCGGCCATTCCATCATCAGTCACGCTGCTACATCGACGTAGCGTGAGGTGACTCAAACAAGGAGCCTGAGCAATGAGATCCATCCCAACATCAGTTATAGACTTGCAATGCACAAGCTCGAGTGTCTCCAGAAACTATGAGGATGAGAGGCCCTTCATCCCCTCGTCACAGAAAATGGTGGCACCGTTTAGCACAAGAGCACGAATTGGACAGGATTCACTAGTAGAAAAACACCTAATAGTCCCGGTTCGTAAGGGCCTTTAGTCCCGGTTCATGAACCGGGACTAATGGGCCGTTACTAATACCTCCACCCATTAGTCCCAGTTAAAACAAGAACCGGGACTAATGTGCCTCCACGTGGCTCTGTGCGCCAAGCCCAGTCAGGGGGCCTTTGGTCCCGGTTAGTGGAACCAACCGGGACCAAAAGTCCATGTTTTTTTGGAAAGTGGCTGCTTGAGGGGTTTTGTGGGTTATTTTTCGGTTGTTATATTAGCTAGCTAATAGAGAGAAGTGTCCTCTCTTATATCTTCGTCCTTGGTTTACCAACGCTGCTGCTATATATGTTCATTTTACCCGCTGATATAATAACTCATGCATGCTCGCATACATCAGCATATATAATAACAAGTACTCGTCCTACTAATCATGCATCATCATACAACTTCTACTCGTTATTAATAATAAGTCATACGATCATCATCCTCATAGTCATCGAACCCAACCCTACATAATTGTTCTTAACACATGATCATCAGTATCAGGTAGGACCTAAACACCCTTAAGGTAAAATAGCATAAAACAATATAGACCCTGACTCTCCATTATGAAGAATGGCGATCATCCTGTCTCCAATTTTTGCCCTTCGCTGAATGTTGCTTCCAAGAAGCTCCTTACGACTGTCCATACATTTTTTCCATTCTTTGATTATCATGTCTCCACTTCTTTTAGAAACCCGGTATGGACAGTTGAGATTCGTAGGACGACCTGGTTGTATGATCAAAACATGAAGGCTACCGTGTGTATACATCAGATGAGGCACACAATCATTCGGGATTATCTGTTGAAAAACATAGTAATAACTTCGTAGTTAGCAATGATATGATGTACTAGTTTTAGAAGTGTGCAAAAAGATGCACGGATGTCGTAATAGTAAAAAATCTTACCAGGGTATCTCCATGGTAGTTACCGTAGTTCAACACGTGCACTAGTGGCACGTATTGACCATAATGTTGAGGAGTTCGATTATAGACATTGTAATTCTCAAGATCAGTACAAAATGTGACCAGATGATTTTTCTCCTGATAAGTTAGTTCGGAGCCTTCGGTGTAGTAGGTTCTGTCTACCATCTTCCGCACATTCTTTGAAGAATGAAAATAAGCTGTCAATGGAGAATAAGTTGTCAACTATTTTGAAATAAACAATATAAATTACTTAATAACTATGTTAAGCTCACATGGGGGAAGAATTGGAGGTGTATCCACAAGGACGTAAATCATAGGTCTCTCTTGCTCGATCGTAGGATCACCAAGATCCATGGTAACAAGCATACCCTCATCAAAACCATACATCTTGCAAAATGCTTCCCAATTTTTGCAACCAAAATGGGTTACACTCTGAGCACTGTACAGCTTTACTTGAAAATCCACACCATGATGGGTACTTAGGATAATTTTTTTGGTTTCGAAACTTTCATGGTCTTCAAAACCCATCCTCTCCAAGACATAGCGTCTTGCAAAGCATGGAATAAGCTAGTCGAATAGGAAAATATGAAAAATATTGTCATGATTAAAATAGTTGAAGTCATGAGTAATTACGAAAAAAAACTATTATCATCGGTTGCGTACCGTATGAACATCGAAGGTCTCCTCGAGCTTAATGCTGAAGCGACGATCTTCGTCCAGCACAATGAACCTGTCGCAGATACCTCGGTCGTCGTGGCACCAGTCGCACTCCCCCGGGCGGTTTTCGTCGTCCGATGAGTACGACATTTCCGGCCTACGTTCATAATTCAAATATTAAACTAGAGTATTCAATAAGCAAAACAAAATCATAAAATAAAGTATAGTATTCAAATTAGCATGCATTCAATAATTATAAGCAAAAGTACATCATCTCTTGGTGTTCGTACTGAAGGAAATATGCCCTAGAGGCAATAAGAAAGTTATTATTTATTTCCTTATATCATGATAAATGTTTATTATTCATGCTAGAATTGTATTAACCGGAAACATAATACATGTGTGAATACATAGACAAACAGAGTGTCACTAGTATGCCTCTACTTGACTAGCTCGTTAATCAAAGATGGTTATGTTTCCTGACCATGAACAATGAGTTGTTATTTGATTAACGAGGTCACATCATTAGTTGAATGATCTGATTGACATGACCCATTCCATTAGCTTAGCACCTGATCGTTTAGTATGTTGCTATTGCTTTCTTCATGACTTATACATGTTCCTATGACTATGAGATTATGCAACTCCCGTTTGCCGGAGGAACACTTTGGGTGCTACCAAACGTCACAACGTAAATGGGTGATTATAAAGGAGCATTACAGGTGTCTCCAAAGGTAGATGTTGGGTTGGCGTATTTCGAGATTAGGATTTGTCACTCCGATTGTCGGAGAGGTATCTCTGGGCCCTCTCGGTAATGCACATCACATAAGCCTTGCAAGCACTGCAACTAATATGTTAGTTGTGAGATGATGTATTACGGAACGAGTAAAGAGACTTGCCGGTAACGAGATTGAACTAGGTATTGGATACCGACGATCAAATCTCGGGCAAGTAACATACCGATGACAAAGGGAACAACGTATGTCGTTATGCGGTCCGACCGATAAAGATCTTCGTAGAATATGTAGGAGCCAATATGGGCATCCAGGTCCCGCTATTGGTTATTGACCGGAAACGTGTCTTGGTCATGTCTACATTGTTCTTGAACCCGTAGGGTCCGCACGCTTAAGGTTTCGATGACAGTTATATTATGAGTTTATGAGTTTTGATGTACCGAAGGAGTTCGGAGTCCCGGATGAGATCGGGGACATGACGAGGAGTCTCGAAATGGTCGAGACGTAAAGATCGATATATTGGACGACTATATTCGGAGTTCGGAAAGGTTCCGAGTGATTCGGGTATTTTCCGGAGTACCGGGGGGTTACGGGAATACGGGGAAGAGTATTGGGCCTTGATGGGCTTTAGTGGGAAGAGGAGAAAAAGGCTGCGCCCCCCCTCCCCTCTAGTCCGAATTGGACTAGGGAAAAGGGGGCCGGCCACCTCTCCTTCTCCTCCTATTCCTTCTCCCTTCCTCCCCTCTTGGTGGACTCCTACTAGGACTTGGAGTCCTAGTAGGACTCCCTATCCTGGCCGCACCTTTGCTTTGGCCGGCCTCCTCCTCCTCCATCCTTTATATACAGGGGCAGGGGGCACCCCATAGACACAAGTTGACACAAGTTGATCCACGTGATCGATTCCTTAGCCGTGTGCGGTGCCCCCTGCCACCATATTCCTCGATAATACTGTAGCGGAGTTTAGGCGAAGCCCTGCTGCTGTAGTTCATCAAGATCGTCACCACGCCGTCGTGCTGACGAAACTCTTCCCCGACACTTTGCTGGATCGGAGTCCGGGGATCGTCATCGAGCTGAACGTGTGCTCGAACTCGGAGGTGCCGTAGTTTCGGTGCTTGATCGGTTGGATCGTGAAGACGTACGACTACTTCCTCTACGTCGTGTCATTGCTTCCGCAGTCGGTCTGCGTTGGGTACGTAGACAACACTCTCCCCTCGTTGCTATGCATCACATGATCCTGTGTGCGCGTAGGAAATTTTTTGAAATTACTACGAAACCCAACAGTGGCATCCGAGCCTAGGTTAATGATGTTGATGTTATATGCAGGAGTAGAACACAAGTGAGTTGTGGACGATACAAGTCATACTGCCTACCAGCATGTCATATTTTGGTTCAGCGGTATTGTTGGACGAGACGACCCGGACCAACCTTACGCGTACGCTTACGCGAGACCGGTTCCCTCGACGTGCTTTGCACAGAGATGGCTTGCGGGCGACTGCCTCTCCAACTTTAGTTGAACCAAGTATGGCTACGCCCGGTCCTTGCGAAGGTTAAAACGGAGTCTATTTGACAAACTATCGTTGTGGTTTTGATGCGTAGGTAAGATTGGTTCTTACTTAAGCCCGTAGCAGCCACGTAAAACATGCAACAACAAAGTAGAGGACGTCTAACTTGTTTTTGCAGGGCATGTTGTGATGTGATATGGTCAAGGCATGATGCTGAATTTTATTGTATGAGATGATCATGTTTTGTAACCAAGTTATCGGCAACTGGCAGGAGCCATATGGTTGTCGCTTTATTGTATGCAATGCAATCGCGATGTAATGCTTTACTTTATTACTAAACGGTAGTGATAGTCGTGGAAGCATAAGATTGGCGAGACGACAACGATGCTACGATGGAGATCAAGGTGTCGCGCCGGTGACGATGGTGATCATGACGGTGCTTCGGAGATGGAGATCACAAGCACAAGATAATGATGGCCATATCATATCACTTATATTGATTGCATGTGATGTTTATCTTTTTATGCATCTTATCTTGCTTTGATTGACGGTAGCATTATAAGATGATCTCTCATTAAATTATCAAGAAGTGTTCTCCCTGAGTATGCACCGTTGCGAAAGTTCTTCGTGCTGAGACACCACGTGATGATCGGGTGTGATAGGCTCTACGTTCAAATACAACGGGTGCAAAACAGTTGCGCACGCACAATACTCAGGTTAAACTTGACGAGCCTAGCATATGCAGATATGGCCTCGGAACACGGAGACCGAAAGGTCGAGCGTGAATCATATAGTAGATATGATCAACATAATGATGTTCACCGATGAAACTACTCCATCTCACGTGATGATCGGACATGGTTTAGTTGATTTGGATCACGTGATCACTTAGAGGATTAGAGGGATGTCTATCTAAGTGGGAGTTCTTAAGTAATATGATTAAATTGAACTTAAATTTATCATGAACTTAGTCCTGGTAGTATTTTGCAAATCATGTTGTAGATCAATAGCTCGCGTTGTTGCTTCCCTGTGTTTATTTTGATATGTTCCTAGAGAAAATTGTGTTGAAAAATGTTAGTAGCAATGTTGCGGATTTGATCCGTGATCTGAGGTTAAATCCTCATTGCTGCACAGAAGAATTATGTCCTTAATGCACCGCTAGGTGACAGACCTATTGCAGGAGCAGATGCAGAAGTTATGAACGTCTGGCTAGCTCAATATGATGACTACTTGATAGTTTAGTGCACCATGCTTAACGGCTTAGAATCGGGACTTCAAAGACGTGTTGAACGTCATGGACCATATGAGATGTTCCAGGAATTGAAGTTAATATTTCAAGCAAATACCCGAGTTGAGAGATATGAAGTCTCCAACAAGTTCTATAGCTAAAAGATGGAGGAGAATCGCTCAACTAGTGAGCATGTGCTCAGATTGTCTGGATACTTCAATCGCTTGAATCAAGTGGGAGTTAATCTTCCAGATAAGATAGTGATTGACAGAATTCTCTAGTCACCATCACCAAGTTAGTAGAACTTCGTGATGAACTATAGTATGCAAGGGATGATGAAAATGATTCCCGAGCTCTTCGTGATGTTGAAATCAACGAAGGTAGAAACCAAGAAAGAGCATCAAGTGTTGATGGTTGACAAGATCACTAGTTTCAAGAAAAGGACAAAGGGAAAGAAAGGGGAACTTCAAGTAGATTGACAAGCAAGTTGTCACTCCCACGAAGAAGCCCAAAGCTGAACCAAAGCCTGAAACTGAGTGCTTACACTGCAAAGGAAATGGTCACTGGAAGCGGAACTACCCTAAATATTTGGTGGATAAGAAGGATGGCAAAGTGAAAAAGGGTATATTTGATATACATGTGTTTGATGTGTGCTTTACTAGTGTTTATAGCAACCCCTCGGTATTTGGTACTGGTTCAGTTGCTAAGAGTAGTAACTCGAAACGGGAGTTGCAGAATAAACAGAAACTAGTTAAGGGTGAAGTGATGATGTGTGTTGAAAGTAGTTTCAAGATTGATATGATCATCATCGCACACTCCCTGTTCTTTCGGGATTAGTGTTGAACCTAAATAAATGTTATTTGGTGTTTGCGTTGAGCATGAATATGATTTGATCATGTTTATTGCAATACGGTTATTCATTTAAGTAAGAGAATAAACTGTTGTTCTATTTACATGAATAAAACCTTATATGGTTACACACCCAATGAAAATGGTTCATTGGATCTCGATCGTAGTGATACACATATTCATAATATTGATGCCAAAAGATGCAAAGTTAATAATGATAGTGCAACTTATTTGTGGCACTGCCGTTTGGGTCATATCGGTGTAAAGCGCATGAAGAAACTCCATAAAGATGGATTTTCGGAATCACTTGGTTATGAATCATTTGATGCTTGCGAACCGTGCCTTTTGGGCAAGATGACTAAAACTCCGTTCTTCGGAACAATGGAACGAGTTACTGACTTGTTGGAAATAATACATACCGATGTATGCGATCCAATGAGTGCTGTTGCTCGTGGCAAGCATCGTTGTTTTCTGACCTTCACAAGATGATTTGAGCAGATATGGGTATATCTACTTGATGAAACATAAGTCTGAAATAGTTGAAAGGTTCAAAGAACTTCAGAGTGAAGTGGAAAAATCATCGTAACAAGAAAATAAAGTTTCTGCGATCTGATCGCGGAGACAAATATTTGAGTTACGAGTTTGGTCTTCAATTAAAACAATGTGGAATAGTTTCACAGCTCACGCCACCTGGAACACCACATCGTTATGGTGTGCCCGAACGTCGTAACTGCACTTTATTTGATATGGTGCGATCTATGATATCTCTTTACCACTATCGTTTTGGGGTTATGCATCAGAGACAGCTGCATTCACGTTTTAAAATAGGGCACCATCTAAATCCGTTGAGACGACACTGTATGAACTATGGTTTAGCAGTAAACCTAACCTGTTGTTTCTTAAAGTTTGGGGCTGCGATGCTTATGTGAAAAAGGTATCATCCTGATAAGCTCGAACCCAAATCGGAGAAGTGCGTCTTCATACCCAAAGGAAATTGTTGGGTACACCTTCTATCACAGATCCGAAGGCAAGACATTCGTTGCTAAAATGGATCCTTTCCAGAGAAGGAGTTTCTCTCGAAAGAAGTGAGTGGGAGGAGAGTAGAACTTGATGAGGTAATTATACCTTCTCCCTTATTGGAAAGTAGTTCATCACAGAAATCAGTTCCAGTGATTCCTACACCAATAAGTGAGGAAGTTAATGATGATGATCATCAAACTTCAGATCAAGTTACTACCAAACCTCGTAGGTCTTCCAGAGTAAGATCCGCTCCAGAGTGGTACGGTAATCATGTTCTGGAAGTCATGTTACTAGACCATGATGAACCTACGAACTATGAGGAAGCAATGATGAGCCCAGATTCCACGAAATGGCTTGAGGCCATGAAATCTGAGATATGATCCATGTATGAGAACTAAGTGTAGACTTTGATTGACTTGCCCGATGATCGGTGAGTCATTAAGAATAAATGGATCTTCAAGAGGAAGACGGACGTTGATAGTAGTGTTACTATCTACAAAGCTAGACTTGTCGAAAAAGGTTTTTGACAAAGTTCAAGGTGTTGAATACGATGAGATTTTCTTACTCGTATCGATGCTTAAAAATCTGTCCGAATCATGTTAGCAATTGCCGCATTTTATGATTATGAAATTTGGCAGATGGATGTCAAAACTGCATTCCTGAATGGATTTCTGGAAGAAGAGTTGTATATGATGCAACCGGAAGGTTTTGTCGATCCAAAGGGAGCTAACAAAGTGTGCAAGCTCCAGCGATCCATTTATGGACTGGTGCAAGAATCTCGGAGTTGGAATATACGCTTTGATAAGTTGATCAAAGCATATAGTTATTGTACAGACTTA
>NC_041391.1:674869486-674870822 GCF_002162155.2 Triticum dicoccoides
TTGGCCGGCCTCCTCCTCCTCCATCCTTTATATACAGGGGCAGGGGGCACCCCATAGACACAAGTTGACACAAGTTGATCCACGTGATCGATTCCTTAGCCGTGTGCGGTGCCCCCTGCCACCATATTCCTCGATAATACTGTAGCGGAGTTTAGGCGAAGCCCTGCTGCTGTAGTTCATCAAGATCGTCACCACGCCGTCGTGCTGACGAAACTCTTCCCCGACACTTTGCTGGATCGGAGTCCGGGGATCGTCATCGAGCTGAACGTGTGCTCGAACTCGGAGGTGCCGTAGTTTCGGTGCTTGATCGGTTGGATCGTGAAGACGTACGACTACTTCCTCTACGTCGTGTCATTGCTTCCGCAGTCGGTCTGCGTTGGGTACGTAGACAACACTCTCCCCTCGTTGCTATGCATCACATGATCCTGTGTGCGCGTAGGAAATTTTTTGAAATTACTACGAAACCCAACACGTACATCGTCGAATATTATCACTAATACAACTAGAACCGTAGCGCCCGACGGGTATCGACGCGGGCGGTGGACACCCAAAGATAAGGAACCATCACAGGATCATAGCTCCAGTGAGATCCCTGAAGAACCTGCCAGGTATTGTCGAACCTGCCCTCCAATGCAACCATGTAGCGACGGACATGCTCGTCCTCCTCGCTGACACGGTGACGTACCACCTCCACGGTGTCCGGATGCCTCACCACCGTCACTGGCCCACGCGACCGCCACCAAACAAGGATCGGGTCAACAACGGGCTGCCTCCTCACCAACCTACATCCCCCGGAAGGTAGCACCTCCCAATACCAGCCCGGCGGAGCCCAGTCCCGAACATGGCCCTGACCAAGCAGGCCTCCACCGCCGAGTCGACGACGACGAGGATGCGGGATAGGCATCGCCGACGTCGATGCGGGAACTAATTCTATATATAGTTAAATAGAAGTAGTTTTATTAATTAAATCAACTATCTAGTTCAACTACTAAGCACTTACTATAAACAACTAAGTAGTACTTACTAAAACAAACTACTTCTATATATAGTAAAATAAATTAGTTTATTAAATCAACTAGCTAGATCAACTATATATAAACTACTTCTTATTTTTTTTCATTTTTCTAAATACTAAAAAAATGTAATTAATCTAACAAAAAATCTAACATAATATAAACAAATTAATTACTACACATCTAATCTAACCCAAAAAAATCTAATCTAACAAAAAAATCTATGAACTATATATATCTAAATTACTACACATCTAACCTAACAAAAAAATCTAATTAATCTAACAAAAAAATCTAACATAATATAAACAAATTAATTACTA
>NC_041391.1:674871020-674877990 GCF_002162155.2 Triticum dicoccoides
GGTGGAGGCAGGGAGACGCGCGGCGACGTGAGTGGAGCAGGAGAGATCTAAGTCGCGCTAAGTGTTGTATATATAGCAAAGCCTTTGGTCCCGGTTCGTGGAACAAACCGGGACCAATGCCCCCCTTTAGTCCCGGTTGGTCCCACCAACCGGGACCAAAGGTCTTCGAAGGGCGGGAAATGAAGACCTTTGGTCCCGGTTGGTGGCACCAACCGGGACAAAAGGGGGGGCATTGGTACCGGTTGGTGGTTGGTGGCACCAACCGGGACTAAAGGGGGGGGCATTGGTACCGGTTGGTGCCACGAACCGGTACCAATGCAACCCTTTAGTTTCGGTTGGTGCCACCAACCGGGACTAAAGGCCATGTGCTGCCCGCGTCGCGGCACGAAAGTTTAGTCCCACCTCGCTAGCCGAGGGAGCTCGAGAGTGGTTTATAAGCCCCAGTCCCGCTGCCCTCTCGAGCTCCTCTCAAATGCAGGCTTACGGACCTAAACGCATTATATGTGCCTGTGGGCCTATTGGGCCTATTGCGGGCCTGAATCCTGACCCATTGTTGGGTTTCTAGTCGTATTCAGGCCGTGGTAGCCCTTTAGGTGGCACTTTTTTTTGATTCTTCCTGCAGCTGTTTTTTTAGTCCCACCTCGCCAAGCGAGAGGCATTTGCAGCTGTTTATAAGCCCTGAGTGCAGAGACGATGACGAAGAGGCTCAATGCTCCTGCACGTTGGTTAGCTTCAGGCCTTGAGGAATACGGTAGACTGCACAGAGCTATGTGCAGTGCAGTTGACACTATTCCGAAAGGCTTGAAGCAAATTAACAAGCATTGCGCCTCTTTTTTATTTTTAATGACTTATTACATCTCAAAAATAAAAAGAAAAAAATTAATACAGCAGAAAAGAAAAAAAACTATATAGAAAACTACTCAGAAATGAATTGAAGCAAAAAATAGTTGTGACTAACTGTACTAAAAAAGGAGCATAGATGCTTATTTTTAATGACTTATTACAACTCAGAAATAAAAAGAAGAAAAATAGTTGTGATTAACTTTACTAAAATATGAGCATAGATGCTTATTTTTAATGACTTATTACAATTCAAAAATAAATAGAAGAAAAAATAGTTGTGATTAACTGTACTAAAAAATGAGCATAGATGCTTATTTTTAATGACTTATTACAACTCATAAATAAAAAGAAAAAAATAAATATAGCAGAAAAAAACTATATAGAAAACTACTCAAAAATGAATTGAAGCAAAAAATAGTTGTGATTAATTGTACTAAAAAAGGAGCATAGATGCTTATTTTTAATGACTTATTACAACTCAGAAATAAAAAGAAGAAAAAATAGTTGTGATTAACTTTACTAAAATATGAGCATAGATGCTTATTTTTAATGACTTATTACAATTCAAAAATAAATAGAAGAAAAAATAGTTATAATTAACTTTACTAAAAAATGAGCATAGATGCTTATTTTTAATGACTTATTACAACTCAGAAATAAAAAGAAAAAAATAAATATAGCAGAAAAGAAAAAAACTATATAAAAAGCTACTAAGAAATGAGCATAGATGCGCTTATAGAGGAAATTCAAATTAAATTCATAACAAATTTCAAGAGAAATTCGTATGAATTTAGCCTAAATTCCCTATATAAGGGCATCTATTTTCATTTTCAGAGGAGCTCAATAAGGCAGAGAGGGAGGGGCTTATAAACCGGTCTGATTCTCCTTTGGTTGGCGAGGTGGGACTAAACTTTGGCCGCAACGAGGACCAACCCTGTAGTCCCAGTTGCTGGAATGGACCGGGACTAATGGTCGTCTTTTGGTCCCGGTTCAGGCCACCAACCGGGACCAATGATGGTGGGCCAGGAGTGAGGGCCATTGGTCCCGATTCGTCCCACCAACCGGGACCAATAGGTCCAGACGAACCGGGACCAATGGCCCACGTGGCCCGGCCGGCCCCTGGGGCTCACGGACCGGGTCCAATGCCCCCATTGGTCCCGGTTCTGGATTGAACCGGGACTAATGGGCTGGACCGGCCTGGACCATTAGCCCCTTATCTACTAATGATTGGATGAGCGCTACAATACCCTCTTGTGTAAAGCCTATATTTGCTGGCCGACGAACAGAGCAAAATGCGAATGTGAGCTCAACAACCTGAAGCGTAGGGCAGCTGAGTGCTAGAGCCTTAAGGCTGACATCAGTCAATGACGTCCTAAACTCATAATCTTCACAGTGCAGAGGGATGAGTCGAAGTGAGATGCTTTTAAGGTTGCTATAATTCTGGAATAATGCGATCATCTCACCCTCACTTAGACCAATAACGTACTCCAAATAAAGTGTCTCCAATGCTTTGCACTTCCCCAGGAGAAAACGAAGTCCAATTTCTGGCTGAGTTATAATATGAGTGTTATGGCGCTGCTAGAAG
Source organism: Triticum dicoccoides (assembly GCF_002162155.2). NCBI lineage: Eukaryota > Viridiplantae > Streptophyta > Magnoliopsida > Poales > Poaceae > Triticum > Triticum dicoccoides. Next base: position 674,873,449 of record NC_041391.1, read on the forward strand.
GAAGGCGCGAGAGGGCCGGCCGGGGGCCTTTCTGCCCACGGCCGGGCAAGAGGGAAGGGATTTCCTTCTTAATTCTTGCCTGATTAGATTGATACATCTCCTCTCTTTATATAGAGAGGTTTACTTGACTCCCAAGCAAGGCTTACTTGACCCCTAAGCAAGCGACCCTTATCTCTAATTTAGAGACATTATAACCGAGCATTTTTCCAGCCCTCTCAGGTCATACACGTTTTCGGCCGTCGGATCTGGAGTGTTGGGCGTCGCTGGCAGTTGGATTTATCGGCATTTTTTTAGGGGTAGTTGGATTTATCAGCAATCCCGTGTGGGCTTAGGTCCGGAGAGCTAGCGGGCTGGGCGGTGCTCCGGTAACAAAATTTGCAGTCTATTGTTAACTTGGCCAACTAGGCCTTGAGCCTTCAAATATTAATTGTTTCCGTGTCATTGTTTTGGAAGGGGAAAACAAAACCATAGTCCGCACGCAGGACGGCGGGAGGACGAATCTCATGTGTCGAGCGACGCCCTCCAGTGCGTGATGTTGACCTCGACGGGTCGGGTCGATGTGGGATGCCCCGTTCGCTGAGGTGCTGCGCGAGCTACAGGGTCTTCTTGCGGGCGACGGCAACAGGAGGTGACGGGGAAGCCAATCGAGTGACTCACCGGCAAATTGAGGGATAATTCACTGTTGCTACAGGTCTTTAATGGTAACATGTTCGTAACTCACCGGTGGGCACTAATTCAGGTCAGTTACCATGCCCCTACTTCAATCTCACTGTTTCTTCCCGTCCGCCTCCATACTCTGGCAAATACTGTCACCGGCAGTGGCGCTTTGGTCCTTGTCTTCTAAATTCTGCCAGTCTTCCCTCCTTCGAACATTCCCTCTTCTCCCATCCTTATCAAATTTTTACAATTCTTCTTATTCATGATGTTCTTTGTACTCCCAATTCCTAAATGAATGCAGGCGTCAATGGATTCAAGTGTGATTCTCCTAGGTTGGATTATGTCAATCTCCAATGAATAACAGACAGGTTAGTATGCGTGTACTATTCTGCCTCCATGAACTGCTTCATTTTTTTTCCTAATGATGCTATCCGAAAACTTTGCAAGATTAAACAGTAATGAGAGGTCAAATTATTGTGCTGGTGACTATGCGATCCAAGAAAAATATCGTGTTAGTACTATTTGTATTTCTCTTGGCTATTTCTCCATCTCATTTTTATGTCTGATTTTGTGTGTGACATTTTGATATAATATGATGCTTTGTAAATAAAATGCAGCCTCTACCAATATCTAGAATAGCATAGGACTATTCACATTTTATAGCTGTATTTTCCACGTAATTTTTTGTGGTTTTTTATGTTGTGATATAATACGATGATCTGTAAATAAACATGCAGGTTATTTATGTTGTGAGTCAAAATCTTGGTGCAGATCTCCTTTTGGCCATTTTCATGAAAGAGTGAAGTGCATCCTAGGTCCTCAAACAATTTCAGACACACCATGTAGGTCCTCGAACTATGAAAATCATCATATAGGTCCTCAAAGTGCAATATATGTGTCATCCAGATTCTCAAACCATTTCAGAAGTGTCACACATATCCTCCAACTAATTCAGAGGTGTCACGTAAGTACACACTTATTGCACTTCAAAGGACCCTCGAGGACTTTTCACGGTTCGAGGACCTACGTAACACCTCTAAAATAGTTCGAGGACTTAGGATGCACTTAACTCCTCATGAAACCTAATTTCTTCTCATATATATATATATATATTTAATAGGATCTTTGCATGGAATTTCTATTATGGATTCTTTTGGAAAATTGCAATAAACCAAGATAGATGACAATAGTCACGAATTGCAACCTAAATCTTTCATTGTTTAACTGTACATAAAACATGCAAAATACATGGGGTGTCATGGTTATCACAAACCAAATGCAATCCATATTTCTTCCATTGAAAACAACCAAACTTTGGCCGGTGTCCTTCACATTGATTCATTCTATCCTCGGAAGTAGCAGGGGTCGAGGAGATCATGGGCAGGATGATGCCGACACATTGTTTTGTGTTTGCATGCGTGGATGTTGTTGTCCATTGCGTGTTCACCTAATTGACCGGCCTCTGTTTTCGTTTTTTAAATTGGTAACACATTTTTATTTTCTCTTCGGTTTGCAACTTCTTTTCAAAAGCAGCAAAAAGAAGATAGCACGGTCAGGGTGCCTCTTACTTTGTGTCACTGGTTTTACATGTCTTTTCTTTTGATGCGCATATTGATAATTCATGTATGCAATAGAAGTCAAGCAGGATTACAGATCACACGTGGAATGCCACTTAGTCAATTATCAATATGACCATATCAGGTACATCATTGCCTCCAAATAACTATAAGGTACATCATGTATGCAATAGAAGTTTCTTCCTTCTCTTCAGCTGTAGTTCATTGTGTAGATGTATATATACTGCAACATCGATTTTACCAGTGATGAAAGTCTCACGTCTTCTTAGGAAGTGCATTACTTATGGACTTTGTTTGTCAGCTGGCATCTCTTATATATTCCAAGAAGTCTGTTATGCTATCACGGAAACCTATATATGTTTGCTGGCATCCATTTTATCTCTATTGTACAGAGAATTCTTTCGAGATGTAGCAGTGCGTGTTTCATATGGTTGAGAAACTAAACACCTGGTTTAGTCTCTCTAAAAATATGTGGGAACGAGAAAGTCAGTATCATTCACTATCCATTCAGTGATACACCATAGTAGTTGATTCAGGTCATTCATGACTTGTTGCGACATTGAATCATTCTGGGTTTGGTTAGTTCAGTTTTTCATTTTAGTTAAAAAAAACTTCTTTGACTTTCTCTTTTGAGCCAATCCACGTGTTGTCCAGTTTCATTTTGTGTTGTACATCAGGAAGGGCAATTATTCACTCAGAATCTAAACTTACAAGGTCATGCATTTCGTAGTTAGAAAAAAAATAAGCCTTGGTGAAAATAATTTGCTCGATAACAGAACTAGCACTTCTGTATAACCATGCAATTATAATATTGCAACTTCCATTTGTTTTTAGGTTTTTAAGTTAGCATGCTGCAGGCCTACATCTCCAGGCTTTCGGGAGCTTATCATGTTGCTACAGTTTATGAATCAGCATTTTTTTTTTTGCATAAATATCACCTTAGGACTCAATGCAACACAGTCGTCATTGTACTAATTTCTCCTGATGTCTACACGAACAACTACTCCATTGTGCTATGAAGGATGTTAGTTGATGCCACTAGAGATACTAAACCAGTTGTAACTCCCAACATCTTGCCATACCACGTTGACTTTATGTACATTCTTCCCTATTGATGGCCGCTCTCCGCAGAGAATGAACAAAGTAGTTTCTCGCTTACATTGTTTTCTTTTGGTGATTTTACTATCACTTTTATGTTTGCCACTTTATTTGGGTTCACGTTACTGGCATAACTATATTTATTAGTAAGCATGTATATACATATATTCATTCTACATGTTGTACCTTTGGTATTTTTATATTCAACTTTTATGCCGCTTAATATTTACATAAATCCAAATCATTCTATTGAAAAAAAGGACGGGCGCAGCAATGCGCGCCATCATGGTCTAGTTAACCCTAAGACTAACGGACCCATTAGGCCCATTACGTATTCTAACACTACACCCCACCTGGACATGCAGCTTGTCCTCGAGCTGCAGCCTAACCAACTTATAACCATGACTCGACGCAACACAAACCTAACACCTAAAAACAAGCCTTTTACATCTCGGCTTGTTTTATTATTCTCAACCTAAAATGGACTGGGACGCTTTATTTTGGACCCCTTAACAAAAAGTGGACACCATCCGCTCGTCGGGCGTGCACGTGTACAGCCACCTGGATCCCATGGACACCACCTGAACAAAAGGAGTGCATGTGTATGGCCACCTGGAAGTGGTCGCAAGAGTGACCAGCAGAGGTGCCCTCGAGGCGGCCGGTGGCGTAATGCAGTGGTGCTACGCGGTGCGCTTCTATCCGTGACACCATGCCTTCTCCCTGCCGGGCGGCTGTTGGTCTGCACCGCACATGAAAGAGTGGAGGGCTTGCCATGGAGAATGACGAGGAGGGGTGCGCCCCCCCAACCGCCGATGTCGCAGACTTTGAGGTCGCTGACCGCGGGGAAAACAGCGCAGGTCGCCCGTGGGGGAAACCACATGCCCAAGATCCCCGACGCAGCGGACGAGATCGAGGTCCTTTGCGCAGCGAAGGGCAACTTGGAGGAGCGGCAGTTGCAGACCACGCATCTCCCGCACACGCCGACGCGCTAGGAGGCCGCGCGCAGCAGCCTGCAGCCTCACCGCCGCCGACACGTGGCGGGTAGAGATCCAAGACGGAAGCGGTGACGGCGATGGCAGGGACTTGATCTGCTGGATGTGGACGCCCTGGGATGGCGGCGGCGCTGATCGGAACGAGGTCGTCGCACTCCCGTCATAGGGCATCCCATACTGGGCGGCGGAGCTGACCGGCGGGGGCTGCTGCAGCTGCA
>NC_041391.1:674878699-674881190 GCF_002162155.2 Triticum dicoccoides
GCGGCGCCTGCCACTGCAGCCAGGGCTGGGCGGTGGTGGCGATGGATGGCAGCTGCAGCGGCCCGGCGAGCGCGGCGAAGGCCGCCTGGTGCGGCGGCTGCCACGGCAGCCACGACAGCGCGAGGGCGGCGATGGGCGGCGCAACCGAATGCGGCCCATAGGACCCGACCAAGAATAGGTGGATCTCCTGGACCGCCTGGGTTAGGTCCCGCAGCACCCCGGACACGTCCTCCCAGGTGAGGACGGCGGGGGCGGGCGCGACAGAGGATCCTGGCGCGGGCAGGAGTAGGGTGACGGTCGTGGTGGTCGCCGGAGGCGACAAGGTGACCGGCAGCGGAAGAGACGGGCTTGGCGGTGGTGAAGACATGATCGAACCGAAACTAGCTGATACCAAATTGTTATGGCGCTGCTAGAAGGAGGGCGCGAGAGGGCCGGCCGGGGGCCTTTCTGCCCACGGCCGGGCAAGAGGGAAGGGATTTCCTTCTTAGTTCTTGCCTGATTAGATTGATACATCTCCTCTCTTTATATAGAGAGGTTTACTTGACTCCCGAGTAAGGCTTACTTGACCCTAAGCAAGCGACCCTTATCTCTAATTAATCCTAAGACTAACGGACCCATTAGGCCCATTACGTATTCTAACAATGAGCCAATCTAAGATCCTTCAAATTATCACAGCAGATGTCATAGCTATATGGGTAGCCAGACACGTAGGAGGAATCATGGGCCCCCATCTCAACGTAATTTCCATTAATCTCGAACCCAAATTTTTGGAGATTCGCCCATCCTGGACCAAATTCTAGGAGGTCATACTGGTTGATTCAATCGCAATCCTTTACAACAAGTTCTCGTAATGATCCGTACCTCCCAAGGTATTCCAGCCACTTCATCTTGTCTATTGCCGTGCAGTCAACAAGGTGGAGAACCGAAAGATACCTGCAACCGACCGCCACCTGCAAAATCCCAGTAGAAGCTACTGCTGGTGTGTGGTTCAGCCTGAGGGACCTCAAATTTTTGCTCTCTGCTAGATAAGGAAGACCAATGTCATCGATGTATGAGCAGAAGCTTAAAGCAAGATCGGACAGCGAGTGGCAGTGAGATGATAGAACAAGGAGGCCTTGGTTTTTCAAATGGTCCCCGTCACTGTGCTTCCATTCAGAATAATTGATCTCTACTTTCGCCAAATTGGGAAACTGGGAGAACAGCGATACCAAGGCTTCTGTCCTAGTGTTGAGTCCACAGCCAAGACGGATATCATCCCTATGCTCCGCCTCGATGGTGCAGAGCTGCTTCGACACGAGGCAAAGAGAATTACGATCACTTGTCTTGGTAACCCTCTTGACGACCTCTGCAAGCAGTGCCTCTGGGAGACCCTCCATCGAGAATCTCCGTGGCATGACTTGGGAATCTCAATGCTCGGCAAGGAGCTGAAATTTAAATATTATTATCAGAATGGAACAAATCAATATAATCAGATAATAGCTGTTAAAACTCATGTAAAGGGAACATTGATGAGGCTTTGAACGGTTATGTATCTTCTGAAATATTCGTGCGGTAAACTTCAGACTGAACCCTAATTGAGAACTGAGTCATAGCCCAGTGGTAGGAGCATTGTGGTGTATGTCCCTACCGAGTAGGGCTCGAGTCCTGTGACGAGCGCTAGTGTCTCACAGTAACTTAATAAAATTATACAGGGCAGCTCCCCATTCGGACTCAATTTGTTCCACAGTCGACGATGATAGCACCTATTTGTATCTGAAAAAATTCTGAATCGTGGAACAAAAATAGTTCCTTGATTATTTTATTTGTAGCTAACAGCACCGTATTTGTTGATGTATCTAACCAATCACATGAGCATGTTATAAATTTTAGACGCTCTGGAACATCTGATACTAACAAAAACAAACTTATCCACTCCTGCATTCCGCACACATCCAAAGTTCCAGAGCAGGTTCATACATAAATCTGCAGCAATTAAATCAGACCTAGACACAACACGGTCATGGAATCAACAGAGCACAGCGCAAGAATGAAGCTCACCTGGACACTAGACGGCGGAATCAACAGCACTAACTAAGCGCAGTGCAGCAATCGAGTTCACCTAGGCTCTGCTCAAAAGGGGAAAGGCATCGACCCGAATCCGTACCGCAGGGGGATAAGGAATGCCGGCGTCGGGAGGGAAGGACCGAGCGGAGACGGCGTCGATCGTGGGGCGGTCCGGAACTGGGTGGCGGCCGGCGGCAGGAAACCTCTGCCGCGACCTCGGAGCAGAAATCCTCGTCTGGCGGCGCTTTTTTTTTCTGAGGGATTCTCGCGGCGCCTTGGTGGGGAAGTGGCGAAGAAGAGAAGATGCCTCTATGTGGGCTTCAGAGCAGAGCCTTGGGCCGGGCCGTGATCAATAGAGACCTACATCCCTCCTCGCAGGAGTGTGGTACTGCTGCTGTCTCTTTACTCTGCATCTCTATTTCCTAGAAGCAGCAGCTGTGTCTCAAAA
>NC_041391.1:674881353-674885947 GCF_002162155.2 Triticum dicoccoides
AGCTGCATTTCTCAAAAAAAAAAAAGCTGCTGCTGTTAAAATAAAAACAGAGCAGTAGCAATATTGCAGCAGTACAACTGTCCTCCTGCATTAAAAAGGAAAAAAAATGACAAGGTAGCAGCAGCACAGGAGCTATCAGTACTGCACCTATATTTCACCCGAAGATATGCAGAGCCAAGAAACACCGCCAGGGTCAGATCAACGTACGCAAGCGTGATCCATTTCCCTATCAAGTTTCAGAGTATCTTCTTCTACCACCAACCCCACCAAAGAAGCACTGATTCCAAGTTCTCCTTGTATCCATCCACACAGGACAAAGCACAGAGAAAAAGGTCAGTCAAAGAGCACAAACCCCTTTCCACGGAAAAGACCAGCAAAGGCGTCAAAGCAGTAGAATAGCATTACCCTAGGCTCGCTCAATCATACACCACGATCTCATTCACTGTTACCCGGTGGACGTTGAATCAGAATCCACGACGCACCATTATTCTTCTGGATGAAGCTAAGCTAGGTTGGTTGCGAGATCTTATGGGTTTCACCTCTAGCCTATCCCAACTTACTTGGGACTAAAGGCTTTGTTGTTGTTGTTTTTGTATGAAGCTAAGCTAGGCTAGGGATGCAGCAAGGATCGACGGAAATTACAGTGTACGTATGTTCCAACGAGCTGATACTTTCCTCTGAAGAAACGATCTCTATCTAGTACATTATCTCCGATGATGTGTCTTTCTGGCCGGCGCCGATCGACTTCACGCCGTCCCCCGTCCCATCCGGCCCGTCGCCGTCGCCAACTTTTCGCGCGGCTGGAGAAGGAAGGAAGGCGGCCCCGTCGCCGGGGCCCGCACGGCACCTCCACGGGAAAATCCCCGTCGGCGGCTGCGTAGGCGCTACGTAGTGCGGGCGGATCGCGCGCCCACCGCATATACCCTGCGTTGGCATTGCGTTGCGCCCTAAATATCAGCCCGATTTTTCTCGATCGTTCTAGCCATGAAATGAGCCGAGAAAGGGTGCCAAGATGGCCAGGATTTCTGTGGTGATCGCGGGTGCAAGGTGAGGCGTGAAGTGTGAACCGGCGGTAAGCTGGGAATCTGCTGCTGATGGGCTACGATTATAAAACCCAGACGTACGTGCGGCTGCAACTTTGAAGTTTCTTTTCCTTCCGAGTTGGATGGTGGCCGTCCTTTTTGTCCGGCTAGTCTCACAAGCCATCATCGCCATGATCGCGATTCGTGTGACGTGACGCGGACCGACCAACTGTTCGACTCAGAATTTATATTTCATCTCATATGGTAGAACTCTGAACTGATCTCCAGAAGAACATCCTTGCGAACTCCAGAAATGAGTAAGCACGCTAGCTTTCGCTACAAGGAATGGCCAGGTGATGGGCGCATAAAAAAATGTTTGGACTGGAGATGGATATGGATTGGACGGAGACGACCTAATGTACGTACAGTGCCAATTGCGGGATGCAGTGGAACGCCCATGACCGAAAGGCCGCCAAAAGGATGGATTGACTTGAAAAGGTCTTGCACTCATCTTTAGGGGTGTCCATCCCGCAGGTATGTGCAATGTATGCATGTTCCTTCGGCCACAAGGTTGGAAGAGTTCACTGGTATCTCACAAGAAGGTGCAAATGAAACTTCGTCCGCGGAAGTAATCAGGCCACACGCAACCAATAAGAAAAACTGCATTGGTATTCAATCAAGATATAAGCTCAATTGGGCGTATTTTTTCAACGAGGTGGCCGCTTACCTACACGCTTCAAAATTGAGGGGAAAATCCACCCATCAATTTTGACTATCGCAGAAGTTCATTCGTCAGCCGTGGACTCAAATTGTTTCAATTTGTTTCAAACAAACAAAAAATTTACTTTCGTTTGTACTAGTATATACATTTTCACGAATGAAAAAGCACTATTAACTTCGGGGTGATTTAACTAATCGTTTTCCTCCTGTCCCTGGCGGCTGGAACCCTAGCCGCCGTCAGGAGAGCCCAATCTTCCAGCGCCGTCCTCCGGCGGCTCCCCTCCGCCGGCGACCTCGGTCGTCGGTGGTGAGGGGGGTCGCCGGATCCACGCATGTGGATCGTTTTTACTTTCTCGTAGTCTAGATTTTAGGTTGTTCATCGTTTTGGTTTCGGTGGCGACGATGACAACGCTGAATAAAGATTCTTGGGATTCTTCCTTGACAAGGCCATCGGTTCTATGGTTGGGGATGGAATTGGAAACTAGTATGTTCAAATAAGGATGGCGTGGCGGCGGCGACATCCTCGTGGTGGACTTGTGTTCTCAGGCTTCACCGTTGCGATGACGTTTGCTCCAGCGTCGGCATGGAGATTGGGAGGTAGTCCAGGAGCGGATACAGATTGTGGTCTGCATCCACGACATCTGAAAGACGGAACATGTGTTGGGTTCGTGGTTCGTGGATGGCAGATATATTTTCCTTCTGCGACGTCTTAATCGCGGTAGGGTGCCAGATCTGGAGTTCGATGGCGTATCTACTCCGGTCTGATTCGTTCAACGGTAAGGGCTTCACTATTGGTGAGCCACCTTGGAGGTCCGTAAAGCTGCATATCAGCGATGGAGCCGCGTCGAGCTCGGGCGAGGAGGTGGTCCATCATTCTTTTCTTCGGTGGCTGCTGTCGTGGTGCCGGAGGCAGGTGATAGGCGTTGGTGTCAAACTCAGAGATGTTCTGCTATCTTTTCAGTTTTGTCTTGTCGGTCCTTACGTGACTTGTACTTTAATCTTTATGATATGAATGAGACACGTATTACCATGCAAAAAAAACCTCAGGGTGTTTTTTTTATTGCTATATAGAAGACACTATTCATACTATTTTGACCTAATTTTTTTCCATGAAGTCAGCGTTTTATTTTCGAGGAATTTTTTACAAGTACAATGAAAGGTCAAGTTTATTATAAAAATATTTTCATAATTTTTTTGACTTTTTATTTAATTACTACTTTTTTCAATAGGTTGTATATACACCTAAGTATCAAACTTTCATGTCCTCTAGAACGTCTTATGTTTATTTACTGAGGGAGTAGTACTCAGTTTAATCCCTAAACTCCATTCGTTAACTGAATCTCTTTAGAAGATTTGCTCTTCTGGTTTTCTTTTCTGAATGGCCTGACAAGATTTAAGTTTTTGGAAGCATAAAGTCCATCTTTTTTTTCCATCCAGGGTTTCTCAAAATGTCTATGTTTCCATCCATTTGCTCATGTTAATTGCATGACAAGGTGCTTACAATATAAAAGTGCTGCGACCTGTTTTTTTTTTTTTTTGAGAAATGCTGCCACGTGTCTTAGGATTGAGCTTAAAACCTGCTCGGGATAAGACCAATCATCAGAACGGTAAAGCAAAGTGACACAATGCTAAAACAACAGGCCTGGTACATACCAGAACCGTGGCGAGCTGTCGTGCTCTTCCCGCGCAGCTGCACTGGACTGGACGTCAGGAGTGAGCAGGAAGCAGACGTGTCGCCGCCTAAACGAATTACTACTACAAGCAGGCAGCTAAACACAAGCAAACGTGTCACGGCGACAAGCGGATCGATCAGAAGCAGCTTAATAGACAAGCAAACGTGTCGAGCCGAGCCGGGAGTTAAAAACACGGGGACCGACTCCGCCCGCTCTACGTGTCCCTCCGCCTCTGCTCGTCTCCTTGGCTCGCACGCGCGCGTCACCCCGCGACACGCGCTGCGTCCGCCGGACGATGCCCGGACGGGGACAGCCGAATCCGCTCGCCGCCGTCAACCTTGGCCGGAGTAGTCAAATGCCAGTACTATTTTTAATAGTCGCGGCTGCCTTTGCCTGCTCTACCTACGTGTGCGCGCCGCTCCTGCTGACGCCCAAGCTGACGTCCATGTTCGTTGGGGTTGAGCAGGTCCGGTGGTGGAGGGGTGGAGTGGCGCACCGCCTTTCCTTTTCTTCCCATCGACCGGCGGTGGTTGCGTCGCGCACATCCGATCCGATCCGATCCTTTTGCCTCGTGCTCTTCTTCCGTCCGTCCGTCAATGATGACGCTACTCGCCGAGCTATATGGTTGACCCAGGCCGAGCTATATGATTGCCTGCCTTAATCGGCAATCAAGCCTGGAAGTCGACCCTTAGGGAGCGTTCGGTTCCTCTCTGCTCTCTTAACTCTGCTCCCGGAGCGGGCCTCACTTTAACGGAGCTGCGAACACCGAGCTCCACCAACTCCGCGGAGTGGAGGAGCAGAGAGAATACGAACGGGGCCTTAGCTAGCTAGCTCGGTCGGTTGACTCTTTCCTCGTCCGGGTTGCACCGTTCCGGACACCTATCGATCGGTCGGTGGATGGGGCCAGGATGAGAAGATGGAATGGCCTCCTCGTTTCATTCCCACATTCCTATTCCTTCGCGGCAATGCTCGAGTAACTTTCCATTCCTACACACATAATGACAAAAGAAAAATTTACACTGATGAAAATCGAAAATCCTACATCTACGAAGAGCTACGTACCACTTCACGTAAACTTTCTAACAACTAAACATCCCCCCCCCCCTCCTAATTTCGGGGGATGGGCCCGTCCTATAGCCACGGGCCAAATGTCATTCCGTCACCAACGGATATGGGTGA
>NC_041391.1:674886220-674886998 GCF_002162155.2 Triticum dicoccoides
CTTCTTTGGCGTGGCTGGCTCCTCTTGCTCTGGCATCCACATCACCAGTCTTCAAACTCGCACCCGCATCGTCAATCCTTAGGCTCAGATCTCAGCGCGTGCATGGAATCAACATGCCCTAAAGAATAACAAAAACACAATCTTATAAATGGTCTACTCTTGCAAGCCAACTTAAAGTACACTGGACTGCTGCATAACCAGAATTTGATTTTTCTTCTTATCAACTTGCATTGCTTATTAATGTTTTTCAGTATTTTCGTGTCACATTTCATATTAAGAGACAGTGGCTAACTGAGAGAATACATGCATGGCCATTTACGACAAACGGCTCTTTAATGCTATAAGTTAGGCCTAAACAATCCCTACTGACTAACCTCTCTTTAGCATGCACACTTTTCAATATGCATAGTAAAACAAATTAAATGGAATGAAAATTTGTACTCTCTCCGTCCGGAAATACTTGTCGGAGGAATGCATGTATCTAGACGTATTTTAATTCTAGATACATCCATTTTTATATATTTCTTCGACAAGTATTTTCGGATGGAGGGAGTACTAGAGACCAGGATATATGTACACAATCATCAAACTCATAACAACAAATAGACGTCATAAGAACCAACCGCCGCCACCCATCAAGTTGGAGCCCATGATAACGGCCCTACGGGGTTGGTGCACCTCTCACATCCTCGTGGCACTTGCAGAAGGATTTCATTGCACAGTTTCATCAGGAGATTTTTTTTTATTTGCAAGACACGTTATTTGGGAGATTTGAAAG
>NC_041391.1:674887266-674889384 GCF_002162155.2 Triticum dicoccoides
TAGTCGAATGCTCAGGGTTGTTGAGTAGCTACTTTTAGTCCCACATACGTTCGGACGTAGAGTTTGTAAAGTGCTGAATGATGTAATGTAGATGGCTTACATACCATTTTTTCACTCTGATACATAATACATATGCTTACATATTTTATAGTATACTTTCTTCTATAACAATCTAGAGATAGTTCTCACATCCTGGATGGCACTCGCGAAAGGATACGACTCCACGCTTATCCTCATCCATTCAGGGATTTTTGTTTCTTTGCAAGGAACGTTATTTGGGAGATTTGGAAGCATCAAAATGACACTGTCTGGAACAACACATCTCCCACTGAAGCTCGTGTCCTATCCTAGTGCTCGAGGAGGGCAATGCTCGATGCACGGTAGGGCACGTTTGGTATGCGGTGATTTGTAGGCTTCTTTTGGGGCGTTGTTTATGTAGAGGGTTGTCGAATGGCTGCTTTTAGTCCCATGGACGCTTGTTGGCAGCGTTTTGTAATGCAATGTTGTAGTGTGGACGGCTTACATACCATTTTTTTTCACTCTGATACATGATACACATGCTTACACATATTTAGAAGTATACTTTTTTCTATATGAATCGAGAGATAGTTCTCACATCTTGGACGGAACTCGTTAAAGGATTACGACTCCACGCTCATCCTCATCCATTCAGGGATTTTTGTTCCTTTGCAAGGAACGTTATTCGGGAGATTTGGAAGCATCGAAACGACACCGTCTGCAACAACACATCTGCTCTTGAAGCCCACGTCCCGAGTCGAGTGCTGAGGAAGGCAATGCCTCGTGCACGGCGGGCATGTTATGCGGTGATCTGCGAGGCTACTTTAGAACATTGTTTCTGTGGAGGGTTTGTCAAGTAGCTACTTTTAGTCCGGTGGACGCTTGGTGGTAACATTTTGTAATGCTATGTTTTAGTGTGGACGGCTTACATACCAATTTTTTCCACTCTATTACATGATACACATGCTTATACATATTTTAGAAATACACTTTCTTCTACAAGAATCTAGAGAGAGTTCTCACATCCTGGACGACACCCATGAAAGGATTACGACTCCATGTTCATCCTCATCCATTCACGGATTTCTGTTTCTTCACACCGAACGTTATTCGGGAGATTTGGAAGCATCAAAACAACACCGTCTGCCACATTGCATCTCTCACTAAAGCTGGTGTCCCTAGCCGAGTGCTCGAGGAGAGCAATGTTCGGCGCACGGCGGGCATGTTACATACATGTTGATCTACGAGGCTTCTTTTGAGGAGTTATTTGTTTGGAGGGTTGTCGAGTAGCTACTTTTAATCCCATGGACGGTTGGTGGCAGCATTTTGTAATGCAATGTTGTTGTGTGGACGTCTTACATACCATTCTTTCGCTTCGATACACGATACACATGCTTATACATATTCAAGAAGTATACTTTGTTGGGGAACGTTGCAGAAAATTAAAAAATTTCCTACGGTTTCACCAAGATCCATCTATGAGTTCATCTAGCAACGAGTCATGGGAGAGTGATTGCATCTACATACCACTTGTAGATCGCGTGCGGAAGCGTTCAAGTGAACGGGGTTGATGGAGTCGTACTTGTCGTGATTCAAATCACCGATGACCTAGTGCCGAACGGACAGCACCTCCGCGCTCAACACACGTACGGAGCGGATGACGTCTCCTCCTTCTTGATCCAGCAAGGGGGAAGGAAAGATTGATGATGATCCAGCAGCACGACGGCGTGGTGGTGATGCATCAGAACTCCGGCAGGGCTTCGCTAAGCGACTACGGGAGGAGGAGGAGGTGTAGCAGGAAGGGGAGGCGCCCAGGGCTTCAGGGTGCGGCCACCCCTCCCTTCCCTCCCTTTATATAGGTGCAAGAGAGGGGGGGAGGGCGCAGCCTTGCCCCTTCCTCCAAGGAAGGGGTGCGGCCAAGAGGGGGGGAGGAGTCCATCCTCCCCAAGGCACCTCGGAGGTGCCTTCCCCTCTTAGGACTCTCCCCTCCCCAAGTCTCCTTGGCGCATGGGCCTCTTGGGGCTGGTGCCCTTGGCCCATATAGTCCAAGACGCACCCCCACAGCCCATGTGGCCCCCCCGAGGCAGGTGGACCCCCCCC
>NC_041391.1:674889678-674965653 GCF_002162155.2 Triticum dicoccoides
CCGATAAAGTGCGAAACTTTTCCGGCGACCAAAATAAGACTTCCTATATATAAATCTTTACCTCCAGACCATTCTGGAACTCCTCGTGGCGTCCGGGATCTCATCCGGGACTCTGAACAACATTCGGTTTGCTGCATACTCATATTCATACAACCCTAGCGTCACCGAACCTTAAGTGTGTAGACCCTACGGGTTCGGGAGACATGCAGACATGACCGAGACGTTCTCCGGTCAATAACCAACAGCGGGATCTGGATACCCATGTTGGCTCCCACATGTTTCACAATGATCTCATCGGATGAACCATGATGTCAAGGACTCAATCGATCCCGTATACAATTCCCTTTGTCTAGCGGCATTGTACTTGCCCGAGATTCGATCGTCGGTATCTCGATACCTTGTTCAATCTCGTTACCGGCAAGTCTCTTTACTCGTTTCGTAACACATCATCCCGTGATCAACCCCTTGGTCACATTGTGCACATTATGATGATGTCCTACCGAGTGGGCCCAGAGATACCTCTCCGTTTACACGGAGTGACAAATCCCAGTCTTGATTCGTGCCAACCCAACAGACACTTTCGGAGATACCTGTAATGCACCTTTATAGCCACCCAGTTACGTTGTGACGTTTGGTACACCCAAAGCATTCCTACGGTATCCGTGAGTTGCACAATCTCATGGTCTAAGGAAAAGATACTTGACATTAGAAAAGCTTTAGCATACGAACTACATGATCTTTGTGCTAGGCTTAGGATTGGGTCTTGTCCATCACATCATTCTGCCAATGATGTGATCCCGTTATCAACGACATCCAATGTCCATGGTCAGGAAACCATGACCATCTATTAATAAACGAGCTAGTTAACTAGAGGCTTACTAGGGACATGGTGTTGTCTATGTACCCACACATGTATCTGAGTTTCCTATCAATACAATTATAGCATGGATAATAAACGATTATCATGAACAAGGAAATATAATAATAACTAATTTATTATTGCCTCTAGGGCATATTTCCAACAGTCTCCCACTTGCACTAGAGTCAATAATCCAGTTCACAGCGCCATGTGATTAACACTGATAGGTCGCATCGCCATGTGACCAACATCCAAAGAGTTTACTAGTGTCACTAAACTAGTTCACATCATCATGTGATTAAGACTCAATGAGTTCTAGGGTTTGATCATGTTTTGCTTGTGAGAGGGGTTTTAGTCAACGGATCTGAACCTTACAGATCCGTGTGTGCTTTGCAAATTTCTAGGTCATATTGTAAACGCTGCTTCCACGCTCCACTTGGAGCTATTCCAAATGGTTGCTCCACTATATGTATCCGGTTTGCTACTCAGAGTCACTCGGATAAGTGTTAAAGCTTGCATCGACGTAACCCTTTACGCCGAACTCTTTATCACCTCCATAATCGAGAAACATGTCCTTATTTACTCCAAGGACAATTTTGACCGCTGTCCAATGATCCATTCCTGGATCATTCTTGTACCCCTTGACTGACTCATGGCAAGGCACACTTCCGGTGCGGTACACAGCATAGCATACTGTAGAGCCTACGTCTAAGGCATAGGGGACGACCTTTGTCCTTTCTCTCTCTTCTGCCATGGTCGAGCTTTAACTCTTAACTTCATACCTTACAACTCAGGCAAGAACTCCTTCTTTGACTGATCCATCTTGAACACCTTCAAGATTATGTCAAGGTATGTGCTCATTTGAAAGTACCATTAAGCGGTTTTGATCTATCCTCATAGATCTTGATTCTCAATGTTTAAGTAGCTTAATCCAGGTTTTCACTTGAAAAACACTTTTCAAATAACCCTATATGCTTTACAGAAAATTCTACATCATTTCTGATCATCAATATGTCAACGACATATACTCATCAGAAATTCTATAGTGCTCCCACTCACTTCTTTGGAAATACAAGTTTCTCATAAACTTTGTATAAACCCAAAATCTGTGATCATTTCATCAAAGCGTATATTCCAACTCTGAGATGCTTACTCCAGTCCTTAGAAGGATCGCTGGAGCCAGCATACCTTTTAGCATCCTTAGGATCGAAAAAAAACTTTCTGATTGTATCACATACAACCTTTCCTTACAAAACTGGTAAGGAAACTCGTTTTGACATCCATCTGCCAGATTTCATAAATGCAGCTAATGCTAACATGATTCCGACGGATTTAAGCATCGCTACGGATGAGAAATCTCATCGTAGTCAACTCCTTGAACTTGTGAAAAAACTCTTTGCCACAAGTCGAGCTTCATAGACGGTGACATTACCGTCCACGTCCGTCTTCTTCTTAAAGATCCATTTATCTCAATGGCTTGCCGATCAACGGGCAAGTCCACCAAAGTCCATGCTTTGTTCTGATACATGGATCCTATCTCGGATTTCATGGCTTTTAACCATTTGTTGGAATCCGGGCCCACCATCGCTTCTCCATAGCTCGTAGGTTCATTGTTGTCTAGCAACATGACCTTCAAGACATGATTAATGTACCACTCTAAAGTAGTACGCATCCTTGTCACCCTACGAGGTATGGTAGTGACTTGATCCGAAACTTCATGATCACTATCATAAGCTTCTACTTCAATTGGTGTAGGCACCACAGGAACAACTTCCTGTGCCCTGCTGCACACTAGTTGAAGTGATGGTTCAATAACCTCATCAAGTCTCCACCATTCTCCCACTCAATTCTTTCGAGAGAAAATTTTCCTCGAGAAAGGACCCGTTTCTAGAAACAATTACTTTTGCTTCCGGATGTTGAGATAGGAGGTATACCCAACTGTTTTGGGTGTCCTATGAAGATGTATTTATCCGTTTTGGGTTCGAGCTTATCACGATGAAACTTTTTCAGATAAGCGTCGCAGCCCCAAACTTTTAAGAAATGACAACTTAGGTTTCTCCAAACCATAGTTCAAACAGTGCCGTCTCAACGGAATTACGTGGTTCCCTATTAAAGTGAGTGCGGTTGTCTCTAATGCCTAACCCATGAACGATAGTGGTAATTTGATAAGAGACATCATGGTACGCACCATATCCAATAGGGTGCAACTATGATGTTCGGACACACC
Source organism: Triticum dicoccoides (assembly GCF_002162155.2). NCBI lineage: Eukaryota > Viridiplantae > Streptophyta > Magnoliopsida > Poales > Poaceae > Triticum > Triticum dicoccoides. The sequence continues at coordinate 674,892,765 of NC_041391.1, forward strand.
ATCATACTATGGTGTTCCAGGCGGTATAAATTGTTAAACAATTTCCACAGTGTCTTAATTGCATGCCAAAGCTCGTAACTCAGATACTCATCTCTATGATCATATCATAGACATTTTATCCTCTTGTCACAATGATCTTTAACTTCACTCTGAAATTACTTGATCCATTCAATAATTCAGACTTTGTGTTTCATCAAGTAAATATACTCAACATCTACTCGAATCATCTGTGAAGTCAGAACATAACGATATTCACTGCATGCCTCAGCACTCATTGGACTGCACACATCAAAATGTGTTACTTCCAACAGGTTGCTACCTTGTTTCATCTTACTGAAACCGAGGCTTTTCAGTCATCTTGCCCATGTGGTATGATTTGCATATCTCAAGAGATTCAAAATCAAGTGAGTCCAAACGATCCATCTGCATGGAGTTTCTTCATGCGTATACACCAATAGACATGGTTTGCATGTCTCAAACTTTTCAAAAATGAGTGAGTCCAAAGATCCATCAACATGGAGCTTCATCATGCGTTTTACACCAATATGACTTACATGCCAGTGCCACAAGTAAGTGGTACTATCATTACTATCTTATATCCTTTTTGGCATGAAAATGTGTATCACTACGATCGAGATTCAATAAACCATTCCTTTTAGGTGCTAGACCATTGAAGGTATTATTCAAATAAACAGAGTAACCATTATTATCCTTAAATGAATAACCGTATTGCGACAGACATAATCCAATCATGTCTATGCTCGACGCAAACACCAATAACAATTATTTAGGTTTAACACCAATCTCGATGGTAGAGGGAGCATGCGATGCTTGATCACATCAACCTTGGAAACACTTCCAACACGTATCGTTAGCTCACCTTTAGCTAGTCTCCGTTTATTCCGTAGCTTTTATTTCGAGTTACTAACACTTAGCAACCGAACCGGTATCTAATACCCTGGTGCTACTAGGAGTACTAGTAAAGTACACATTAACATAATGTATATCTAATATACTTCTATCGACCTTGCCAGCCTTCTCATCTACCAAGTATCCAGGGTAATTCTGCTCTAGTGGTTGTTCCCCTTATTACAGAAGCACTTAGTCTCGGGTTTAGGTTCAACCTTGGGTTTCTTCACTGGAGCAGCAGCTGATTTGCCATTTCATGAAGTATCCCTTCTTGCCCTTGCCCTTCTTGAAACTACTGGTTTCACCAACCATCAACAATTGATGCTCCTTCTTGATTTCTACTTTCGCGGTGTCAAACATCGTGAATACCTCAAGGATCATCATATCTATCCCTGATATGTTATAGTTCATCACGAAGCTCTAGCAGCTTGGTGGCAATGACTTTGGAGAAACATCACTATTTCATCTGGAAGATCAACTCCCACTCGATTCAAGTGATTGTTGCACTCAGACAATCTGAGCACAAACTCAACGATTGAGCTTTTCTCCCTTAGTTTGCAGGCTAAGAAAATTGTCGGAGGTCTTATACCTCTTGACGTGGGCACGAGCCTGAAATCCCAATTTCAGCCCTCGAAACATCTCATATGTTCCGCGACGTTTCAAAAAACGTCTTTGGTGCCTCAACTCTAAACCGTTTAACTGAACTATCACGTAGTTATCAAAACGTGTATGTCCGATGTTCGTAACATCCACAAACGACGTTTGGGGTTCAGCACACTGAGCGGTGCATTAAGGACATAAGCTTTCTACTGTCTGCATAATTGCTACTGTCAACTTTCAACTATATTTTTCTAGGAACATATCTAAACAGTGGAACTAAAGTGCAAGCTTACGACATAATTTGCAAAGATCTTTTGACTATGTTCAGGATAATTATGTTCATCTCATGAACTCCCACTTAGATAGACATCCCTCTAGTCATCTAAGTGATTACATGATCCGAGTCAACTAGGCCGTGTCCGATCATCACGTGAGACGGACTAGTCATCATCGGTGAACATCTTCATGTTGATCGTATCTACTATACGACTCATGCTCGACCTTTCAGTCTCTTGTGTTCCGAGGCCATGTCTGTACATGCTAGGCTCGTCAAGTTAACCTAAGTGTTCTGCGTGTGTAAATCTGGCTTACACCCGTTGTATGTGAACGTAAGAATCTATCACACCCGATCATCACGTGGTGCTTCGAAACGACGAACTTTAGCAACGGTGCACAGTTAGGGAGAACACTTTCTTGAAATTGTTATGAGGGATCATCTTATTTACTACTGTCGTTCTATGTAAACAAGATGCATAAACATAATAAACATCACATGCAATTATATAGTAGTGACATGATATGGCCAATATCATATAACTCCTTTGATCTCCATCTTCGGGGCTCCATGATCATCTTGTCACCGGCATGACACCATGATCTCCATCATCATGATCTCCATCATCGTGTCTTCATGAAGTTGTCACGCCAACGACTACTTCTACTTCTATGGCTAACACGTTTAGCAATAAAGTAAAGTAATTTACATGGCGTTCTTCAATGACACGCAGGTCATACAAAAAATAAAGACAACTCCTATGGCTCCTGCCGGTTGTCATACTCATCGACATGCAAGTCGTGATTCCTATTACAAGAACATGATCTCATACATCACATATATCATTCATCATTCATCACAACTTTGGCCATATCATATCACAAAACACTTGCTGCAAAAACAAGTTAGACGTCCTCTAATTGTTGTTGCAAGTTTTACGTGGCTGCAATAGGGTTCTAGCAAGAACGTTTTCTTACCTACGTGAAAGCCACAACGTGATTTGTCAACTTCAATTTACCCTTCATAATGACCCTTTTCATCGAATCCGCTCCAACTAAAGTGGGAGAGACAGACACCCGCTAGCCACCTTATGCAACTAGTGCATGTCGGTCGGTGGAACCAGTCTCACGTAAGCGTACGTGTAAGATCGGTCCGGGCCGCTTCATCCCACAATACCGCTGAAGCAAGATAATACTAGTAGCGGCAAGAAAGTTGACAACATCTACGCCCACAACAAATTGTGTTCTACTCGTGCAATAGAGAAGTACGCAATAGACCTAGCTCATGATGCCACTGTTGGGGAACGTTGCAGAAAATTAAAAAATTTCCTACGGTTTCACCAAGATCCATCTATGAGTTCATCTAGCAACGAGTCATGGGAGAGTGATTGCATCTACATACCACTTGTAGATCGCGTGCGGAAGCGTTCAAGTGAACGGGGTTGATGGAGTCGTACTCATCGTGATTCAAATCACCGATGACCTAGTGCCGAACGGACAGCACCTCCGCGTTCAACACACGTACGGAGCGGATGACGTCTCCTCCTTCTTTATCCAGCAAGGGGGAAGGAGAGGTTGATGATGATCCAGCAGCACGACGGCGTGGTGGTGGATGCAGCAGAACTCCGGCAGGGCTTCGCTAAGCGACTACGGGAGGAGGAGGAGGTGTAGCAGGAAGGGGAGGTGCCCAGGGCTTCAGGGTGCGGCCACCCCTCCCTCCCCTCCCTTTATATAGGTGCAAGAGAGGGGGGGAGGGCGCAGCCTTGCCCCTTCCTCCAAGGAAGGGGTGCGGCCAAGAGGGGGGAGGAGTCCATCCTCCCCAAGGCACCTCGGAGGTGCCTTCCCCTCTTAGGACTCTCCCCTCCCCAAGTCTCCTTGGCGCATGGGCCTCTTGGGGCTGGTGCCCTTGGCCCATATAGGCCAAGGCGCACCCCCACAGCCCATGTGGCCCCCCCGGGGCAGGTGGACCCCCCCCCCCCGGTGGACCCCCGGACCCCTTTCGGCACTCCCAGTACAATACCGATAAAGTGTGAAACTTTTCCGGCGACCAAAATAAGACTTCCTATATATAAATCTTTACCTCCGGACCATTCCGGAACTCCTCGTGGCGTCCGGGATCTCATCCGGGACTCCGAACAACATTCGGTTTGCTGCATACTCATATTCATACAACCCTAGCGTCACCGAACCTTAAGTGTGTAGACCCTACGGGTTCGGGAGACATGCAGACATGACCGAGAGTTCTCCGGTCAATAACCAACAGCGGGATCTGGATACCCATGTTGGCTCCCACATGTTCCACAATGATCTCATCGGATGAACCACGATGTCAAGGACTCAATCGATCCCGTATACAATTCCCTTTGTCTAGCGGCATTGTACTTGCCCGAGATTCGATCGTCGGTATCCCGATACCTTGTTCAATCTCGTTACCGGCAAGTCTCTTTACTCGTTTCGTAACACATCATCCCATGATCAACCCCTTGGTCACATTGTGCACATTATGATGATGTCCTACCGAGTGGGCCCAGAGATACCTCTCCGTTCACACGGAGTGACAAATCCCAGTCTCGATTCGTGCCAACCCAACAGACACTTTCGGAGATACCTGTAATGCACCTTTATAGCCACCCAGTTACATTGTGACGTTTGGTACACCCAAAGCATTCCTACGGTATCCGGGAGTTGCACAATCTCATGGTCTAAGGAAAAGATACTTGACATTAGAAAAGCTTTAGCATACGAACTACACGATCTTTGTGCTAGGCTTAGGATTGGGTCTTGTCCATCACATCATTCTGCCAATGATGTGATCCCATTATCAAAGACATCCAATGTCCATGGTCAGGAAACCATGACCATCTATTAATAAACGAGCTAGTTAACTAGAGGCTTACTAGAGACATGGTGTTGTCTATGTACCCACACATGTATCTGAGTTTCCTATCAATACAATTATAGCATGGATAATAAACGATTATCATGAACAAGGAAATATAATAATAACTAATTTATTATTGCCTCTAGGGCATATTTCCAACATACTTTCACTAGTAGAAAATAGGGCATTTGTCCCGGTTGGTGAGGGCCTTTTGTCCTGGTTCTTGAACCGGGACTGAAGGGTCGTTACTAATGCCTCCCCCTTTAGTCCCGGTTCTTACACGAACTGGGACAGATGGGCCTCCACGTGGCCACTGCGAGCAGCCCAGGCAAGGGGGCCTTTGGTCCCGGTTGGTGACATGAACCGGGACCAAAAGGCTTCCACATGTCAGCAGTTGGCTGGAGCTGAGGTTTTTTTTTAAAAAAAAGTGGCTGGTTTAGGGGTTTTGGGGGTTAATTTTAGGTTGTTATTAGCTAGCTAATATAGAGAAGTGTCCTCTCTTATATCTTCGTCCTTGGTTTACCAACGCTACTGCTATGTTCATTTCACCCGCTGGTATATAATAACTCATGCATGCTCGCATCATACATCATCATATATAATAACAAGTCCTACTAATCATGCATCATCATACAACTTCTACTCGTTATTAATAACAAGTCATATGATCATCATCCTCATAGTCATCGAACCCAACCCTACATAATTGTTCTTAGCACATGATCATCAGTATTAGGTAGGACCTAAACACCCTTAAGGTAAAAGAGCATAAAACAATATAGACCCTGACTCTTCATTATGAAGAATGGAGATCATCCTGTCTCCAATTCTTGCGCTTCGCCTCCTTTTGCTTCCAAGAATCTCCTTACGACTGTCCATACATTACTTCCATTCGTTGATTGTCATGTCTCCACTTCTTTTAGAAATCTGGTATGGACAGTTGAGATTCGTAGGACGACCTGGTTGTATGTTCAAAACATCAAGGCGACCATGCGTATATATCAGATGAGGCACACAATCATTCGGAATTTTCTGTTGAAAAACATAGTAATAACTTCGTAGTTAGCAATGATGTACTAGTTTTAGAAGTATTTAAAAAGATGCAGGGATTTCGTAATAGTAAAAAATCTTACCATGGTATCTCCTGTTGGGGAACGTAGCAGAAATTCAAAATTTTCCTACGTGTCACCAAGATCTATCTATGGAGAGACTAGCAATGAGGGGAAGGAGAGTGCATCTACATACCCTTGTAGATCGCTAAGCGGAAGCGTTCAAGTGAACGGGGTTGATGGAGTCGTACTCATCGTGATTCAGATCACCGATGATCCTAGTGCCGAACGGACGGCACCTCCGCGTTCAACACACGTACAGCTCGACGATGTCTCCCACGCCTTGATCCAGCAAGGAGAGAGGGAGAGGTTGAGGAAGACTCCATCCAGCAGCAGCACAACGGCGTGGTGGTGATGGAGGAGTGTGGCAATCCTGCAGGGCTTCGCGAAGCACCTACGGGAGAGGAGGAGGTGTCACGGGAGGGAGGGAGGCGCCAAGGGCTCAGGTCTAGATGCCCTCCCTCCCCTCCACTATATATAGGGGCAAGGGAGAGGGGGGAGGCGCAGCCTTGCCCCTTCCTCCAAGGAAGGGGTGCGGCTAAGAGGGGGGGAGGAGTCCATCCTCCCCAAGGCACCTCGGAGGTGCCTTCCCCCTTTAGGACTCTCCCCTTTTTCCTATATCTTGGCGCATGGGCCTCTAGGGGCTGGTGCCCTTGGCCCATGTAGGCCAAGGCGCACCCCCTACAGCCCATGTGGCCCCCCGGGGCAGGTGGCCCCACCCGGTGGGCCCCCGGGACCCTTCCGGTGGTCCCGGTACAATACCGATGATCCCGAAACTTGTCCCGATGGCCGAAACAGGACTTCCTATATATAAATCTTTACCTCCGGACCATTCCAGAACTCCTCGTGACGTCCGGGATCTCATCCGGGACTCCGAACAACATTCGGTAACCACATACAAACTTCCTTTATAACCCTAGCGTCATCGAACCTTAAGTGTGTAGACCCTACGGGTTCGGGAGACATGTAGTCATGACCGAGATGTTCTCCGGTCAATAACCAACAGCGGGATCTGGATACCCATGTTGGCTCCCACATGTTCCACGATGATCTCATCGGATGAACCACGATGTCAAGGACTCAATCAATCCCGTATACAATTCCCTTTGTCTAGCGGTATGGTACTTGCCCGAGATTCGATCGTCGGTATACCGATACCTTGTTCAATCTCGTTACCGGCAAGTCTCTTTACTCGTTCTGTAACACATCATCCCGTGATCAACCCCTTGGTCACATTGTGCACATTATGATGATGTCCTATCGAGTGGGCCCAGAGATACCTCTCCGTTTACACGGAGTGACAAAATCCCAATCTCGATTCGTGCCAACCCAACAGACACTTTCAGAGATACCCGTAGTGTACCTTTATAGCCACCCAGTTACGTTGTGACGTTTGGCACACCCAAAGCACTCCTACGGTATCCGGGAGTTGCACAATCTCATGGTCTAAGGAAATGATACTTGACATTAGAAAAGCTTTAGCATACGAACTACATGATCTTGTGCTAGGCTTAGGATTGGGTCTTGTCCATCACATCATTCTCCTAATGATGTGATCCCGTTATCAACGACATCCAATGTCCATGGTCAGGAAACCGTAACCATCTATTGATTAACGAGCAAGTCAACTAGAGGCTTACTAGGGACATGGTGTTGTCTATGTATCCACACATGTATCTGAGTTTCCTATCAATACAATTCTAGCATGGATAATAAACGATTATCATGAACAAGGAAATATAATAATAATCAATTTATTATTGCCTCTAGGGCATATTTCCAACAGTCTCCCACTTGCACTAGAGTCAATAATCTAGTTCACATCGATATGTGATTAACACTCAAGGTCACATCCCCATGTGACTAACACCCAAGGAGTTTACTAGAGTCAATAATCTAGTTCACATTTACCATGTGATTAACACTCGATGAGTTCTGGGTTTGATCATGTTATGCTTGTGAGAGAGGTTATAGTCAACGGGTCTGAACCTTTCAGATCCGTGTGTGCTTTACAAATCTCTATGTCATCTCCTAGATGCAGCTACCACGTTCTATTTGGAGCTATTCCAAAATAACTGTTCTACTTGGAGCTATTCTAAATTGTTGCTCCATTATACGTATCCGGTATCTCTACTCAGAGCTATCCGGATAGGTGTTAAGCTTGCATCGACGTAACCCTTTACGACGAACTCTTTTACCACCTCCATAATTGAGAAAATTCCTTAGTCCACTAGTTACTAAGGATAACTTTGACCGCTGTCCTGTGATCCATTCTTGGATCACTCTTGTACCCCTTGACTGACTCATGGTAAAGCACACTTCAGGTGCGGTACACAGCATATACTGTAGAGCCTATGTCTTAAGCATAGGGGACGACCTTCGTTCCTTTCTCTCTATTCTGCCATGGTCGAGCTTTAAGTCTTAACTTCATACCTTACAACTCAGGCAAGAACTCCTTCTTTGACTGATCCATCTTGAACACCTTCAAGATCACGTCAAGGCATGTGCTCATTTGAAAGTACTATTAAGCGTTTTGATCTATCCTTATAGATCTTGATGCTCAATGTTCAAGTAGCTTAATCCAGGTTTTCCATTGAAAACACTTTCCAAATAACCCTATATGCTTTCCAGAAATTCTACGTCATTTCTGATCATTAATATGTCAACAACATATACTCATCAGAAATTCTATAGTGCTCCCACTCACTTCTTTGGAAATACAAGTTTCTCATAAACTTTGTATACACCCAAAATCTTTGATCATCATCAAAGCATACATTCCAACTCCGAGATGCTCACTCCAGTCCTCAGAAGGATTGCTGGAGCTTTGCATACTTATTAGCATATTTCAGGATAGACAAAACCTTCCGGTTGTATCACATACAACCTTTCCTCAAGAATCGTCGAGGAAACAATGTTTTGACATCCTATCTGCAAATTTCATAAATAATGCAGTAATTGCTAATATAATTCCAACAGACTCTTAGCATCGCTACGAGTGAGAAAGTCTCATCGTAGTCAACTCCTTGAACTTGTCGAAAAACATCTCAACGACAAGTCGAGCTTTCTCAATGGTGACACTTACCATCATTGTCTGTCTTCCTTTCAAAATCCATATGTACCTAACAGCCTTACGACCATCAAGTAGTTCTTCCAAAGTCTACACTTTGTTTTCATACATGGATCCTCTCTCGGGTTTTATGGCCTTGAGCCATTTATCGGAATCCGGGCCCACCATCGCTTCTCCATAGCTCGTAGGTTCATTGTTGTCTAGCAACATGACTTCCAAGACAGGATTACGTACCACTCTGAAGTAGGACGCATCCTTGTCATCCCACGAGGTTTGGTAGTGACTCGATCCGAAGTTTCATGATCACTATCATAAGCTTCCACTTCAGTTGGTGTACGTGCCACAGGAACAACTTCCTGTGCCCTGCTACACACTTGTTGAAGTGACGGTTCAATAACCTCATCAAGTCTCCACCATCCTCCCACTCAATTTTTCGAGAGAAACCTTTCCTCAAAAAAGGACCCGATTCAAGAAACAATCCCTATTGCTTTCGGATCTGAATTAGGAGGTATACTCAACTGGTTTTGGGTGTCCTATGAAGATGCATTTTATCTGCTTTGGGTTCGAGCTTATCAACCTGAAACCCTTTCACATAAGCGTCGCAGCCCCAAACTTTTAAGAAATGACAGCTTAGGTTTCTCTAAACCATAGTTCATACGGTTTCATCTCATCGGAATTACGTGGTGCCCTATTTAAAGTGAATGTGGTTGTCTCTAATGCCTAACCCATAAACTATAGTGGTACTTCGATCATGGTATGCATCATATCCAATAGGGTGCAGTTATGATGTTCGGACACACCATCACACTATGGTGTTCCAGGCTGTATTAGTTGTGAAACTATTTCCACAATGTCTTAATTCTGTGCCAAACTCGTGATCCAGATATTCATCTCTATGATCATATCATAGATCTTTTATCCTCTTGTCACGACGATCTTTCAACTTCACACTGAAATTACTTGAACCTTTCAATAACTCAGACTCATGATTCATCAAGTAAATATACTCAACATCTACTCGAATCATCTGTGAAGTAAGAACATAACGATATTCACTGCATGCCTCATCACTCATTGGACTGCACACATCAAAATGTGTTACTTCCAACAAGTTGCTATCTTGTTCCATCTTACTGAAAACGAGGCTTTTCAGTCATCTTGCCCATGTGGTATGATTTGCATGTCCCAAGTGATTCAAAATCAAGTGAGTCAAAACGGTCCATTTGCATGGAGTTTCTTCATGCATATACACCAATAGACATGGTTCGCATGTCTCAAACTTTTCAAAAACGAGTGAGCCCAAAGATCCATCAATATGGAGCTTCTTCATGCGTTTTATACCGATATGACTTACGTGGCAGTGCCACAAGTAGGTGGTACTATCATTACTATCTTTTGGCATGAACATGTGTATCACTACGATCGAGATTTAATAAACCATTCATTTTAGGTGTAAGACCATTGAAGGTATTATTCAAATAAACAGAGTAACCATTATTCTCCTTAAATGAATAACCGTATTGCGATAGACGTAATCCAATCATGTCTATGCTCAACGCAAACACCAAATAACAATTATTTAGGTTTAACACCAATCTCTTTGGTAGAGGGAGCATGCGATGCTTGATCATATCAAGCTTGGAAAAACTTCCAACACATATCGTGAGCTCACCTTTAGCTAGTCTCCGTTTATTCCGTAGCCTTTTGTTTCGAGTTATTAACACTTTGCAACCGAACCGGTATCTAATACCCTGGTGCTACTAGGAGTACTAGCAAAGTACACATTAACACAATGTATATCCAATATACTTCTATCGACCTTGCCAGCCTTCTTATCTACCAAGTATCTAGGGTAATTCTGCTCTAGTGGTTGTTCCCTTTATTACAGAAGCACTTAGTCTCGGGTTTGGGTTTTACCTTGGGTTTCTTCACTAGAGCAGCAGCTGATTTGCTGTTTCATGAAGTATCCCTTCTTGCCCTTGCCCTTCTTGAAACTAGTGGTTCCACCAACCATCAACAATTGATGCTCCTTCTTGATTTCTACTTTCGCGGTGTCAAACATCGCGAATACCTCAAGGATCATCATATCTATCCCTGATATGTTATAGTTCATCACGAAGCTCTAACAGCTTGGTGGCAATGACTTTGGAGAACCATCACTGTCTTATCTGGAAGATCAACTCCCACTCGATTCAAATGATTGTTGTACTCAGACAATCTGAGCACAAGCTCAACAATTGAGCTTTTCTCCTTAGTTTGCAGGTTAAGAAAGTCATCGGAGGTCTTATACCTCTTGACATGGGCACGAGCCTGAAATCCCAATTTCAGCCCTCAAAACATCTCATATGTTTCGCGATGTTTCAAAAACGTCTTTGGTGCCTCAACTCTAAACCGTTTAACTAAACTATCACGTAGTTATCAAAAACGTGTATGTCAGATGTTCGCAACAACCACAGACAACGTTCGAGGTTCAGCACACTGAGCGGTGCATTAAGGACATAAGCCTTCTATGAAGCAATGAGGACAATCCTCAGTTTACGGACCTAGTCCGCATAATTGCTACTATCAACTTTCAACTAATTTTTCTCTAGGAACATATCTAAACAGTAGAACTATAGCGTGAGCTACGACATAATTTGCAAAAACCTTTTGACTATGTTCAGGATAATTAAGTTCATCTTATGAACTCCCACTCAGATAGACATCCCTCTAGTCATCTAAGTGATTACATGATCCGAGTCAAACTAGGCCGTGTCCGATCATCACGTGAGACGGACTAGTCATCATCGGTGAACATCTTCATGTTGATCGTATCTTCTATACGACTCATGTTCGACCTTTCGGTCTCCGTGTTCCGAGGCCATGTCTGTACATGCTAGGCTCGTCAAGTTAACCCTAAGTGTTTCGCGTGTGTAAATCTGTCTTACACCCGTTGTATGTGAACATTAGAATCTAACACCCGATCATCACGTGGTGCTTCGAAACACGAACTGTCGCAACAGTGCACAGTTAGGGGAGAACACTTCTTGAAATTGTTGTAAGGGATCATCTTATTTACTACCGTCGTTCTAAGCAAATAAGATGTATAAACATGATAAACATCACATGCAATCAAATAGTGACATGATATGGCCATCATCACTTTGCTCCTTTTGATCTCCATCTTCGGGGCTCCATGATCATCATCGTCACCGGCATGACACCATGATCTCCATCAAAATGATTTCCATCATCGTGTCTTCATGAAGTTGCCTCGCCAACTATTACTTCTACTACTATGGCTAACGGTTAGCAATAAAGTAAAGTAATTACATGACGTTTAAGTTGACACGCAGGTCACAAATAAATAAAGACAACTCCTATGGCTCCTGCCGGTTGTCATACTCATCGACATGCAAGTCGTGATTCCTATTACAAGAACATGATAAATCTCATACATCACATATATCATTCATCACATCCTTTTTTTGGCCATATCACATCACATAGCATACCCTGCAAAAACAAGTTAGACGTCCTCTAATTGTTGTTTGCATGTTTTACGTGGCTGCTATGGGTTTCTAGCAAGAACGTTTCTTACCTACGCATGAACCACAACGTGATATGCCAATTGCTATTTACCCTTCATAAGGACCCTTTTCATCTAATCCGATCCGACTAAAGTGGGAGAGACAGACACCCGCCAGCCACCTTATGCAACTAGTGCATGTTTGTCGGTGGAACCGGTCTCACGTAAGCGTACGTGTAAGGTTGGTCCGGGCCGCTTCATCCCACGATGCCGCCGAATCAAGATAAGACTAGTAACGGCAAGCATATTGAACAATATCGACGCCCACAACTACTTTGTGTTCTACTCGTGCAAAGAATCTACGCAATAGACCTAGCTCATGATGCCACTGTTGGGGAACGTAGCAGAAATTCAAAATTTTCCTACGTGTCACCAAGATCTATCTATGGAGAGACTAGCAATGAGGGGAAGGAGAGTGCATCTACATACCCTTGTAGATCGCTAAGCGGAAGCGTTCAAGTGAACGGGGTTGATGGAGTCGTACTCGTCGTGATTCAGATCACCGATGATCCTAGTGCCGAACGGACGGCACCTCCGCGTTCAACACACGTACAGCTCGACGATGTCTCCCACGCCTTGATCCAGCAAGGAGAGAGGGAGAGGTTGAGGAAGACTCCATCTAGCAGCAGCACAACGGCGTGGTGGTGATGGAGGAGTGTGGCAATCCTGCAGGGCTTCGCGAAGCACCTACGGGAGAGGAGGAGGTGTCACGGGAGGGAGGGAGGCGCCAAGGGCTCAGGTCTAGATGCCCTCCCTCCCCTCCACTATATATAGGGGCAAGGGAGAGGGGGGAGGCGCAGCCTTGCCCCTTCCTCCAAGGAAGGGGTGCGGCTAAGAGGGGGGAGGAGTCCATCCTCCCCAAGGCACCTCGGAGGTGCCTTCCCCCTTTAGGACTCTCCCCTTTTTCCTATATCTTGGCGCATGGGCCTCTAGGGGCTGGTTCCCTTGGCCCATGTAGGCCAAGGCGCACCCCCTACAGCCCATGTGGCCCCCCGGGGCAGGTGGCCCCACCCGGTGGGCCCCCGGGACCCTTCCGGTGGTCCCGGTACAATACCGATGATCCCGAAACTTGTCCCGATGGCCGAAACAGGACTTCCTATATATAAATCTTTACCTCCGGACCATTCCGGAACTCCTCATGACGTCCGGGATCTCATCCGAGACTCCGAACAACATTCGGTAACCACATACAAACTTCCTTTATAACCCTAGCGTCGTCGAACCTTAAGTGTGTAGACCCTACGGGTTCGGGAGACATGTAGTCATGACCGAGATGTTCTCCGGTCAATAACCAACAGCGGGATCTGGATACCCATGTTGGCTCCCACATGTTCCACGATGATCTCATCGGATGAACCACGATGTCAAGGACTCAATCAATCCCGTATACAATTCCCTTTGTCTAGCGGTATGGTACTTGCCCGAGATTCGATCGTCGGTATACCGATACCTTGTTCAATCTCGTTACCGGCAAGTCTCTTTACTCGTTCCGTAACACATCATCCCGTGATCAACCCCTTGGTCACATTGTGCACATTATGATGATGTCCTATCGAGTGGGCCCAGAGATACCTCTCCATTTACACGGAGTGACAAAATCCCAATCTCGATTCGTGCCAACCCAACAGACACTTTCAGAGATACCCGTAGTGTACCTTTATAGCCACCCAGTTACGTTGTGACGTTTGGCACACCCAAAGCACTCCTACGGTATCCGGGAGTTGCACAATCTCATGGTCTAAGGAAATGATACTTGACATTAGAAAAGCTTTAGCATACGAACTACATGATCTTGTGCTAGGCTTAGGATTGGGTCTTGTCCATCACATCATTCTCCTAATGATGTGATCCCGTTATCAACGACATCCAATGTCCATGGTCAGGAAACCGTAACCATCTATTGATTAACGAGCTAGTCAACTAGAGGCTTACTAGGGACATGGTGTTGTCTATGTATCCACACATGTATCTGAGTTTCCTATCAATACAATTCTAGCATGGATAATAAACGATTATCATGAACAAGGAAATATAATAATAATCAATTTATTATTGCCTCTAGGGCATATTTCCAACATCTCCATGGTAGTTACCATAGTTCAACACGTGCACTAGTGGCACGTATTGACCATAATGTTGAGGAGTTCGATTGTAGACATTGTAATTCTCAAGATCAGTACAAAATGCAATCAAATGATTTTTCTCCTTATAAGTTAATTCGGAGCCATCGGTGTAGTGGGTTTTGTCTACCATCTTCCGCACATTCTTTGAAGAATGAAAATAAGCTGTCAATGAAAATAAGCCGTCAACTATTTTGAAATAAACAATATAAATTACTTAATAACTATGTTAATCTCACATGGGGGAAGAATTGGAGGTGTATCCACAAGGACCCAAATGTCCATATTGTCTTGCTTGATTGTAGGATTACCAAGATCCATGGTGACAAGCATGCCCTCATCAAAACCATACATCTTGCAAAGTGCTTCCCAATTTTTGCAACCAAAATGGGTTACACTTTCAGCATTGTACAACTTTACTTTAAAATCCACACCATGATGGGTCCTTAGGAGAATTTTTTTGGTTTCTATATTTTCATGGTCTTCAAAACCCATCCTCTCCAAGACATAGCGTCTTGCATAGCATGGGATGAGCTAGTCAAATTGGAAAAGATGAAAAATACACGTTAAAATAGTTGAAGTCGTGCTTAATTACGAAAAAAACTATTGTCGCCGTTGCGTACCGTATGAACATCGAAGGTCTCCTCGAGCTTAATGCTGAAGCGCCGACCTTCGTCCAGCTCAATGAACCTGTCGCACATACCTCGGTCGTCGTGGCACCAGTCGCACTCCCACGGGCGGTTTTCGTCGTCCGAGTACGACATTTCCGGCCTAAGTTCATAATTCAAATATTAAACTTGTACAATTAAATATATGTACTAAAAAACCTAAATTAGATCATTATAATTAATCACGGGTTGACTATCGGTGATGGTACGTAGCTCCTCCTTTCATTCCCGAGTGCATTATTACACCAAATTGTCTAGCACACGGGAATGAAGGAGAAGCTACCCCCATGACGGCGTGGATGATGGAGGGGGCTCCTAGATTTTTGCATAGAGTGCTCTTCAATTTTAGCATTCAAAGTAGGAGTACTTTTCCAATATGAGCATTCAATAAGAAAAACCAAATCGTAAAATAAAGTAGTATTCAAATAAGCATGCATTCAATTATAACTAGAAGTACATCATCTCTTCTGTCCGTACATCATCGAATATTATCACTAATACTCCTCGAATACTATCATACATATAGCATCGCTAATTAATACAGCTAGAACCGTAGCGCCCGACGGGTATCGTCGCGGGCGGTGGACACCCAAAGATAAGGAACCATCACAGGATCATAACTCCAGTGAGATCCCTGAAGAACCTGCCAGGTATTGTCGAACCTGCCCTCCAATGCAACCATGTAGTGACGGACGTGCTCGTCCTCCTCGCTGACACGGTAACGTACCACCTCCGCGGTGTCCGGAAGCCTCGGCACCATCACTGGCCCATGCGCCCGCCACCAAACAAGGATTGCGTCAACAACGGGCTGCCTCCTCACCAACCTACATCCCCCAGAAGGTAGCACTGTTGGAAATATGCCCTAGAGGCAATAATAAAATGGTTATTATTATATTTTCTTATTTATGATAATTGTTTATTATCCATGCTAGAATTGTATTGATAGGAAACTCAGATACATGTGTGGATACATAGACAACACCATGTCCCTAGTAAGCCTCTAGTTGACTTGCTCGTTGATCAATAGATGGTTAATGTTTCCTGACCATGGACATTGGATGTCGTCGATAACAGGATCACATCATTAGGAGAATGATGTGATGGACAAGACCCAATCCTAAGCCTAGCACAAGATCATGTAGTTCGTATGCTAAAGCTTTTCTAAATGTCAAGTATCTTTTCCTTAGACCCTGAGATTGTGCAACTCCCGGACACCATAGGAATGCTTTGGGTGTGCCAAACGTCACAATGTAATTGGGTGGCTATAAAGGTGCACTACGGGTATCTCCGAAAGTGTCTGCTGGGTTGGCACGAATCGAGACTGGAATTTGTCACTCCGTGTGACAGAGAGGTATCTCTGGGCCCACTCGGTAAGACATCATCATAATGTGCACAATGTGATCAAGGAGTTGATCAAGGGATGATGTGTTATGGAACGAGTAAAGAGACTTGCCGATAACGAGATTGAACAAGGTATCGGAATACCGACGATTGAATCTCGGGCAAGTACTACACCGGTAGACAAAGGGAATTGTATACGGGATTGATTGAATCCTTGACATCATGGTTTATCTGATGAGATCATCGTGGAACATGTGGGAGCCAACATGGGTATCCAGATCCCGCTGTTGGTTATTGGACGGAGAGTTGTCTCGGTCATGTCTGCATGGTTCCCGAACCCGTAGGTTGCCGAATGTTCGATGACGTTAGGGTCATAGGGAATAGATATATGTGGTTACAGAATGTTGTTTGGAGTCCCGGATGAGATCCCGGACGTCACGAGGAGTTCCGGAATGGTCCGGAGGTAAAGATTTATATGTAGGAAGTGAGGTTTTGGTCACCGAAAGTGTTCCGGGCTTACGTGGTCCAATAGTGGGAAGGGACCAGCCCCTAGGTGGGCTGGGGCGCCCCCCACCAAGGCCCAAGGCGCCTCAAGAGAAGAGGGGGGCAAACCCTAGGGCAGATGGGCCCTAAGGCCCACCCCATGTGCGCCTCCCCCTCTCCCCCTTTGGCCGCCACCCTAGATGGGATCTAGGGGCTGCCGCACCCCTTGGGGTGGGAACCATAGAGGAGGCACAGCCCCCTCCCTTCCCCCTATATATAGTTGAGGTCTAGGGGCTGCCCAACATATGAGTTATTCTCTCCAAGGCGCAACCCTACCTCTCTCCCTCCTCATCTCTCGCAGTGCTTGGCGAAGCCCTGCTGGAGTGCCACGCTCCTCCATCACCACCACGCCGTTGTGCTGCTGCTGGACGGAGTCTTCCCCAACCTCTCTGTCGGTGTCAAAACCGGCGGATCTTGGGTAGGGGGTCCCGAACTGTGCGTCTAGGCGGATGGTAACATGAGACAAGGGACACGATGTTTTTACCCAAGTTCGGGCCCTCTCGATGGAGGTAAAACCCTACTCCTGCTTGATTAATATTGATGATATGGGTAGTACAAGAGTTGATCTACCACGAGATCAGAGAGCTAAACCCTAGAAGCTAGCCTATGGTATGATTGTTGTTCGTCCTACGGACTAAAACTCTCTGGTTTATATAGACACCGGAGAGGGCTAGGGTTACACAGAGTCGGTTACAATGGGAGGAGATCTTCATATCCTATCGCCAAGCTTGCCTTCCACGCCAAGGAAAGTCCTATCCGGACACGGGACAAAGTCTTCAATCTTGTATCTTCATAGTCCGGGAGTACGGACAAAGTTCATAGTCCGGCCATCCGGACACCCCCTAATCCAGGACTCCCTCAGTAGCCCCTGAACCAGACTTCAATGAAGACGAGCCCGACGCGCAAATTGTCTTCGGCATTGCAAGGCGGGTTCCTCCTCCGAATACTTCATAGAAGATGTTGAACACAAGGGTAGTGTCCGGCTCTACAAAATAAGTTCCACATACCACCGTAGAGTATCCACACCAATCCAATCTGCTGACGTATTCCACAGCGTGATATCACGCCACGGCCAAGCCTTTATTTTAATCGTTTTACTGTTCCACCTCAGCGCGTTTAGCGAGGCGGTTTCCTTGGCACGTCTTGTCAAAGCAAAGATCGTGTCCCCTTATTCCGGGATTCTCATCAATATGGGCGTGGATAACCCAATCGTGCCTTTTGGTATGACTCCCTAATTGAAAGCGAGTTCCGAACGGTTATGGGGAGGGCTCTTGGTATTCAACTCCTTTATAAAGAGACCAAGGCTCTACTCCTTTCTTTTCAATCCAATCGAATCCGCCCCTCGCCTCGAGTTCCAACACCCAAAGCTCTAGTTTTAGGCGCTTCGGATCTTCGACGATGTCCGGCTCCGACCTTGAAGGCCGGTGGATGCATTCCTCCATTACGGAAGAAGACGTGCGAAAGCTGGGAGATGCCAGGTATCTAACCGGCGAAATCTCGCATAGGCTGCCTGCTCAAGGGCAGGCCATTCCTACTCCCCAGCCTGGTGAGAGCGTGGTGTTCACATCTCACTTCCTTCGGGGGCTAGGCTTCCCAATTGATCCCTTTGTGAGGGGGCTATTGTTTTATTACGGGCTAGAATTCCATGACTTAGCTCCGGAGTCCATCCTCCAAATCTCATCATTCATTGTCGTGTGTGAGGCCTTCCTCCATATTACTCCTCACTTCGGATTATGGCTTAGAACTTTCAAGGTGGAACAGAAGATGGTCGAGGGGCAGCACGCTGAGTGTGGAGGAGCTATCATAAGCAAGGTGGCCGATGCTCCATGGCCTGAGGGCTCTTTCCAAGAGGAGTTCGGCTTATGGCAACGGGACTGGTTTTACATCACAGCCCCCAGGGGCACCAAATGGGTGGCACCACCTGCTTTTCGCTCGGGTCCCTCACCACGGCGAGCGTCATGGGTCAATGAAGGGCTTATCTGGGGGTTGTCCAAAGACGTGCCCCCACTGCAGGACCGCATTCGAGATCTCCTAGAAAGAGATATCAACTTGACCGTAGTGGCGCAAGTTATGCTGATTCACCACACGCTGCCCTGCAAACGCCGCCCTCTCCGCCTGTGGGAATTTAATCCGGAGGGACCGCGGGTCCTCCAACATTTTATGGGCGCGACTCCCGTGCAGATGTACAAATTGTTCTTTGGATCACAAGCAAGGTGTCTGGACTCGTCTGAGGACGCATGTCTGAGCTGCCATCGCCCGGATGCTCAAGTAAGTAGCTCCGTATTTGGACACGCCATCCGTATTTTCATCATAAAATTGCCCTTTAACAGAGCTATCCTTTGAACAGGAGTGGATAGCGAAGGCAAAGCTTATCAGGTGTCCAGCCCCCCTGCCCGAGTCCGTGCCGGATTCCGTGTTAACTAGGATGCTGGAGATTATGCTTCCGGCCGAGGGTGAAGAGGGGAACCAAGGAGCTACCACCTCCGCGAAGGAGGTTGTCAGGAAGGGAGAAATCGAGAATTCCCCCAACCTGGGAAAGAAAAGGACTGCCTCTGAAGACCCGGAGGAGATGGCCTTGAAACGGGGGAAGACATCTTCGCCAGAGGATCCGGCGCCAGAGAATGCCCCGGCCGTATTGCGCCCTCAAGGGCATCAGCTCTCCTCCGAGCCGTAAGTAAAGGGAGGGGTTACAATATGAGTGGCATCCCTGTTTTATTTCTGAGGAAGATAACCGAAATATTACCTTGCAGTTTGGACCTCAACCCTTCTCAGTAGAGCTCGTCTTCAGGGGATCTTCGTCCGGAGATGATGGAGAGCGAAACGCCTCCCCTAGCTGTATCGTCTTACGAGGCAGGCGACCCCGAGGTGTCGTCCCGAAGGGTTTTTCCAAGTCCGGACCCCGAAAAAGGGCGTCCAGCTAGTCCGGCACCTTCTGGTGCGTGGTCGGAGGGGCTGAGGGATCTGCTCGGTCGAGCGTCCATCTCAGAAGAACACGGTATGTTAATGAACATGGTGATAGGAAGGATTTCATCCACAGAAAGCGGATTGTACGAGGCCGCCAGGAGTTTACTGATAGGCTTTGAGGTATGTAAAAAGGTGTACCTTTTGGTGGAGCCGCATATAAAATGCGCCCTGTATAAATAGTAGCCCCTGAGACTCCATGTGTCGTCAAAAGTGATGGCGCACAGAGGATCATAACCCCAGGTGTAATATGTCACCTTTTTATGAAGGTGGCCTAGCCGGACTGATGAATCTGCCGAGCTAAAGCGGCAACTTGATGTGGCGGATGCCGACATCGCGCTCGTAAATAAGCAGCTAGACGAGGCACAAGGTATGCTCCACAGACATCTGATAAGAGGAGTTCGATGCTCGTGCCTTATAATATATGTGCTTAATGCAGATGGTGTTGCTGCCGTGGAGAACATTCGGGCAAAACTTGCCCGAGCCAAGGAGCAAGCAAGGAAAAGTGATGCGGCTGCTATTAAGGCGGCTGAAGAGCTAAAAGCCGAACAGGCTGCTCACTGCCAGAGCAAGAAAGAAATAGCCGAGATGGCTATAAAATTGAAGGATGCTGCTGACCGCTGTAAATTTCTTGAACAAGAAGGAAGGGCGGCTCAGAAGGACCTTGAGAAGATCACTGCCGAGGCCAAGGATACTCGCTCTGCAATGAGAGCTATGAAAGAGGAGCTGCGTCAGGCCGGAGATATCACGGCTGGAAAGCCCTATATGCTGCGGATGAAGTTCGGGGATCCTAAGTATGCTCCGTTAGACCGTCAGTGGAGTGCGGAAAACACTTATCTGGATTTGGCAACGAGTGCGACAGACGCAACCGAACACTTCCGAGGTCGAGGTGGCCATAAATTGGAAGAACTTTTTTGGTCGCAGTACCACAATCCAGAATGCCCACTTTCAGTATCCGACCATTTGGCCGCCTGGGCGGAGCTGAACAGGTTATCCGGACTCGCCATGAAGTATGTTGTGAGTCGTTTGTGGCTGGGAGAGCCGGAGCCGAAGAGTTATTTTAGCTTGGTGCAGCAGTTCCTTGGTTCGGTGCCGCATGTTGATGCAATGAAGAGATCGGCGTGCATAGAGGGTGCACAAATGGCTCTTGCCCGTGTCAAGACATACTGGGCGGATATGAAGGCCAGTGTTGTTGCATCCCGGGATTCGGACGAAGGCCGAGTACCTGCCAAGCACTACTTTGAGGAAGTTCTTCCGGGCGCTCGTTTAATAGAAGCACAGTGCTCGAAGGATGTTGTGTTCGAATAGCATGTGCTATTGTAAAAGGAATATTTTGATAGAATATAAAAGCTTTTTATACTTGTGCTTGCAAGAATTATAATACCTCCTGTGCGGTCGTTAATGTATATGTGTATATAACCTGAAAGATGGCAGTCGTTGGCTTCAGCCCCCACGCATATAATGTGGGGGTGTTCACAAAAAGGCGCCTTTTCACACTTAATCCAATGTCTTGGTCCTACAAAGGAGGTGATAGCGCGGCGAACTAGGCAACCAGACTATAATGCTTTATCACTTTCACTTAGCCATAGGAGTTTGACAGTGGGGCTACTCAATAGCCCCTAGAGGCACCGCGCTCGCCCGAATTCGGGGCGCGTGTGTGCCTGACTGGGAAGCGGCCCTTCGTTAATGTGGAGGAATCCTAAAGATTCCGAGAGTCATCGAGTGATTGACCAGTCTCTCGCTATATCATGACAGTCAGTTTTCGGCTTTCTCTACTGAGGTGCTCGCCTGGCCGAACCGGGGCACAATCGCAGTAGTTCTCCTGGTGCCGTGTTAGGCAATATAACGGAACGTAAGGCAGCAAAACACAGGAGCCGGGCAAACCCAACATTTGACCAAAGACATGATTCGGAGCTGATGCATATAAGGCCAAACTCGCGACGCCGAACACTCCCTAAGGTATTCGGTCTTTATGAAGACGGGCCGAACCAAAGCCCTTGGTAAAAAAGCCCCTGGTGTCCAGGTACGCGCAAAATTTTGGCGTGGCCACATGCCAAGACGCCAGCCTCCTCCTCGGTTATAGCGAAAACTGGGGGATGTTGTCAACAAGAGACAGTAAAAAAGGTTTACGCGGGGTCTTAATCTGAAAAGAATCCTTGAAACGGGTCCCTACTGCACGTCTACGCCTGTGTCTCTGTTGTGCCGTATCCTGGACGGGCGTAGCACGGTGTTCGTCTGCGAAAGAGAGAAACTTTAGTAAAAAATAAGCGTGCGAGGAATCTATATTAAAATAAACAAAATATAGTCGGAGCAAAATTGAGCCGTATTGTCTCCTGGCGTAAACACGCGGAGCCCCTTGTACAGAGTTATACGGCTATTAAGACTTTGTATGTTTACGCCAGACTCGTCGAGCCGTGTCCGAGATAGTAGGGCTGGATTAGTGTGTGGCTGTCCAGGCGGCCGCACCATTACCCGTACTTTGGGGATCAATTGATATTTCCCTTTAATGAGATGATGCCTCGTAGACCGGGCATTTTAAGTGTAAGGGATGCATAATGCGGTATTGCGTTAAAGCGGGCGAAAGCTTCACGTCCCAGTAGCGCTTGATAGCGACTTATGAATGGGGCGATGTGGAAGGTTAGCTTTTCGCTTCGGAAGTTGTCGGGTGAGCCGAACGTGACTTCTAACAAAAGGGAACGCATACTCTGGGTATCTGGACCCGGCGTGACTCCTTGAAAGGAAGTGTTTCCATGGCGAATTATAGCTGGGTTTACCCCCAGTTTGCGGATTGTGTCCTGATATAACAGGTTTAGGTCACTGCCGCCGTCCATAAGGACTTGTGTAAATTTGAATCCGTCAATAATCGGATCCAGGACCAAGGCAGTCCAGCCTACGTTCCAGGCCCCTCTGGAGTAATCCTGATGATCGAAGGTGATTGGTTGTAACAACCAGTGGCGGTGCTCCTCTGGGGCGGGCCGTGTGGCGCGTAGCGCCGTTCTGTTTTTCCCTTTTGTCATCTAAAGTGAATTTACTGTTTTGACTTCTTGTGGGAACTTATTTTGTTCTCCGGTGTTCTGCTTGTGGGGTGTGTCGTCATCCTCGCTTGGTGTGTCGAGCCCCTTGTGTTCTGTGTTGAGTTTGCCGGACTGCTTGAAGACCCAACAATCTCTATGGGTGTGGTTTGCAGGTCTCCCGGGAGTACTGTAGATTTGACATATTTTGTCCAAGATTTTGTTGAGGTTAGATAGCTCATCCCTGTCATCTTTGGGGGCGGCTTTTTCTAATTTTGCCAAGAGCTTTTGAATCCGGCGTTGACTGTCGTGCTCATCGGGTTGTTGTCCTTGATCCGGCGCTGTTCTTTGTTACGGCGCGGTTTCCCATTTCCATCTCTGAGTTTGGATGTACTCGGGTCGCTGGTGCTGCTTCTTGCCAACCAGCTATCTTCTCCTGCGCAAAAGCGGGTCATGAGGCTTGTTAATGCGGCCATTGTTCTTGGCTTTTCTTGGCCGAGGTGTCTGGCGAGCCATTCGTCTCAGACACTATGTTTGAAAGCTGCTAGGGCCTCGGCGTCCGGACAGTCGACTATCTGATTCTTTTTAGTAAGAAATCTGTTCCAGAGTTTCCGGGTAGACTCTCTGGGCTGTTGAGTTATATGACTCAGATCATCTGCATCCGGAGGTCGGACATAGGTCCCTTGAAAATTTGCCGGGAAAGCATCCTCGAGCGCTTCCCAGCTTCCCATGGTGTTTTCGGGAAGGCTTTTAAGCCAATGCCGGGCTGGCCCTTTGATCTTAAGGGGTAAGTATTTTAGGGCGTGAAGGTCATCTCCTCTGGCCATGTGTATGTGGAGGATATAATCCTCGATCCAGACTCCAGGGTCTGTTGTTCCGTCGTATGCTTCTATGTTTACGGGCTTGAATCCCACTGGAAATTCATGATCCAGTACCTCATCGGTAATACATAGGGGATGTGCTGCGCCCCTGTATGTAGGTGTGCCGCGATGTTCGGATATTTTTTGCGTTGCATTGCTCAATGGAGCTTGCTTTCTTGGCCCATAGATGGATCTGGTTGGACCGGTTGTTTGATGCGAGTATTTGGGCGGATCGCGTGCCGTATTGAGTGCGGCGCCCTTTGTCGCTTGAGATCAATCGTGGGGTCGTCTATCCGACCTGGTGGCTTCCTTGTTTTTTGTCTGTGGGGCTCTAAGGCCTCTTCGTCAAATTCTGGTAGTAATTTCCGCTTCGGATAGCTCTTTGTGTGATGACTATTGCCATACTTGTGTGCGGTGTTGAGTACTTTGCCCCATCTGATTCTGAGTGCATCTTCCGCTGTTTTGAGCTTCCGCTTCTGCTTTTTCAGGCTACGTGCAGTGGCAACAAGCCTTTGGTGGAGGTTTTGGTGTTCCGGCAACTTGTCCGACGTGAGGTCGTCCGGACTATTATCTTTTCCGGGGATGGCTTGTTCGGTTTGTCCGCCCTGTTTGGACTTTGCTCGATGGCATGTTCGTCTTCCGTTGATTTGCCCTGCTCTATGGCCGGGTCTTTGTCGAGGTGGGGCTTGGCGGGGCAATTACGCTGCCGCTTTGATTGTTTTTCGAGGGAACGATCCCTGGTTGCGCCCTTTTGATCCTCGTCGTTGTTTCTTTTAGGTGTGTCCACCATGTACACATCATGTGATGAGGTGATTGTCCGGTGCTCTATAGGCGCTGGTTCTTGGTCATCTCCTTCATCGGTGTCCATACCGTCGATGTCTTCGGAGTCGAAGTCGAGCATGTCGGTTAGATCGTCGACAGTGGCTACAAAGTGGGTGGTGGGTGGGTTTCGAATTTCTTCGTTGTCCGCATCCCAACCATGTTGATCGTAGTCCGGCCAGGGCTCTCCTGACAAAGAGAGAGACTTTAGTGAATTCAGGATATCGCCAAAGGGCGAGTGCTGAAAGACGTCCGCGGCGGTGAACTCCGTGATCGGAGCCCAGCCGGGTTCAATCGGAAGGGGTGCGGAAGATTCGGAGTCCGGAACGGAGTCCGGCACCTTGGAGTCACGGGCCTTGCAAAGGACTAGGCTGGTATTCGGCTCTATCGCCATAGAGATTGTGGCTCCTGGGGCGGTGTCCAACCGACCATCCCCGACCGGCGCAGTCGGCTCCGAGCTAATGGTCACAGCGGACACCTGAGCTGCGCTCGGGGCGCTGTCCGGCGGCAGAGCTAGATCATGCCCATCATGACAGTGCAGCGCGCTTGGCTGTGGCTCGAATCCGTCGAAGATCAAGTCCCCGCGGATATCGGCTGTGTAGTTTAGGCTTCCAAATCTGACCTGATGGCCAGGGGCGTAGCTTTCGATCTGCTCCAGATGGCCAAGCGAGTTGGCCTGCAGTGCGAAGCCGCCGAATACGAAGATCTGTCCGGGGAGAAAAGTCTCACCCTGGACCGCGTCGTGGTTGATGATCGAAGAAGCCATCGGGCCTAAGGGTGACGACACAGAGGAACTCTTAATGAAAGCACCAATGTCGGTGTCAAAACCGGCGGATCTCGGGTAGGGGGTCCCGAACTGTGCGTCTAGACAGATGGTAACATGAGACAAGGGACACGATGTTTTTACCCAGGTTCGGGCCCTCTCGATGGAGGTAAAACCCTACTCCTGCTTGATTAATATTAATGATATGGGTAGTACAAGAGTTGATCTACCACGAGATCAGAGAGGCTAAACCCTAGAAGCTAGCCTATGGTATGATTGTTGTTCGTCATACGGACTAAAACTCTCCGGTTTATATAGACACCGGAGAGGGCTAGGGTTACACAGAGTCGGTTACAATGGGAGGAGATCTTCATATCCTATCGCCAAGCTTGCCTTCCACGCCAAGGAAAGTCCTATCCGGACACGGGACGAAGTCTTCAATCTTGTATCTTCATAGTCCGGGAGTCCGGACAAAGGTCATAGTCCGGCCATCCGGACACCCGCTAATCCAGGACTCCCTCACTCTCCCTCTCCCCTTGCTGGATCAAGGCACGGGAGACGTCATCGGGCTGCACGTGTGTTGAACGCGGAGGCGCCATTGATCGGCGCTTAGATCGGAATCAACCGTGATCTGAATCGCTATGAGTACTACTCCTTCATCCGCGTTCTTGTAATGCTTCCGCATAGCGATCTACAAGGGTATGTAGATGCACTCCCCTCTCTCGTTGCTAGTCTCTCCATAGATTGATCTTGGTGATACTTAGAAAATTTTGAATTTCTGCTACGTTCCCCAACGGTGGCATCATGAGCTAGGTCTATTGCGTAGATTCTATGCACGAGTAGAACACAAGTTGTTGTGGGCGTTGATTTTGTTCAGTATGCTTACCGTTACTAGTCCTATCTTGTTTCGACGGTACTGTGCTTCATCCGGACCGACCTTACACGTACACTTACGTGAGACAGGTTCCACCGACTGACATGCACTTGTTGCATAAGGTGGCTAGCGGGTGCCAGTCTCTCCCACTTTAGTCGGATCGGATTCGATGAAAAGGGTCCTTATGAAGGGTAAATAGCAATTGGCATATCACGTTGTGGCTTTTGCGTAGTAAGAAACGTTCTTGCTAGAAACCCATAGCAGCCACATAAAACATGCAAACAACAATTAGAGGACGTCTAACTTTTTTTTGCAGGGTATGCTATGTGATGTGATATGGCCAAAAGAATGTGATGAATGATATGTGATGTATGATATTGATCATGTTCTTGTAATAGGAATCACGACTTGCATGTCGATGAGTATGACAACCGGTAGGAGCTATAGGAGTTGTCTTTATTTATTGTATGATTTGCGTGTCACTGAATAACGCCATGTAATTACTTTACTTCATTGCTAAACCGTTAGCCATAGTAGTAGAAGTAATAGTTGGCGAGACAACTTCATGGAGACACGATGATGGATATCATGGTGATGGAGATCATGGTGTCATGCCGGTGACGATGATGATCATGGAGCCCCGAAGATGGAGATCAAAAGGAGCAAAATGATATTGGCCATATCATGTCACTATTTGATTGCATGTGATGTTTATCATGTTTATGCATCTTATTTGCTTAGAACGACAGTAGTAGATAAGATGATCCCTCATAATAATTTCAAGAAAGTGTTCCCCCTAACCGTGCACCGTTGCGAAAGTTCGTTGTTTCGAAGCACCACGTGATGATCGGGTGTGATAGATTTCAACATTCACATACAACGGGTGTAAGCCAGATTTACACACGCGAAACACTTAGGTTGACTTGACGAGCCTAGCATGTACAGACATGGCCTTGGAACACAAGAGACCGAAAGGTCGAACATGAGTCGTATAGTGGATACGACCAACATGAATATGTTCACCAATGATGACTAGTCCATCTCACGTGATGATCGGACACGGCCTAGTTGACTCGGATCATGTATCACTTAGATGACTAGAGGGACGTCTATCTGAGTGGGACTTCATAAGATGAACTTAATTATCCTGAACATAGTCAAAAGGTTTTTGCAAATTATGTCGTAGCTCGCGCTTTAGTTCTACTGTTTTAGATATGTTCCTAGAGAAAATTTAGTTGAAAGTTGATAGTAGCAATTATACGGACTGGGTACGTAAACTGAGGATTGTCCTCATTGCTGCACAGAAGGCTTATGTCCTTAATGCACCGCTCGGTATGCGGAACCTCGAGCGTCGTTTGTGGATGTTGCGAACATCTAACATACACGTTTTGATGACTACGTGATAGTTCAGTGGGTAATGTTAAATGGTTTAGAATTGAGGCACCGAAGACATTTTTGAAATGTCGCAGAACATATGAGATGTTCCAAGAGCTGAAATTGGGATTTCAGGCTCGTGCCCACGTCAAGAGGTATAAGACCTCCGACGAGCTTCTTAGCCTACAAACTAAGGGAGAAAAGCTCAATCGTTGAGCTTGTACTCAGATTGTGTGGGTACAACAATCACTTGAATCGAGTGGGAGTTAATCTTCCAGATGAGATAGTGATGTTTCTCCAAAGACATTGCCACCAAGCTACTAGAGCTTCGTGATGAACTATAACATATTAGGGATAGATATGATGATCCTTGAAATATTCGCGATGTTTGACACCACAAAAGTAGAAGTCAAGTAGGAGCATCAATTGTTGATGGTTAGTAAAACCATTAGTTTCAAGAAGGGCAAGGGAAAGAAGGGACACTTCATGAAATGGCCAAACAGTTGCTGCTCTAGTGAAGAAACCCAAGGTTGAACCCAAACCCGAGACTAAGTGCTTCTGTAATATGAGGGAACGATCACTGAAGCAGAACTACCCTAGATACTTGGTAGATGAGAAGGCTGGCAAGGTTGACAGAAGTATATTGGATATACATAGTATTAAATGTGTACTTTACTAGTACTCCTAGTAGCACCATGGTAATAGATACCGGTTCGGTTGCTAAGTGTTAGTAACTCGAAATAAAAGGCTATGGAATAAACGGAGACTAGCTAAAGGTGAGATGACGATATGTGTTGGAACTGTTTCCAAGCTTGATGTGATCAAGCATCCCATACCGCCTCTACCATCGAGATTGGTGTTAAACCTAAATAATTCTTATTTGGTGTTTGCGTTGAACATATACATGATTGGATTATGTCTATCGCAATACGGTTATTCATTTAAGGAGAATAATGGTTACTCTATTTAGTTGAATAATACCTTCAATGGTCTTGCACCTAAAATGAATCGTTTATTGAATCTCGATCGTAATGATACACATGTTCATGCCAAAAGATATAAGATAATAATGATAGTACCACCTAATTGTGGCACTGCCATGTAAGTCATATTGGAATAAAACGCATGAAGAAGCTCCATGTTGATGGATCTTTGGACTCACTCGTTTTTGAAAAGTTTGAGACGTGCGAACCATGTCTATTAGTATGTACGCATGAAGAAACTCCATGCAGATGGATCATTTGGACTCACTTGATTTTGAATCACTTGAGACATGCAAATCATACCAGATGGGCAAGATGACTGAAAAGCCTCGTTTTCAGTAACATGGAACAAGAGAGCAACTTGTTGGAAGTAATACATTTTGATGTGTGTTGTCCAATGAGTGTCGAGGCACGCAGTGGATATCATTATGTTCTTACTTCACAGATGATTTGAGTAGATGCTGAGTATATTTACTTGATGAAACACAAGTCTGAATTATTGGAAGGTTCAAGTAATTTCAGAGTGAAGTTGAAGATCTTCGTGACAAGAGGATAATATGTCTATGATATGATCATAGAGATGAATATCTGAGTTGTGAGTTTGATACACAATTAAGACCTTGTGGAAATTGTTTCACAACTAATACCGCCTCGAACACCATAGTGTGATGGTGTGTCCGAACATCAAAGCTGCACCCTATTGGATATGGTGCATACCATGATGTCTCTTATCGAATTACCAATATCGTTCATGGGTTAGGCATTAGAGACAACCGCATTCACTTTAAATAGGGCACCATGTAATTCCATTGAGATGACACCGTATGAACTATGGTCTAGAGAAACCTAAGCTGTCGTTTCTTGAAAGTTTGGGGCTGCGACGCTTATGTGAAAAAGTTTCATCCTGATAAGCTTGAACCCAAAGCGGATAAATACATCTTAATAGGACACCCAAAACAGTTGGGTATACCTTCTAATTCAGATCCGGAAGCAAAAGTAATTGTTTCTAGAAACAGGTCCTTTCTAGAGAAAAAGTTTCTCTCGAAAGAATTGAGTGGGAGGATGGTGGAGACTTGATGAGGTTATTGAACCATCACTTCAACCAGTGTGTAGCAGGGCACAAGAAGTTGTTCCTGTGGCACCTACACCAACTGAAGTGGAAGTTGATGATAGTGATCATGAAACTTCCGATCAGTCACTACCAAACCTCGTAGGACAACAAGGACGCGTACTGCTTCAGAGTGGTACGGTAATCCTGTCTTGGAGGTCATGTTGCTAGACAAAAATGAACCTACGAGCTATGGAGAAGCGATGGTGGGCGGATTCCGACAAATGGCTAGAGGCCATAAAATCCGAGGGAGGATCCATGTATGAAAACAAAGTGTGGACTTTGGAAGAACTACTTGATGGTCGTAAGGCTGTTGGGTACAGATGGATTTTAAAAGGAAGACGGACAATGATGGTAAGTATCACCATTAAGAAAGCTTGACCTGTCGTTAAGATGTTTTCCGACAAGTTCAAGGAGTTGACTACAATGAGACTTTCTCACTCATAGCGATGTTGAGAGTCTGTTGGAATTATATTAGCAATTACTGCATGATTTATGAAATCTTGCAGATAGGATGTCAAAAACCATTGTTTCCTCGACGTTATTCTTGAAGAAAGGGTGTATGTGATACAACCAGAAGGTTTTGTCAATCCTGAAAGATGCAAACAAGTGTGCAAAGCTCCAGCAATCCTTCTAAGGACTAGAGTAAGCATCTCAGAGTTGGAATATACGCTTTGATGAGATGATCAAAGATTTTGGGTTTATACAAAGTTTATGAGTAACTTGTATTTCCAAAGAAGTGAGTGGGAGCACTATTGCATTTCTGATGAGTATATGTTGTTGACATATTGTTGATCGGAAATGATGTAGAATTTCTGGAAAGCATATAGGGTTGTTTGAAAAGTGTTTTTCAATGGAAAACCTGGATTAAGATACTTGAACATTGAGCATCAAGATCTATAAGGATAGATCAAAATGCTTAATAGTACTTTCAAATGAATACATACCGTGAAAAGATTTTGAAGGAGTTCAAAATAGATCAGCAAAGAAGGAGTTCTTGGCTGTGTTATATGGCGTGAGTATTGAGTAAGACTCAAGACCTGACCACGGCAGAAGAGAGAGAAAGGTTGAAGGTCGTCCCCTATGCTTCAGACGTAGGCTCTATAGTATGCTATGCTGTGTACCGCATCGGAAGTGTGCCTTGCCATGAGTCAGCCAAGGGGTACAAGAGTGATCCAGGAATGGATCACAGGATAGCGGTCAAACTTATCCTTAGTAACTAGTGGACTAAGGAATTTTCTCGATTATGGAGGTGGTAAAAGAGTTTTTCGTAAAGGGTTACGCCGATGCAAACTTTGACACTAATCCGGATTATTCTGAGTAGTAAACCGGATTCGTATAGTAGAACAGTTATTTGGAATAGTTCCAAATAGAGCATGGTAGCTGCATCTAGGAGATGACATAGAGATTTGCAAAACACACATGGATTTGCAAAACTCTCTCACAAGCGAGATATGATCAAACCCCATGGGCGTTGATTCATTACAATCACATAGTGATGTGAACTAGATTATTGACTCTAGTGCAAGTGGGAGACTTTTGGAAATATGCCCTAGAGGCAATAATAAAATGGTTATTATTATATTTCCTTGTTTATGATAATTGTTTATTATCCATGCTAGAATTGTATTGATAGGAAACTCAGATACATGTGTGGATACATAGACAACACCATGTCCCTAGTAAGCTTCTAGTTGACTAGCTCGTTGATCAATAGATGGTTACGGTTTCCTGACCATGGACATTGGATGTCGTTGATAACGGGATCACATCATTAGGAGAATGATGTGATGGACAAGACCCAATCCTAAGCCTAGCACAAGATCGTGTAGTTCGTATGCTAAAGCTTTTCTAAATGTCAAGTATCTTTTCCTTAGACCATGGGATTGTGCAACTCCTGGACACCGTAGGAATGCTTTGGGTGTGCGAAATGTCACAACGTAACTGGGTGGCTATAAAGGTGCACTACGGGTATCTCCGAAAGTGTCTGTTGGGTTGGCACGAATCGAGACTGGGATTTGTCACTCCGTGTGATGGAGAGGTATCTCTGGGCCCACTCGTGTTGGAAATATGCCCTAGAGGCAATAATAAATTGGTTATTGTTATTATATTTCCTAGTTCATGATAATCGTTTATTATCCATGCTATAATTGTATTGATAGGAAACTCAGATACATGTGTGGGTACATAGACAACACCATGTCCCTAGTAAGCCTCTAATTGACTAGCTCGTTAATCAATAGATGGTTACGATTTCCTAACCATGGACATTGGATGTCGTTGATAACGGGATCACATCATTAGGAGAATGATGTGATGGACAAGCCCCAATCCTAAGCCTAGCACAAAGATCGTGTAGTTCGTATGCTAAAGCTTTTCTAATGTCAAGTATCATTTCCTTAGACCATGAGATTGTGCAACTCCCGGATACCGTAGGAATGCTTTTGGTGTACCAAACGTCACAACGTAACTGGGTGGCTATAAAGGTGCACTACGGGTATATCCTAAAGTGTCTGTTGGGTTGGCACGAATCGAGACTGGGATTTGTCACTCTGTGTGACGGAGAGGTATCTCTGGGCCCACTCGGTAGGACATCATCATAATGTGCACAATGTGACCAAGGGGTTGATCACGGGATGATGTGTTACGGAACGAGTAAAGAGACTTGCCGGTAACGAGATTGAACAAGGTATCGTCATACCGACGATCGAATCTCGGGCAAGTACAATACCGCTAGACAAAGGGAATTGTATACGGGATTGAATAAATCCTCGACATCGTGGTTCATCCAATGAGATCATCGTGGAACATGTGGGATCCAACATGGGTATCCAGATCCTGCTGTTGGTTATTGACCGGATAGTCGTCTCGGTCATGTCTGCATGGTTCCCGAACCCGTAGGGTCTACACACTTAAGGTTCAATGACGCTAGGGTTATAGGGAATAGATATACGTGGTTACCGAATGTTGTTCGGAGTCCCGGATGAGATCCCGGACGTCACGAGGAGTTCCGGAATGGTCTGGAGGTAAAGATTTATATATGGGAAGTCCTGTTTTGGTCATCGGAAAAGTTTCGGGTGCTATCGGTAATGTACCGGGACCACCGGGAGGGTCCCGGGGGTCCACCAAGTGGGGCCACCGGCCCCAGAGGGCTGCATGGGCCACGTGTGGGAGGGGACCAGCTCCAGGTGGGCTGGTGCGCCACCCCACCAGGGCCCAAGGTGCCTAGGGTTTGGGAAGGGGGCGCCTCCACCTTACTTGGGGGGCAAGTTTCCCCTCTTCCCCCCCTTGGTCGCACCCTAGATGGGATCTAGGGGCTGCCGCACCCCTTGGGGTGGGAACCCTAGAGGGGGCGCAGCCCCCTCCCTCTCCCCTATATATACTTGAGGTTTTGGGGCTGCCATACACAAGAGTTTTCACCTCTCCAGGCGCAGCCCTACCTCTCTCCCTCCTCGTCTCTCGCGGTGCTTGGCAAAGCCCTGCTAGATTACCACGCTCCTCCATCACCACCACGCTGTTGTGCTGCTGCTGGACGGAGTCTTCCTCAACCTCTCCCTCTCTCCTTGCTGGATCAAGGCATGGGAGACGTCACCAGGCTGCACGTGTGTTGAACGCGGAGGTGCCGTCCGTTCGGCACTAGGATCTCCGGTGATTTGGATCACGATGAGTACGACTCCTTCAACCCCGTTCTCTCGAACGCTTCTGCTTAGCGATCTACAAGGGTATGTAGATGCACTCTCCTTCTCTCTCGTTGCTAGTCTCTCCATAGATAGATCTTGGTGACTCGTAGGAAAATTTGGAATTTCTGCTACGTTCCCCAACAATGGTATCAGAGCTAGGTCTATGCGTAGATTCTATGCACGAGTAGAACACAAGTTGTTGTGTGCGTTGATTTTGTTCAATATGCTTACCGTTACTTGTCCTATCTTGTTTCGACGGTATTGTGGGATGAAGCGGCCCGGACCGACCTTACACGTACACTTACGTGAGACAGGTTCCACCGACTGACATGCACTTGTTGCATAAGGTGGCTAGCGGGTGCCAGTCTGTCCCACTTTATTCTGACCGGATTCGATGAAAAGGGTCCTTATGAAGGGTAAATAGCAATTGGCATATCACGTTGTGGTTTTTGCCTAGGTAAGAAATGTTCTTGCTAGAAACCCATAGCAGCCACGTAGAACATGCAAACAACAATTAGAGGACGTCTAACTTGTTTTTGCAGGGTATGCTATGTGATGTGATATGGCCAAAAAGAATATGATGAATGATATGTGATGTATGAGATTGATCATGTTCTTGTAATAGGAATCATGACTTGCATGTCGATGAGTATGACAACCGGCAAGAGCCATAGGAGTTGTCTTTATTTATTGTATGACCTGCGTGTCATAAAGCCATGTAATTACTTTACTTCATTGCTAAACCGTTAGCCATAGTAGTAGAAGTAATAAGTTGGCGAGACAACTTCATGGAGACACGATGATGGAGATCATGATGATGGAGATCATGGTGTCATGCCGGTGACGAAGATGATCATGGCGCCCCGAAGATGGAGATCAAAGGAGCAATATGATATTGGCCATATCATGTCACTATTTGATTGCATGTGATGTTTATCATGTTCTTGCATCTTATTTGCTTAGAACGACGGTAGTAAATAAGATGATCCCTCATAATAATTTCAAGAAAGTGTTCCTCCTAACTGTGCACCATTGCGAAAGTTCGTTGTTTCGAAGCACCACGTGATGATCGGGTGTGATAGATTCTAACGTTCACATACAACGGATGTAAGACAGATTTACACATGCAAAACACTTAGGTTGACTTGACGAGCCTAGCATGTACAGACATGGCCTCGGAACACAAGAGACCGAAAGGTTGAGCATGAGTCGTATAGTTGATATGATCAACATGACGATGTTCACCGATGATGACTAGTCCGTCTCACGTGATGATCGGACACGGCCTAGTTGACTCGGATCATGTATCACTTAGATGACTAGAGGGATGTCTATCTAAGTGGGAGTTCATTAGATGAACTTAATTATCCTGAACATAGTCAAAAACCCTTTGCAAATTATGTCATAGCTCGCGCTTTAGTTCTACCGTTTTAGATATGTTCCTAGAGAAAATATAGTTGAAAGTTGACAGTAGCAATTATGCGGACAGTAGAAGGCTTATGTCCTTAATGCACCGCTCGGTGTGCTGGACCTCGAACATGGTCTGTGGATGTTGTGAACATCTGACATACACGTTTTGATGACTACATGATAGTTCGGTAATGTTAAATGGTTTAGAATTGAGGCACCGAAGACATTTTTGAAATGTCGCAGAACATATGAGATGTTCCAAGAACTGAAATTGGGATTTCAGGCTCGTGCCCATGTCAAGAGGTATGAGACCTCCGACGATTTTTCTAGCCTACAAACTAAGGGAGAAGATCTCAATCATTGAGCTTGTACTCAGATTGTCTGGGTACAACAATCACTTGAATCGAGTGGGAGTTAATCTTCGAGATGAGATAGTGACGTTTTTCCAAAGACATTGCCACCAAGCTACTAGAGCTTCATGATGAACTATAACAGGGATAGATATGATGATCCTTGAGCTATTCACAATGTTCGACACCGCGAATGTAGAAATCAAGAAGGAGCATCAATTGTTGATGGTTAGTGAAACCACTAGTTTCAAGAAGGGCAAGGGCAAGAAGGGGTACTTCATGAAACGACAAATCAGTTGCTGCTCCAGTGAAGAAACCCAGGGTTGAACCCAAACCCAAGACTAAGTGCTTCTGTAATGAAGGAACGGACACTGAAGTAGAATTACTGTAGATACTTGGTAGATGAGAAGGCTGGCAAGGTCGATAGAAGTATATTGGATATACATTATGTTAATGTGTACTTTACTAGTACTCCTAGTAGCACCAGGGTATTAGATACCGGTTCGGTTGCTAAGTGTTAGTAACTTGAAATAAAAGCTACGAAATAAACAGAGACTAGCTAAAGGTGAGCTGACGATATGTGTTGGAAGTATTTCCAAGGTTGATGTGATCAAGCATCGCACGCTCCCTCTACCATCGAGATTGGTGGTAAACCTAAATAATTGTTGTTTGGTGTTTGCGTTGAGCATAGACATGATTGGATTATGTCTATCGCAATACAGTTATTCATTTAAGGAGAATAATGGTTACTTTGTTTATTTGAATAATACCTTCAATGGTCTTGCACGGTTTATTGAATCTTGATCGTAGTGATACACATGTTCATGCCAAAAGATATAAGATAGTACCACCTACTTGTGGCACTGCCATGTAAGTCATGTTGGTATAAAACGCATGAAGAAGCTCCATGTTGATGGATCTTTGGACTCACTCGTTTTTTGAAAAGTTTGAGACATGTGAACCATGTCTATTGGTGTATATGCATGAAGAAACTCCATGCAAATGGACCGTTTGGACTCACTTGATTTTGAATCACTTGAAACATGCAAATCATACCACATGGGCAAGATGACTGAAAGCCTCGTTTTCAGTAAAATGGAACAAGAAAGCAACTTGTTGGAAGTAATACATTTTGATGTGTGCAGTCCAATGAGTGCTGAGGCACGCAGTGGATATCGTTATGTTCTTACTTCACGGATGATTTGAGTAGATACTGTATATTTACTTGATGAAACACAAGTCTGAATTATTGAATGGTTCAAGTAATTTCAAGTGAAATTGAAGATCATCGTGACAAGAGGATAAAATGTCTATGATATGATCATAGAGATGAGTATCTGAGTTACGAGCTTTGGCACGCAATTAAGACATTGTGGAAATTGTTTCACAATTAATACCGCCTGGAACACCATAGTGTGATGGTGTGTCCGAACATCATAGTTGCACCCTATTGGATATGGTGCGTACCATGATGTCTCTTATCGAATTACCACTATCGTTCATGGGTTAGGCATTAGAGACAACCACATTCACTTTAATAGGGCACCACGTAATTCCGTTGAGATGATAGCGTATGAACTATGGTTTAGAGAAACCTAAGCTGTCGTTTCTTGAAAGTTTGGGGCTGCGACGCTTATGTGAAAAAGTTTCATCCTGATAAGCTCGAACCCAAAGCGGATAAATACATCTTCATAGGACACCCAAAAACAGTTGGGTATACTTCCTGTCTCAGATCCGGAAGCAAAAGGGATTGTTTTCTAGAATCGGGTCCTTTCTCGAGGAAAAGTTTCTCTCGAAAGAATTGAGTGGGAGGATGGTGTATACTTGATGAGGTTATTGAACCATCACTTCAACTAGTGCGTAGCAGGGCACAGGAACTTGTTCCTATGGCACCTACACCAATTGAAGTAGAAGTTTATGATAGTGATCATGAAACTTCGGATCAAGTCACTACCGAAACTCGTAGGTTGACAAAGATACGTATTACTCCATAGTGGTACGTAATCCTGTCTTGGAGGTCATGTTGCTAGACAACAATGAACCTACGAGCTATGGAGAAGCAATGGTGGGCTCGTATTCCGACAAATGGTGAGAGGCCATAAAATCCGAGAGAGGATCCATGTATGAATACAAAGTGTAGACTTTGGAACAACTACTTGATGGTCGTAAGGTTGTTGAGTATAGATGGATTTTAAAAGGAAGACGGAGCATGATGGTAAGTATCACCATTAAGAAAGCTCGACTTGTCGTTAAGATGATTTCCGACAAGTTCAAGGAGTTGACTACGGTGAGGCTTTCTCACTCGTAGAGATGCTAAGAGTCTGTTGGAATTGGATTAGCAGTTACTGCATTATTTATGAAATCTTGCAGATAGGATGTCAAAACATTGTTTCCTCGACAATTTTCTTGAGGAAAGGTTGTATGTGATACAACCAGAAGGTTTTGACAAATCCTTAAAGACGCTAACAAGTATGCAAAGCTCCAGCAACCCTTCTAAGGACTGGGGTAAGCATCTCGGAGTTGGAATGTACGCTCTGATGAGATGATCAAAGAATTTTGGTTTATACAAAGTTTATGAGAAACTTGTATTTCCAAAGAAGTGAGTGGGAGAGCTATAGCATTTCTGATAAGTATATGTGAATGACATATTGTTGATCCGAAATGATGTAGAATTTCTGGAAAGCATATAGGGTTATTTGAAAAGTGTTTTTCAATAGAAAACCTGAATTAAGCTACTTGAACATTGAGCATCAAGATCTATGAGGATAGATCAAAAAACGCTAAATGGTACTTTCAAATGAGCACATACCTTGACATGATCTTGAAGGTGTTCAAGATGGATCAGTCAAAGAAGGAGTTCTTGCCTGAGTTGTAAGGTATGAAGTTAAGACTTAAAGCTCGACCACGACAGAAGAAAGAGGAAGGACGAAGGTCGTCCCCTATGCTTTTGTCATAGGCTCTATACGATATGCCATGCTGAGTACCGCACCTAATGTGTGCCTTGCCACATGTCTGGCAAGAGGGTACAAAGGTGATCCAGGAGTGGATCACTAGATAGCGGTCAAAACTATCCTTAGAGGAATAAGGAAACATTTCTCAATTATGGAGGTGATAAAGAGTTCGGCGTAAAGGGTTACGTCGATGCAAGCTTTAACACCTATCCGATTGACTCTGAGTAGCTAAAACGGATACGTATAGTGGAGCAACCATTTGGAATAGCTCCAATTGGAGCATGGAAGCAACATTTACAATATGACCTAGAGATTTGCGAAGTACATACGGATCTGAATATTGCAGACCCATTGACTAAAACCTCTCTCACAAGAAAAACATGATCAAACCCCAGAACTCATTGAGTCTTAATCACATGATGATGTGAACTAGTTTAGTGACACTAGTAAACTCTTTGGATGTTGGTCACATGGCGATGTGACCTGTGAGTGTTAATCACATGGCGATGTGAACTAGATTATTGACTCTAGTGCAAGTGGGAGACTGTTGGAAATATTCCCTAGAGGCAATAATAAATTGGTTATTATTATTATATTTCCTAGTTCATGATAATCGTTTATTATCCATGCTATAATTGTATTGATAGGAAACTCAGATACATGTGTGGGTACATAGACAACACCATGTCCCTAGTAAGCCTTTAATTGACTAGCTCGTTGATAACGGGATCACATCATTAGGAGAATGATGTGATGGACAAGACCCAATCCTAAGCCTAGCACAAAGATCGTGTAGTTCGTATGCTAAAGCTTTTATAATGTCAAGTATCATTTCCTTAGACCATGAGATTGTGCAACTCCCGGATACCGTAGGAATGCTTTGGGTGTACCAAACATCACAACATAACAGGGTGGCTATAAAGGTGCACTACGGGTATCTCCGAAAGTGTCTGTTGGGTTGGCACGAATCGAGACTGGGATTTGTCACTCCGTGTGACGGAGAGGTATCTCTGGGCCCACTCGGTAGGACATCATCATAATGTGCACAATGTGACCAAGGTGTTGATCACGGGATGATGTGTTACGGAACAAGTAAAGAGACTTGCCGGTAACGAGATTGAACAAGGTATCGGCATACCGACGATCGAATCTCGGGCAAGTACAATACTGCTAGACAAAGGGAATTGTATACGGGATTGAATAAATCCTCGACATCGTGGTTCATCCGATGAGATCATCGTGGAACATGTGGGAGCCAACATGGGTATCCAGATCCCGCTGTTGGTTATTGACCGGAGAGTCGTCTCGGTCATATCTGCATGGTTCCCGAACCCGTAGGGTTTACACACTTAAGGTTTGATGACGCTAGGGTTATAGGGAATAGACATATGTGGTTACCAAATGTTGTTCGGAGTCGCAGATGAGATCCCGGACGTCACGAGGAGTTCCGGAATGGTCCGGAGGTAAAGATTTATATATGGGAAGTCCTGTTTTGGTCACCGGAAAAGTTTCGGGTGCTATCGGTAATGTACCGGGACCACCGGGAGGGTCCCGGGGGTCCACCAAGTGGGGCCACCGGCCCCATAGGACTGCATGGGCCAAGTGTGGGAGGGGACCAACCCCAGGTGGGCTGGTGCGCCCCCCACCAGGGCCCAAGGCGCCTAGGGTTTGGGAAGGGGGCGCCTCCACCTTACCTGGGGGCAAGTTTCCCCTCTTCCCCCCCTTGGCCGCACCCTAGATGGGATCTAGGGGCTGCCGCGCCCCTTGGGGTGGGAACCCTAGAGGGGGCGCAGCCCCCTCCCTCTCCCTTATATATACTTGAGGTTTTGGGGCTGCCATACACAAGAGTTTTCACCTCTCCAGGCGCAGCCCTACCTCTCTCCCTCCTCGTCTCCCGCGGTGCTTGGCGAAGCCCTGCTGGATTACCATGCTCCTCCATCACCACCACGCCATTGTGCTGCTGCTAGACGGAGTCTTCCTCAACCTCTCCCTCTCTCCTTGCTGGATCAAGGCATGGGAGACGTCACCGGGCTACACGTGTGTTGAACGCGGAGGCGCCGTCCGTTCGGCACTAGGATCTCCGGTGATTTGGATCATGACGAGTACGACTCCTTCAACCCCGTTCTCTTGAACGCTTCCGCTTAGCGATCTACAAGGTTATGTAGATGCACTCTCCTTCTCTCTCGTTGCTAGTCTCTCCATAGATAGATCTTGGTGACTCGTAGGAAAATTTTGAATTTCTGCTACGTTCCCCAACAACTCGGTAGGACATCATCATAATGTGCACAATGTGATCAAGGAGTTGATCACGGGATGATGTGTTATGGAACGAGTAAAGAGACTTGCCGGTAACGAGATTGAACAAGGTATCGGGATACCGATGATCAAATCACGGGCAAGTACTATACCGGTAGACAAAGGGAATTGTATACGGGATTGATTGAATCCTTGACATCGTGGTTCATCTGATGAGATCATCGTGGAACATGTGGGAGCCAACATGGGTATCCAGATCACGCTGTTGGTTATTAGCTGGAGAGTTGTCTCGGTCATGTCTGCATGGTTCCCGAACCCGTAGGGTCTACACACTTAAGGTTCGATGACGCTAGGGTTATAGGGAATAGATAAACGTGGTTACCGAATGTTGTTTGGAGTCCCGGATGAGATCCCGGATGTCACGAGGAGTTCCAGAATGGTCCGTAGGTAAATATTTATATATAGGAAGTGAGGTTTTGGTCACCGGAAGTGTTCCGGGCATCACCGGTAATGTACCGGGACCACCAGAAGGGTCCGGGGGTCCACCGGGAGGGGCCACCAGCCCTAGAGGCTTGCATGGGCCAATAGTGGGAAGGGACCAGCCCCTAGGTGGGCTGGGGTGCCCCCCCACCAAGGCCCAAGGTGCCTCAAGAGAAGAGGGGGGCAAACCCTAGGGTAGATGGGCCCTAAGGCCCACCCCAGGTGCGCCTCCCCCTCTCCCCCTTTGGCTGCCACCCTAGATGGGATCTAGGGGCTGCCGCACCCCTTGGGATGGGAACCCTAGAGGGGGCGCAGCCCCCTCCCTTCCCCCTATATATAGTTGAGGTCTAGGGGCTGCCCAACAGATGAGTTATTCTCTCCAAGGCGCAGCCCTACCTCTCTCCCTCCTCATCTCTCGCAGTGCTTGGCGAAGCCCTGCTGGAGTGCCACGCTCCTCCATCGCCACCACGCCGTTGTGCTGCTGCTGGATGGAGTCTTCCCCAACCTCTCCCTCTTCCCTTGTTGGATCAAGGCACGGGAGACGTCATCGGGCTGCACGTGTGTTGAACGCGGAGGCGCTGTTGTTCGGCGCTTAGATTGGAATCAACCGCGATCTGAATTGCTACGAGTACGACTCCTTCATCCGCGTTCTTGTAACGCTTCCGCTTAGCGATCTACAAGGGTATGTAGATGCACTCCCATCTCTCGTTGCTAGTCTCTCCATAGATTGATCTTGATGATGCGTAGAAAATTTTGAATTTCTGCTACGTTCCCCAACAAGCACCTCCCAATACCAGTCCAGCGGAGCCCAGTCCCGAACATGGCCCTGATAAAGCAGGCCTCCACCGCCGAGTCAACGACGACGAGGATGCGGGATAGGCATCGTCGACGTCGATGCGGGAACTACTTCTATATATAGTTAAATAAAGTAGTTTTATTAATTAAATCAACTAGTTCAACTACTAAGCATTTACTATAAATAAATAAAGTAGTACTTACTAAAAACAAACTACTTCTATATATAGTAAAATAAAGTAGTTTATTAAATCAACTAGCTAGTTCAACTATATATGAGACACTTACTATAAATAAAATAAAGTAGTACTTACTGAAAATAAACTAGTTTAACTATATAGTTCTATTATTTTTCTAACTAATTATATTAAACACTTTCTCTTCTTATTTTTTCCTTTTTCCTCTATTCTAAATATGAACATATTCATAAATGACTTCTATCATTCATAATTTTCCTATACATACACAATATGAACATATACATAAATTGACAAAAAAAATATTATGACAAAAAAATCATTAAAATTCTATGAACAAAATTACAACAGAAAAAAATCATAAAAATTCTATGAACAGAAAAAAATCATAAAAATTTGACATATTCGATCTTTGCATATATTTGAACATACAAACATGCATATTCAACAATAATATCACCAAAAAAATCTATTAACAGAAAACAAATCTAACACAATATGAACAAATTAATTACACAATATGAAAAAAAATCTAACAGAAAAATCTATGAACTACACATCTAACAAAAAAATCTATGAACTACAAAAAAATCTAACAAAAAAACTATAAAATAATCTAACAAAACCTAACTCAATTAACTACACATTTAAATTATACTACACATCTAAACTAACTACTACTAACATCAAATTAAATTAGCAAAAATTTTGCTCACGACGACGATGTTGGGGACGGCGACGGCGACGGCGAGGTGCGGCGCGGGGCGGGGCGGCGCGGCGACGGGGCGGGGCTGCGCGGGCCGGGGCGGGGCAGCGACGGGCAGGGGTCGGCGGCGTCGCGGGGCACGGTGGTGCGGGGTGTGGGCGGCGACGGCGTCGGGGCGGTGCAGGACGGCGTCGGGGCGGCGCAGGACCGCGCGGGGCGATGACGGCGACAGCGAGGCG
Organism: Triticum dicoccoides; assembly: GCF_002162155.2. Taxonomy (NCBI): domain Eukaryota; kingdom Viridiplantae; phylum Streptophyta; class Magnoliopsida; order Poales; family Poaceae; genus Triticum; species Triticum dicoccoides. The sequence continues at coordinate 674,935,664 of NC_041391.1, forward strand.
GAGACGGACGGGCAGCCTGGCGGCGTCGGGCGGCGGGGAAGAAGAACTGAACCAAATTTTCACGAGTGCTGCTTATATAGGCAGAGCATTGGTCCCGGTTCATGGCACCAAGCGGGACCAATGCACCCCTTTAGTCCCGGTTGGTGGCACCAACCGGGACCGAATGCCTCTTTTCAGCAGCCCAAAGGGCGGGAAACAGAGACATTTGGTCCCGGTTGGTGCCACAAACCGGGACAAAAGAGGGGCATTGGTCCCGGTTGGTGCCACCGACCGGTACCAATGCACCCCTTTAGTCCCGGTTGGTGGCACCAACCGGCACCAAAGGTGACACCAACCCGTTGTTGGGTTTCTAGTCGTATGCAGGCCGTGGGGGCCCAGTAGGAGGCACTTTTTTTGTTTTTTTGTTTTCTTTACTTATTGTTTCTGTTTTTATTTTTTTCCAGGTTTTTTTGTTTTGCTTTCTACATTATTTATTTTCTTTTGTTTTTTGCTTTATTTCTTAATTCTTTTTTATTTTAGTTTTAGAAAAATTATAAACTTTCTGTTAGTGCCATTAGTTTTCAAATTTGAAAACACTTTTTTGTTTTTTTGTTTTCTTTCTTGCTTTACTTATTTTATTTTGTTTCTACTTACAACAAAATACTTATTGTTGCTATTTTTATTTTTTTCCTAGTTTTTTTGTTTTGTTTTTTGTATTATTTATTTTCTTTTGTTTTTTGCTTTATTTTTTAATTCTTTTTTGCTTTTAGTTTTAAAAAATTATAAACTTTCTGTTAGTGCCATTAGTTTTCAAATTTGAAAACACTTTTTTTGTTTTTTTGTTTTCTTTCTTGCTTTATTTATTTTATTTTGTTTCTACTTACAACAAAATACTTATTGTTGCTATTTTTATTTTTTTTCCAGTTTTTTTTGTTTTCTACATTATTGAGCCGTTGGTCCCGGTTCGAGCCACCAACCGGGACCAATGATGGTGGGCCAGGAGCGAGGCCCATTGGTCCCGGTTCGTCCCACCAACCGGGACCAAAATGTCCAGACGAAGTGGGACCAATGGCCCACGTGGCCCGGCCGGCCCCCGGGGCTCACGAACCGGGTCCAATGCCCCCATGAGTCCCGGTTCTGACTGAACCGGGACTAATGGGCTAACCCGGCCTGGACCTTTGCCCCCTTTTCTACTAGTGTTTTCTTCTACAAGAACCTACACGGATAGTTCTCACATCCTAGACGGCACCCACGAAAGGATTACGACTCCACGCTCATCCTCATCCATTCAGGGATTTTTGTTTCTCTGCAAGGAACGTTGTTTGAGAGATTTGGAAGCATCGAAACGACACCATCTGCAACAATGCTTATCCCCTTGAAGCCCACGTCCCCAGTCGAGTGCTGAGAAAGGCAATGCCTCGTGGATGGTGGGCATGTTGTGCGGTGATCTGCGGGGCTTCTTTAGAACGTTGTTTGTGTGGTGGGTTTGTCGAGTAGCTACTTTTAGTCCGGTGGACAATTGGTGGTAGCGTTTTGTGATGTGACGCTGTAGTGTGGACGGCTTACATACCATTGTTTCGCTTTGATACACGATACACAAGCGTGTACATATTTTAGAAGTATATACTTTCTTCTAAAAGAACCTAGAGATAGTTCTCACATCCTGGACGGCACCCACGAAAGGATTATGACTCCACGCTCATCCTCATCCATTCAGGGATTTTTGTTTCTTTGCAGCGAACGTTATTCGGGAGATTTGGAAGCATCGAAACGACACCGTCTGCCACAACGCATCTCCCACTGAAGCTTGTGCCCCTAGCCAAGTGCTCGAGGAGGGCAATGCTCGGCGCACAATTGTCATGTTACGTACACGTTGATCTGCAGGGCTTCTTTTGAGGAGTTGTTTGTTTGGAGGGTTGTCGAGTAGCTGCTTTTAGTCCCATGGACGGTTAGTGGCAGCGTTTGCTAATGCGATGTTGTTGTGTGAACGGCTTACATACCATTCTTTCGCTTTGATACACGATACACATGCTTATACATACTTTAGAACTATACTTTCTTCTACAAGAATCTAGAGATAGCTCTCACATCCTGGACGGCACTCGCAAAAGGATTACGACTCCACGCTCATCCTCATCCATTCAGGGATTTTTGTTTCTCTGCAAGGAACGTTGTTTGAGAGATTTGGAAGCATCGAAATGACACCGTCTGCAACAATGCTTCTCCCCTTGAAGCCCACGTCCCAGTCGAGTGCTGAGAAAGGCAATGCCTCATGAACGGCGGGCATGTTATGCGGTGATCTGCGGGGCTTCTTTAGAATGTTGTTTGTGTGGTGGGTTTGTCGAGTAGCTACTTTTAGTCCGGTGGACGCTTCATGGTAGCGTTTTGTAATGTGACGCTGTAGTGTGGATGGCTTACATACCATTGTTTCGCTTTGATACACGATACACATGCTTGTACATATTTTAGAAGTATATACTTTCTTCTACAAGAACCTAGAGATAGTTCTCACATCCTGGACAACACCCACGAAAGGATTACGACTCCACGCTCATCCTCATCCATTCAGGGATTTTTGTTTTTTCGCACCGAACGTTATTCGGGAGATTTGGAAGCATCGAAACGACACCGTCTGCCATAACATCTCCCACTGAAGCTTGTGCCCCTAGCCGAGTGCTCGAGGAGGGCAATGCTCGGCGCACAGCTGTCATGTTACGTACACGTTGATCCGCGGGGCTTCTTTTGAGGAGTTGTTTGTTTGGAGGGTTGTTGCGAGTAGCTGCTTTTAGTCTGGTGGACGGTTGGTGGCAGCGTTTGCTAATGCGATGTTGTAGTGTGGACGGCTTACATACCATTCTTTCGCTTTGATACACGATACACATGCTTATGCATGTTTTAGTAGTATACTTTCTTCTACAAGAATCGATAGATAGCTCTCACACCCTGGACGACACCCACGAAAGGATTACGATTCCACCACGTTCATCCTCATCCATTCAGGGATTTTTGTTTGTTCGCACCGAATGTTAGTTGGCACATTTGGAAGCATCGAAACGACACTGTCTGCAACAATGCATCTCCTCTGGAAGCCCACGTTCCCATTCAAGTGCCGAGGAAGGCAATGCCTCATGAACGGCGGGCATGTTATGCGGTGATCTGCGGGGCTTCTTTAGAATGTTGTTTGTGTGGTGGGTTTGTCGAGTAGCTACTTTTAGTCCGGTGGACGCTTCATGGTAGCGTTTTGTGATGTGACGCTGTAGTGTGGATGGCTTACATACCATTGTTTCGCTTTGATACACGATACACATGCTTGTACATATTTTAGAAGTATATACTTTCTTCTACAAGAACCTAGAGATAGTTCTCACATCCTGGACAACACCCACGAAAGGATTACGACTCCACGCTCATCCTCATCCATTCAGGGATTTTTGTTTTTTCGCACCGAACGTTATTCGGGAGATTTGGAAGCATCGAAACGACACCGTCTGCCATAACATCTCCCACTGAAGCTTGTGCCCCTAGCCGAGTGCTCGAGGAGGGCAATGCTCGGCGCACAGCTGTCATGTTACGTACACGTTGATCCGCGGGGCTTCTTTTGAGGAGTTGTTTGTTTCGAGGGTTGTTGCGAGTAGCTGCTTTTAGTCTGGTGGACGGTTGGTGGCAGCGTTTGCTAATGCGATGTTGTAGTGTGGACGGCTTACATACCATTCTTTCGCTTTGATACACGATACACATGCTTATGCATGTTTTAGTAGTATACTTTCTTCTACAAGAATCGATAGATAGCTCTCACACCCTGGACGACACCCACGAAAGGATTACGATTCCACCACGTTCATCCTCATCCATTCAGGGATTTTTGTTTGTTCGCACCGAATGTTAGTTGGCACATTTGGAAGCATCGAAACGACACTGTCTGCAACAATGCATCTCCTCTCGAAGCCCACGTTCCCATTCAAGTGCCGAGGAAGGTAATGCCTCATGAACGGCGCGCATGTTATGCGGTGATCTGCGGGGCTTCTTTAGAATGTTGTTTGTGTGGTGGGTTTGTCGAGTAGCTACTTTTAGTCCGGTGGACGCTTCATGGTAGCGTTTTGTGATGTGACGCTGTAGTGTGGATGGCTTACATACCATTGTTTCGCTTTGATACACGATACACATGCTTGTACATATTTTAGAAGTATATACTTTCTTCTACAAGAACCTAGAGATAGTTCTCACATCCTGGACAACACCCACGAAAGGATTACGACTCCACGCTCATCCTCATCCATTCAGGGATTTTTGTTTTTTCGCACCGAACGTTATTCGGGAGATTTGGAAGCATCGAAACGACACCGTCTGCCATAACATCTCCCACTGAAGCTTGTGCCCCTAGCCGAGTGCTCGAGGAGGGCAATGCTCGGCGCACAGCTGTCATGTTACGTACACGTTGATCCGCGGGGCTTCTTTTGAGGAGTTGTTTGTTTGGAGGGTTGTTGCGAGTAGCTGCTTTTAGTTTGGTGGACGGTTGGTGGCAGCGTTTGCTAATGCGATGTTGTAGTGTGGATGGCTTACATACCATTCTTTCGCTTTGATACACGATACACATGCTTATGCATGTTTTAGTAGTATACTTTCTTCTACAAGAATCGATAGATAGCTCTCACACCCTGGACGACACCCACGAAAGGATTACGATTCCACCACGTTCATCCTCATCCATTCAGGGATTTTTGTTTGTTCGCACCGAATGTTAGTTGGCACATTTGGAAGCATCGAAACGACACTGTCTGCAACAATGCATCTCCTCTCGAAGCCCACGTTCCCATTCAAGTGCCGAGGAAGGCAATGCCTCATGAACGGCGGGCATGTTATGCGGTGATCTGCGGGGCTTCTTTAGAATGTTGTTTGTGTGGTGGGTTTGTCGAGTAGCTACTTTTAGTCCGGTGGACGCTTCATGGTAGCGTTTTGTGATGTGACGCTGTAGTGTGGATGGCTTACATACCATTGTTTCGCTTTGATACACGATACACATGCTTGTACATATTTTAGAAGTATATACTTTCTTCTACAAGAACCTAGAGATAGTTCTCACATCCTGGACAACACCCACGAAAGGATTACGACTCCACGCTCATCCTCATCCATTCAGGGATTTTTGTTTTTTCGCACCGAACGTTATTCGGGAGATTTGGAAGCATCGAAACGACACCGTCTGCCATAACATCTCCCACTGAAGCTTGTGCCCCTAGCCGAGTGCTCGAGGAGGGCAATGCTCGGCGCACAGCTGTCATGTTACGTACACGTTGATCCGCGGGGCTTCTTTTGAGGAGTTGTTTGTTTGGAGGGTTGTTGCGAGTAGCTGCTTTTAGTCTGGTGGACGGTTGGTGGCAGCGTTTGCTAATGCGATGTTGTAGTGTGGACTGCTTACATACCATTCTTTCGCTTTGATACACGATACACATGCTTATGCATGTTTTAGTAGTATACTTTCTTCTACAAGAATCGATAGATAGCTCTCACACCCTGGACGACACCCACGAAAGGATTACGATTCCACCACGTTCATCCTCATCCATTCAGGGATTTTTGTTTGTTCGCACCGAATGTTAGTTGGCACATTTGGAAGCATCGAAACGACACTGTCTGCAACAATGCATCTCCTCTCGAAGCCCACGTTCCCATTCAAGTGCCGAGGAAGGCAATGCCTTGTGCATGGCGGGCATGCTATGCGGTGATATGCGGGGCTTCTTTACAACGTTGTTTGTTGGAGGGTTTGTCGAGTAGCTACTTTTAGTCCGGTGGCCGCTTGGTGGCAGCGTTCGTAATGCGACCGTGCAGCGTGGACGGCTTTTATACTCTTTTCATCTTTAATATACGTTTGCAGTATTATGTATGACACACATATGTAAATATATCTTTCTTCTAATATGGTAATTCTCATATAGGTGAGAATTAACCAAGTTCCATCTAACCCCTGCACCCATTTCACTTTACAAGAAAACCATGGATAGTTCCACGAGAAAACCATACGCTCCAACCAATCATCTTCTCTAGATAAAGAAAAAACGGGCACGGTAAGCATGCATGTTTTCTTCTTCTTTTGGACAGCATGAGCGTGCCAAACATTTTTTCCCCACCGAGTGAAAAACGAGCTCCACGGGATAACAGAACGTCAAAAAATAAATAGAAACAAGATGCCGAAAAGAGAAGGAAAAAGAAAAAAAGAACTCATGGCCCACCGGGGGCTCTAACCAGCACGTGTTCCCCCCGGCCTCTCCCTCGAATAAATACCCCCTCTATCCTCCGTCTCCGTAACGAAGCAAACCAGCCCGGAAACAGAGCAGAGAGAGAGAGAGAGAAACCAGCAGCGAATCCCACACAGGATCCGCCTTCCCTTCCTTTTCCTACCCCCGATCGAAACAGAGAGCTAGCTAGAGAGATAGATATTCCCGCGAATCTTCTGCTCCGATTCCAAGCCCGTCCCGGTCTCGATCCCGTCCCACGCCCCCTCCCTCCGCCTTCAATCCTTCTTCATCGGTACCAGAGCACCCCTGCGGCGGCGGCAGTTCGAGTCGAATCGCTCCTCCTCCTTCGTCTTCGTCAGGCATGTGCGTGGAGGGATTCGAGGACGCGCAGATCGAGAGGCCGGCAGATTTCGCGGTGGGTAACCCCCTCCCCTCCCCTGTTCCACGCCCATTCGATTTGACTCTGTTTTTCTTTCGATGTTCTTGTTCCTGTGTGGATTTCGCTGGCTGAATCCGGTGGTTTTCCTTTCCGCCGCGAGAAGATGGGGTCGAAATAGATGTCTTTCTTTCTCCTTTCGTCTTTGATTCGTGCGAGTTAGTTGCTGCTTCGGTCTGGACGGTCGATTAGTCGAGGAGAAGAAGAAGAAAAACACTAGTGGGTTGGTTGCTTCGTGCACACACTTTGCGTGCTGCTTGAATGCTTCCGTTTCTCCCCTTCCCTTCCCCTGAAACCCAGAGCCAAGTATATAGTAGTAGCACAGATTATTTGGCACTAGTTTACTTATTGCAGCTGGAATTAATGAACCACTCCCATTATCTTATCTTTTATTAGCAAGAATACTACTACTAGTAATATCATCCTACTATTATTATTATTAGCAAGAATATATTACTGTATTATTATTATATCTCCCCTTGTGTGGAAGGTGTGAACAGAGGGATATGCCTTGAATTGTTCGGCGGCCGAGAAGTTTCTACTACTACTAGCTGGGATTAAGCCAGCCGGGGCGGCGTGCCGCAAAAGCGAAATCTTTTTTGTTGCCCTGGCTCGGCGGATGTCATGCCCCATGTCTGCTTCCGCATGTGCATTGTTGTTCTCATGCGGTGCTTCTGATCCTGCGATGAAAATCGTCATGTCGGATTTCCAGTTGACGTGGTTGCTCCATATCCTCTCGTCTTCTGCCGCAGAGATATCTCCGTCTGACAAGGAAAGATATTTGCATCTGAAAGTTAGGACAAACTGCAACTGTTCATAAAAATCAACGTCTGCAAAGTTCACAACTAGCAGTGCTCTGCTTTCTTTATTTCTCTCACTAATTGAGGTTAAATTATACTAACACCAAAGAGGGCTGGGTGTCCTTTATATGTTTTAAATAAGTGCTGGAGAAACATTTTTGGTTCAACAAATGGTAATCATCCATCATCATCATCTGTGTTCTTTAGTCTTTACATGTAGAACAGTCAGCGCCGGTAAAGTTCAGATAGTGCTGTACCCCTTTCTGCATTGAGGCCAAGGAAAAGCTGGCCTTTTTCGTGCTGTCAAGCCTCCGGGGACGACACGTCCTTGGCAATTTCCTAGTGATCTATGTGCCTTTATAGGTCTGAATTACATAAATCATGGGGTAGCTTTTGTCCCTTTAGCTTGCAATTATGGGTTGCAATGCAGGCAGGCAGGTAGTGGGCTGTGGGGTGGTGCTCAAGAATGTACACCTGGAAGCTTGACATTCCTCGGCTAGTCGGTACTCAGTAGCACCTTCTGGGGCTTGCGGTTCGCGGTTTTGTCAATGCGTTCCTGTGCATTTTGGGGGTTTTTGTTTATGGGTGCCCACACTCGAAATGGCTACTCGTGGCATTCTTTGTCGAATAAGGGATTGCCGTCTGTCGCCGACTTGACCGAGTTGGGCTTCTGTTTGTGCGTCCCTTTCAGCTAGGTGGATTAGTGTTGCTGCAAGCCTGCAAATCATCCACTCTCTGTGTGATGGATGGTGGTGACGTTATTTAAGCTATTGCAGAGTTGTTGACAGGGTTGAAAAATTGGGAAGATATATTCATTTAAGCTGGCTATTGTGTTAGTAAAATGCTGAGTTCATCCTTTGTATCATTGATCCAAATGTGGCCTGCTATCCCTTAGTGCTATCTTTTTTCCAAAGCTGATGCAGTACCTTGTTTCTTGATCAGACTGCTGTGATCTAACCTTCTGTTAATTGGGTAATGTGCAGATGGAGAGAGTCTGTGAGAACACAGTGTCCATTGATTTCAAGCAAGCCAAGATGGTGACTGCGATGGGAGAAAGTTGGCACAATTTTGTTCCAGCTATCCGCTCAGGGGATTGGTCTGACATTGGTGGCCGTGATTACATGGAAGATGCGCATGTGTGCATCCCCAACCTAGCCAAGAATTTTGGTTACAACATGGTGGATGATGAAGTTATTTCCTTCTATGGGGTAATTGCTTACTCACTTTCTCAAATCTGGTTGTTCAGCTTCATAGTTAATGTTCTCTTTCCTGACATCATCATATCCTTATGATTCTCAGGTATTTGATGGACATGGTGGAAAAGATGCCGCACAGTATGTTCGCGACAACTTGCCGCGGGTCATCGTGGAAGATGCTGCTTTTCCTCTTGAGCTTGAGAAGGCAGTCAGGAGGTCGTTTATGCAAACTGACAGTCAGTTTGCAGAGAAGTGCTCTCTCCAGGATGGGCTTTCTTCTGGAACAACTGCACTTACAGCAATGATTTTTGGAAGGTACTATTCTCGTGACCTGCAATCCGGGCTCCTACTTAACTATTATCATTTCATTTGTGAACAGAAAATCGTAATGCAGCAGAGTACTGGAGTTGACACTAGATTACTTTATCCTTGGCATGCTAAATCTGAATCCTAGGTTTACCGTACTAGTAGCAGGCCTGTTCTCAATTTTGTTGCTCATGAGAGATCTTTCGCATGTTCCCTGAGTGTCAGTCAGTCAAGAAGTATTTGAACTTAGCCTGACCATTTCTCAAAGCTACTACAGATTAGTTGATCATAATGAAAAATTACGAAGATGCTCCAGGCAGAGGTTAAATTTATGATAACTGCTACACTTAGGACCCCCAACTGCCATACATCGTGTTATTTATAATAGTATGCGTTGGTACTTTCTACAGTAAGTCGCTTTGTTATCGGGTGAATTCTGGTGATTAGCAATGCTAATTCTTCATGTTCTTTTGCAGGACTCTTCTGGTCGCAAATGCTGGTGATTGCCGGGCAGTCCTTTCCCGGCGCGGCGCCGCAATCGAAATGTCCAAGGACCACAGAACCTGCTGCCTGAACGAAAGAAAGCGTGTGGAATCTCTAGGCGGCTACGTCGACGACGGCTATCTGAACGGCCAGCTAGCGGTGACCAGAGCGCTCGGGGACTGGCACCTCGACGGCCTCAAGGAGATGGGCAAGCCGGGAGGCCCGCTGAGCGCCGAGCCGGAGCTCAAGATGATCACGCTGACCAAGGACGACGAGTTCCTCATCATCGGCAGCGACGGCATCTGGGACTACTTCTCCAACCAGAACTCGGTGGACTTTGCGCGGCGGAGGCTCCAGGAGCACAACGACCTCCGGCGGTGCTGCAAGGAGATCGTGGAGGAGGCGATCAGGCGGGGCGCCACCGACAACCTGACGGCGGTCATGGTCTCGTTCCACCAGGAGGCCCCTCCCCAGATCAGGGTGAACAGGGCGGGCAGGGTCGAGCGGAGCATCTCGGCCGAGGGGCTCCATAGCCTCAGGGTGCTCCTGGAAGGCCAGTGATCTCCGACGACGGCGCGCCATTGTCGCCTTCTTCTTCTTCTGCATTGCTGAGTGTCAACTGTAAGTACCGATCCACCGTCGTCGTCGACATGCCAGTTGTGGCTCCATTGTTACCTTGGAGGAATAAAACCAACGAACCTGGAGATCTCACCCGCCATTGTGAATTGTGAGGCACCTGTAAATATATGTTGGGAGCTTAATTAGGGTGGTAAGGGAGTCAGTAGCGTGCATCCAGGGGGCTTTGAGGCTCATTATGAGATGAGATGAGATATGTTGTTCCCCTGTTTAAGTTTTGTCTGTAAAAGAAACCATTCTCTGGTTATTGTGTTATTGTATCAGTGTAACTTGAGTTGTCTCATGTGATGAGCCATCGCCTCGTTGATCACTGATATGATGAGATGTGTTCTTCCCCCCGTTTAAGTCTTGTTGTATTTGATCATTTGTTTAATTGCCATGTTTAAGTCTTGTTATATCTATCATCCTCTACTTGGAATACACCAAGAAACTATTTCCGCCTCAAAATAAGTGTTGTGGTTTTAGTACAATAGTGTGGTTTTAGTACGATAATGTTGTATAAAAAAACAAGCAAGTGAAATTAACGGAAACTATAATGTGTTGGATAATCAGCAACTGGTGTTCACTAAGGGTCAAAGGCCATTACATATACATGTGTGGTTAAGTGTAGAAAGCCCCTTATATAATGGAATGTACAGAAAAGGGACTATACATATCTAATACCCCGATCAAACTCATGGTGGATCAACAACATTGGATTTGGAGAGAATAAAATCATGCTGCGCTCAAGTCTGTGCCTTCATGTAGGAGTCTGCCAACTGTAACTCAGAGGGCACATAGTGAAGAGCAAGAGTCTGGTCCTGCACAACATCACGCATAAAATGGGCATCCGCACCGATGTGCTTGGTGAGCTCATGCTTCACCGGGTCACATGTAATACTGAAAGCACCGGTACTGTCAGACAATAAGGGAGTCGAGGTAGTAGCAGACACCCCAAAATCCTCAAGTAACCACCGTAACCAGATCACCAAAGCCGTTAACATAGCCATGACTCGCAACTCGGCCTCTGTACTCGAGCGAGAAACTGCAGTCTGTTTCTTTGTCTTTCAGGCAATGAGAGAGCCACCAAAAAAGACACAGTAAGCAGATAGCGAGCTCGATCAGAGGGATCACTAGCCCAGGTAGCATCAGAGTAGGCCTGGAGCTCAAGGGAGCTGGAGCGGGGAAAGAAAAGGCGTTGAGGGATCGTGCCATGAAGATATCGTAGAACACGGAGGAGATGACTATAGTGGACAGAGGTGGGGGCTGAGACAAACTGACTCGGGATGTGAACAAGATAGGAGATGTCAGGACGTGTAACAGTAAGATAGACAAGGCTGCCAACGAGGTGACGATAGCGAGTGGGATTAGGAAGAGGGTCACCATCAGAGGCACGAAGCTGAACGTTGAGCTCCATAGGAGTCACAATTGTGAGCTCATCACCGAGAGCAGCGCGAGCAGGAAGATCCGGAATATATTTTTCTTGGGAGATGTAGAAGCCATCAGAGGTCGAGGAGATCTCAATCCCAAGAAAATAGCGAAGTGGACCAAAATTAGTCATGAGGAACTGGTCACGAAGCCGTCCTTAACAAAGGCAATGTAGTCAGAGTCGTTACTAGTGATGATCATGTCATCAACATAGAGAAGGAGAAGAGTTTGACCACGAGGAGACGTGTGAACAAATAACGCGGGATCATGATCACTGGGCAAGAAACCAGCGGCAGTTACCATAGAGGTGAAGCGCTCAAATCAGGCGCGAGGGGCCTGTTTAAGACCATAGAGGGAGCGGCGAAGTCTACAAACCATACCATCAGGGGCATAGTACCCCGGTGGTGGCTGCATATAAACCTCCTCACGCAACTCGCCATTAAGTTGAGAGATAGATCAATGACGAACAGAAACCACAACAAGGAGAGTGCGAACAATGGTCATGTGGGTCACAGGAGTGAATGTCTCATCATAATCGCGTCCTTGCTCCTGCTGAAAACCACGAGCCACAAGACGAGCTTTGTAGCGCTCAAGAGAACCATCGGAGCGAGTCTTAATCTTGTAGACCCACTTGCAGGTGATGGGACGAACACCGGAAGGGAGAGAAGCCAAATCCCATTTGCCAGAGCGCTCAAGGGCAGCAAGCTCTTCGGGCATCGCAAGCGGCCATTCAGGCTGAGTCATGGCAGTTGTAAGGGCATATTTATCCCCAAGGTGTTTTGGTGATTGATGACAATGCTTTTGTGGACTAATCGTGTGCGTTGAGATTTTCAGAGATTCATCCTTTGGCACGAGACGATTCCCTCCCCTTGGTGTTTAATTCAAGACGGTGCAGCTCCTTCGTTTCTCTGCTGGGGGACTAGTTTCGTAGGAGTCACCGTACTATCAGGGGGGGATCCGCTTTGATAAGGCTAGGGTGGAATCAACACATATACATCCTTATCGCACCCGCTGATCCTTCCCACTTCAATGGAGTTTTCCTTCCCTTCCTGGCTTGCCCTGTCTGGTCCCAGCGGTAGTACCGCGGCCCACAGCGGTAGTACCGCCGAAGCACAACAAGCGGTAGTACCGCTCCTCAGCGATAGTACCGCTTGCTGTCTTCCGCCGTAGTACCGATGTGGCTCCGGGCTACTACCGCCTCGACTCGAGGCCTCGTTTTCTCGTGTCGGGTTCTGCGGTACTAGCTGGGGCAGTAGTGGCGGTAGTACCGCTCTCGAGCGGTAGTACCGTCCTTACCACCGCGGTAGTACCGCTCTGTGTCCAGGACCTTGCTCCCCTCACATGCACGGCAGTACCGCTAGGTGGCACGATAGTATCGCTGGCTCAGCGGTAGTACCGCCCACCCAAGCGGTAGTACCCTCTCCGCGGGGCTGCTTGGGGGGCCAGTGATCTCGGCGGCACGCCATTGTCGCCGCCTTCTTCTGCATTGTTGAGTGTCAACTGTAAGTACCGATCCACCGTCGTCGTCGACATGCCAGTTGTGGCTTCATTGTTACCTTGGAGGAATAAAACCAACGAACCTGAAGATCTCACCCGCCATTGTGAATTGTGAGGCACCTGTAAATAGAAGTTGGGAGCTTAATTAGGGTGGTAAGGGAGTCGGTAGCGTGCATCCAGGGGGCTTTGAGGCTCATTATGAGATGATGAGATGTGTTGTTCCCCCTGTTTAAATTTTGTCTGTAAAAGAAACCATTCTCTGGTTATTGTGTTATTGAGTTGTCTCATGTGATGAGCCACCGCCTCGTTGATCACTGATAAGATGAGATGTGTTCTCCCCCCTGTTTAAGTCTTGTTATTTTTTATCATTTGTTTAATTGATATGTTTAAGCCTTGTTATCTACTATCATCCTCTACTTGGAATACAACAAGAAACTACTCCCTCTGCCTTAAAAATAAGTGTTGTGGTTTTAGTACAATAATGCTGTATGAAAAAAACAAGTAAGTAAAATTAACGTGAACTATAATGCAGTATAAAAAACAAGCAAGTAAAATTAAGGGAAACTATAATGCAGTATTCAAACAAAAAGCAAGCACAAATAAAATTACGGAAACTACTCCCTTAATTTTGGCAAGTATAATGTAGTATCAAACAAAACAAGCAAGTAAAATTAATGGAAACTATAGTGCAGTATCAAACAAAACAAGCAGGTAAATTCAACAAAAATCAGAGTGATGGACGTGGCCATGATTTGACATGAGTGCTAAACAAATTTGTTCAATCACAAACATTGCATATTTGCCAACAATTTTCATGCGTAGTTTTCAAAACTAGCCTGGACAAAAAAGTTAAAACTAGTGTGAACAAAAAGGACGGTTATTCTAAGTCCGAAGGAAAAGAAGCTTCAAGATAACTTTAAGATGCATCCGCACGTGCATTTAGGTTGTCGTCGACAATGACGGCGCAGGGAAGAAGACGGCGGTACGTGGTCGACTGGACATAAAAAAAATAGTAGTGTGACAATTATGAGATTTGCTTTTTGAAGGAATGCAAGGGTTTTATTGGGGCGCGCATGCGCGACGAACTTTTTCCGGAGTAGCATGGCAAGCGGCCGGGGTGGACGTGGCAACTTTTACTGTGTTTAGGGCAGGGGATGGGGTATGCGAGGCAGCTTTTATAAATTATCATGATAATATAGTTTCTTTCTTCCAGGTATTTTTTGGTTTTGTGTGCAAAAACGACCATCCAACGGATGAAGTTTCATCCGATTCATATGTGGTTCTTTGGAATTTGTTCCTCAGATAGACATACACAAAGGAATCGGAAGTTACTCAGGCCTCCTTCAATTTGAAGGATTTTCACAGAAAAAACATAGGAATAAGGATTTCGGTGAAAAAATTTCTATAAATGCATTTGGTTTGTAAAAAGGGCATACAAGAATATAGTAAGAATACCACTCATTTTCTGTGTTTTTCTTTAGAAAACTAGACATCCACTTAAAACTTATTTTACGTGTAGGAACGAAGCAAGTCAATTTCTGTTGCCATCCTAATTCTTACGTTTTTAGTTTACTCCAAAGCGAATGAGCCCTCAAACATAACCGCGAAGGAATTGGAGCGTGCGGAGGATGAGACGAGGAGACCATTCCATGTTCTCATCCTGGCCCCATCGGGCGGCCGATCGATCCGTGTCCGGAGCGGTGCAACCAGGACGAGGAAGGAGTCAACCAACTGAGGTAGCTAGCCAGGGTCGGCTTGCAGGCTTGATTGCCGATTAAGGCAGGCAGCTATAGCCAGCCTGGGTCAACCATACCATGTAGGTTGGCGTCATCCATCATTGACGGACGGACGGACGGAAGGAAGAAGAAGAGCACGAGGGGAATCGGATGTGCGCGACGCAACCACCGAACCACCGCCGGTCGATGGGAACAAAAAGGAAAGGCGGTGCGCCACTCCACGTCTCTCCACCACCGGACCTGCTCAACCCCAACGAAGATGCACAAAGCATATCGCTCGTCAGCTTGGGCGTCAGCGGGAGCGGCGCGCGCACGTAGAGCAGGCAACGGCAGCCGCGATTAAACAACACTGACTATAATTTGACTATTCCGGCCAACGTTGACGGCGGCGAGCGGAGCGGATTCGGCCGTCCCCGTCGTCCAGGCATCGATCGTCGTCTGGCGGACGCAGCGCGTGTCGCGGGGTGACGCGCGTGAGGCGGACACGCGCGCGTGCGAGCCAAGGAGACGAGCAGAGGCGGAGGGACACGTAGAGCGGGCGGAGTCGGCCCGCGTGTTTTATGCGACACGTTCGACACGACACGACACGACACGTTATGCGACACGTTGTGATCGATCCGCCTGCTTGTGCTTAGCTGCCTGCTTGTGGTAGTAATTCGTTTTGGCGACGACACGACGTTTGCTTCCTGCTCACTCCAGAGCCAGACTACGTGCCAGAGCCAGTCCCCCTGTGCGGAAGTGCACGACAGCTCGCGCCAGTCCCCTTGTCCGGGCGCGGTTTCTCGAGGCACCACAAACACACATGCTCCTCTGCTCGACGCACTTGCTTACCATTCAACCAAGTGTGTCAAAGAGCGAATTATCGTTGGATGTTTAAAGAGACTATGATACTTCAGTCCATCAGGGATCAAATTCTAGTGTTCGCATTTATTTTTGGATTTATTTCAAAAATTTCGGAAATACACATTCAATGAGATGAGACGTTCTTGAAATACCGGCTCAGTCTTTCGGAGATGCTCATAGGAATAGGATGCGTGTGTGCGTTCGAAGGGGTGCGTGTATGCGCCTGTATATGAGCGCGTACGTCTGTATTGTGTTAAAAAAATAATATAAAAAAACGTCTTACATTATGGGACAGAGGGAGTATATATTTTTTTACTTTCGCACAACTTCACCTTGTCATGCAAAAAACACAAGCAAATGAATAGAAAAATATACATTTTGACATTTTGAGAAACCCCTGAGAAAACGCAAGGACATTATGCTTTCGAAAACAGAAAAAAAAATCCATAAAAGCAAATCTTCTAAAGACATCCCCAAAACCAATGGAATGTAGGAATTAAATTGAGTAAAACATTCTAAAGTGCAAAAGTAGAGAATGCATTCAACCATAGTTCAAAAATCGGA
The DNA here is from genome assembly GCF_002162155.2 of Triticum dicoccoides. Taxonomy (NCBI): domain Eukaryota; kingdom Viridiplantae; phylum Streptophyta; class Magnoliopsida; order Poales; family Poaceae; genus Triticum; species Triticum dicoccoides. Next base: position 674,951,780 of record NC_041391.1, read on the forward strand.
CTAGAAAAAACCGGAACCAAAGATCCCATCGGATTTTTAAGCCTAGCAGACCGTTCGAGCAATCGAACCAAAAAAAACGAACAAACCAGGCTGCCACATGTGCATCAACTTGTTTTTGTCCACAAATGTTGGGGGTAGAATGGAAAAAAGAAAAAAAAACTCTTTTGCTAGGGTTTTGGCTTAATCGGGAGGGTTTCCCTCGATTTTGTGCATAGGCAAACCAGCCGCCACCTTGCTGGCTCCTTTGCATGGATACTTGGATCCGTATCAGATACGTGATATGGAGATACGACCGATACGTCAATTTTTTGAAAACATGGATACGGCGATACATTTATATATAGGTATTACATATATTAATTATTAAAAATATTGAAAACAAAATAGAGCTTCAGGTCAAAGCATGCCTCAATAGGATTATTCCCTTTGTTTTCTTGCACTTGGTCCATTTTTATTAATTGGCAGTGGGATTTTCCCGGGTTTGTTGTTCCAATCAGTGCATCGACTCTCTCTTGCTCACCTTTCAGTTGAACAAGAACATTGACAGTCATGCTTTGGCATGAACTCACGCCCATGTTGTGTATCTTCAAAAGGTGTGCCTTTACTATTGAAGGGATTTCATGTCGAACGAGGGGTTTCAGGTATCCAAAAAGTATCGCAGAAGTATGATAGGAGTATCAAACATTATTATTTTTAAAATCAAAAAATTGAAGGATACTTACGGGATACATATCGGGCCGTATCGGGGCAGTATCCGAGTATCGGGGCAGTATCCGGCTGGATACACGCGCTTTCTGAAGTATCCGGTCAACGTAGTCTGGCTCTGGCCTGGCGCCGTGGCCGCCACCCTTGCTTGACAATGTGGCGCGCAGACGCCGCCTCTCCCTCTCGTCACTCCGTGTCGCGGCAGCACCAACACTAGCCACCAGGCGCCCCGCCACTCCCACCTCTGTTCTGCTTCTTGTTGATGGCCAAGGAGAGGGAAGGGAACGCCGCCGCCTGATATCCCGTCGTCCACTTCCTCCGGTTGCCTCCCTTCATGGCCTCACCTCCGGACCCCCCCCCCCTCCAGTTCGGCCTCTGCTCGGCTGCTCGAACTCACCAGGACGCCCCAACAGTCAACTTTGATATGAACAATCCCTATTCTCTTCTCCGTTCCCAATCTCCATCCTTCTATTCTTCATTTCTAGGATCCTAGCATGAGATTGCATATTGGTTTGCAATTTGTTTGCTGTCATGCAATGGTCATGATACAGTGGGATTGTATATTTGTTTGCTGATGAAAATTGTATTGTATATTGTTTGCTGTCATGATATTGTTTGTTGTCAACTGTCATGATATTTGATGGTTGTCATGATAGATGATACAGTGGCATTGTATATGGGTTTGCTGATGAGAATTGTTTTTTTTTAGAATCACCAGGGGGGGGGGGGAGTTCCCCACCTGAATATATTGATCAAACAGCTGCAAACGCAGCGAGTACAGAATTACAGAGGCACGGTGCAACTTGCAGAGAGGTAGGAACGCCACGAGAAGACATCCTCCTTGTCACCCGTATCGATGAGACGGTGTGACCAAAGATCTAGGTCAGAGATAAGGTTTCTAATTGTTATTACAGAACATTGATCGATACTTCTAAACAACATGTCATTATGCGCTGCCCAAATCTTCCGTAGTAGAGCAAGGAGAACGAATGGCCAGGCCTTCATGGGTAGGTGTTGAGGCAGCGGGGTGTCCCATAGCTCATTTAGGTTGTTGGTTGCGGGCAGGAAGCCTACTCATTGCGATATCCTATTTGCAAGAGGACATGTGATGAAGAGATGAGTATAGTCTTCGGATGACGTAGCACATCGTGGGCATAAATTGGAGGAGATTATATGCTTATGAGCGAGGTTCACTCTAGTGTTGAGGCGATATTTGAAAAGAAGCCAAGAAAAAATCTTGACTTTGCGAGGAGCTTTGGTGCCCCAGATGAGAGGGGCCATGAGATCTGTGTCTGGCTTGGTCATGAGCGAGCCGTATGCTTGCTTGGTGGAGAAGTCATGTCCCTGGAATAGGAAACGTTGATCTTCCTTAGTCGACGGCGTGTAGTCCTGCAAAAGAGCCAAAAGCGAAGCAAGCTCTCGTTCTGCTATAAGAGAGAGACGATTACGGAGGTTGGCTTCGATACCGAAGCATAAAATGTTGGCTCCTTTAACTAGTGGTAGGGTAGAGTGCGAGAAGAGGTACGGGAAGGTGGTAGCTAGGGTTTTTGGCGTGAGCCAGGTATCCATCCAGTAGTATGTGTGTGTGCCACTGTTGGTGAGTACAAAGGAGATTGACTGGAGTGTTGGGATTTGTTGGGTTATCGTGCGACACAAGAAGGAGGTTTGGGGGGCCGAGGAGACTAGGGCGTTTGGGTGTTGTAGGTCTAGCCAATCTAGCCAAGGTTTCCCTCAAATGGCGAGAGCAGCGTCAGCCGCTAGGCTTTCATCCGTGTGAAGGGTAGCAATGGTGGTTTTGGAGAAGTTGATGGTGAGGCCGGTAGCTTGTGCAAAGCTATTAAGGATTTTTTTGAGGGTTGTGGCTGCCGGGGGCGAGGAGGCTGCGATCATAAGCGTATCATCGGCGTATTGGAGAATGGTGGGGGCAGGTGGGTGAAGATGGGGTGGTGGAGGAGAGTGGGCTCGGTGTTTTGGATGATGAGTTGCTAAAGTAGGTCGGCGACGATGAGGAACAGGTAGGGAGAGGCTGGCTCGCCCTGTCGTAGGCCTTTTTTGCATTGTATCCAGTTGCCGGGAATGCCATTTAGGAGGATAGCAGTTTTACCCACGTGGAGGATGTTTTGGATCCAGGAGCGAAAAGTTTGGGAGAAACCGCGGACATCCAAGATTCTGTCAAGGGCTAGCCATGCGACAGAATCAAATGCTTTCCTGAAATCGAGTTTGAAAACCATGGTTGGCCTTTTGCGGGAGTGGCAAGAGCTGATTAGGTGAGCCGCATAGATGTAGTTTTCGGCAATATTCCTTCCGGTGATGAACCCTATTTGATTACCATGAACCAAGCTAGGGATGAGAGGTTTGAGGCGCGAGGTGATGGCTTTAGCAAAAGCTTTTATGGGGCAGTTTTGTAGGGAGATTGGTCTGAAGGCGTCGGGGGAGGAGGGGGGTGTGTTCTTTGGGAGGAGGACGATGTGGGCATGATTTAAACGTTCTGTGTCTGCTACGCCTTGGTGAAGTTGTTGGAAGAAGGGGAGAATGGCGTGTCCTATAGTGGGCCAAAAGGATCTATAAAAGGAGGGGCCGAAACCATCTGGTCCAGGGCTAGCTTGGGGGTTCATTTGGAGGAAGGCCAACTTAATTTCGTCTTCAGAGAAAGGTACGTCAAGGGCATGTAGACCAGGCACGGGGTGAGGGTAAATGGAATTGAGGTCAAAAGCCCAGGTCGTCGTGGCAGGGGAGCCTATGAGTGAGACGAAAAAATCCTGTAGGATTTCTGCTTTGTGGGGATGAGAGGTGAATAACGTGCCGTCGCCTGTGAGGGAGAAAATATTGTTTTTTCTAAGGCGTTGTGAGGCAGACATGTGGAAGAATTTTGAGTTCTCACCTCCGTGGATTGCTCGAGAAACTTTGGCACGCCATTTCCAGTAGGCCATTTTTCTTGGATATTGCATTTGAGGAGGGACACGATGATTTTGCGAGTGAGTAGTTCGGGCGGAGAGAGAGGCCTGGATTCTTCTGCACGATCGAGGGCGGCGATAGCGGTTTTACATCGAGATTCGTGGAGGGGGGCGGGAATACGAGAGCGAGCCAATTTTTTGAGTCCGGCCCGAGTCTTTTTGAGCAAGTAAGTGAGGGTGGCGGCAGAGTTGGCGTTCATGGAGGGCCATGAAGGGGCCCAAACGGCGTTGATAATGTCACTGCAAGGCCGTAAATTGGCCCAGCCAGGCTCAAATTTGAAAAAATTGGATCACAGGATCGTTGTCATGACGTGAATGAGGAGGGGTAGATGGTCATATGTGAATCGCGTGAGGGAGGAGAGGGAAGAGTTTGGAAAGGCGTCTGACCAGGCTAAGTTAAAAAAGGCACGGTCGATATGTTCTAGGGTGGGTGTTGTTCTATTGTTGGACCAAGTGTATTGGCGGTCAAGAAGTGGTAGTTCAATGAGGGTGAGTTCATCAAGAGTTCGGTTAAAAGCAGTGGCTTCGGATTGTCTAAACGCGTCATTATTTTTGTCGGAGGGGTACCGGAGGAGGTTGAAATCTCCCACAAGTAGCCAGGGTGAGTCGTCTGGTTGTGAGATAGCGAGCAACTCATCGAGGAAAGATTGCTTGAGGGCGCGGGAGGAGGGGGCATAGATGTTGGTGATGGCTATGTTGCGGTCAGTTGCCTTGGATCGCAAAATCAATGTTGACGAGAAGGTGAGGTGGTTGAAGGAGATTACTTGGAAAGAGGTAGTATTGACAGCGGAGATGTTGCCACCCGCTGTTTCAACGGCGGGTAGGTGAAAAACTTGGTCGAGCTGCGTATGCATAAAGGATCGTAGCTTTTGGTCCGAGAACGCATCGAGTTTTGACTCTTGTAATAGTGCAATGTGGGGGTTGATCGAGATGAGTTCGGCGAGGATGTCAGCACATTTGGCATCGTCGCCCAGACCACGCACATTCCATGAGCAGTAGAGAAAGTGGCGTTACTCATGTAGACGGAGCGTACACCAGAGGTTTAAGAAGCAGTACAGGTACATGATAGTAGCAAAAGGTACAACATCACGCTACTACGGAACTGGGTTGATCTACCGAGGAGCAGGGCCCAAAAGTACAGAGGAACACATAGGACGAGCATGAAAACGACAAATGGCGGTGGCATTGCGATCCACCCCGACATGCATGGCGGAGATGGCGAGCTGATCATGGTGCGTTGTCATCACCCGAGGCCGAGCCCTCAGCCTCAAGGATCGCGTTTACATGGTCGTCGTCCGCATTGCAGAGCAGTGCAATGGTGGCCAGATCTTCAGCGGAAGCGGGAGGAGCATCAGAGACATCTAGGTGTGCGTCGTGGATGGCGCGATCGATGGCCGAGCCCACGTCTGCAGCGGAGAGGCGGGCGGCCTTGGCCTTGACAGCCTTGGCGAGCATGGGGGAGTACTTGGCCTCCTTGCCAGCAAGCCGCGAGCTGCGATGCAGCTTGTTTTTGGAGCAGGATTGATCACGGGCTGTCTTGTGGCACTCCTTTGTATGGTGCACTCGTGGGTGTCGAGGTCGTGGAGAGGGAGGTCTGCGTCCGTGGCGACATGGGTCAGCACAGTGGTGGCATTAACTAAAGTAATGGATTGATTAGGACACGGAGAGAATGGGTTTCATCAGTTGCACGTGATGATTCACCAGCCGTGAAGGTGAAGGCGGGGGGATCTGCAGTGGCAGGAGTCGAAGGCACGAACGCAGTAAAGGCAGAAGCGTCAGAGGGGACCAAGGGCCTGATAGGCGGGGCGGCGTCCGCTGGGCGTGCAGGCGGAGAAGGTGGGAGCATGGTCCCAACGAGTGGAGTCGGGCGGATGACAGGTGGGCCCGTACAGCCGCCCGTGGGTGCATGCACCACGTCTAGCGACTCTGTCAGAATGCCATGCAGGAGCGGCACGTGCATGTCTTTGGAGTCCATCGAGTTGTCATTAGATATGATGAGTGGCTGGCGTATGGAACCAGGTGGAAGAAAAGGGGAGGACAATGCAGAGCCACTGGTGTCGTGACCAGGAAAGGCAGGAGTCGCATGTGTGCCAGTGCTGCCATGTGGGGCAATCGGGCGTGTACCACCGTACGTGGGGTCTGTGCGCCAAGCAGCATGAAAAGCGGAGACGACTGGTGCAATGTGATCAGGTGAGATGGGTCGTGGCGAGCCACGTTGAGAGAGAGGCGCAGAATCTCCGTCAGAAGAGTTCGTGCCGAAGGGATTGGCCCCGTCTCCGTGGTGCCAGCGAGAGACTTCTACCACCTTGGCTATCTTGATCTCATTGATAGGTGGGAGCTGGATGATGATGCCAGGGGGTGCTGGTTTGCCTGATTGCAGCAGAACCAGAGCGCGGACAGAGGTATAGTCTATGCCATGTAGGCAGAAATCATCCACAGCACACACGTCGCCAAGGAAGGCCAGGGCGAAACGGATGCCGTCGTTGTACCAAAGTTCATGTGGAAATTCGGAAACATCGATCTCTGCGAGGTCCGTGAAGATGGAAATGGAGCGGTCGACGTGCTCGACCGGCTCGATGGTGATGGTGTTGCCTTTGAAGTCTATGGGGATGTGACGAATAACGTCATTGCGGGCAGCTGGAGTGTGGAACGTGAGGCATGCCACCCCACGTCAGGAGCCGCCCATGATGAAGGCAGGGTTTCCGCACGTGTGCTGGATGGCGCGGCGGATGATGGGAGTGGGGTTGGGGTCGGGGGTTTGGAGGTCAGTGTAGGCGAAGCGGCGTGGGCAGTGGACTAGGTAGGAAGGGGCTGCGACAAGCGGCATATCCATGTAGGGAGGCAGCGGTCCAGCCTCGTGGACTGGGCATGGCAGCTCGTCGTCGGAGTCGGATTCGGAGACATGTGACGTGGTTCTTGTGTTTTGAGAGGCGAGGCAGATGTCAGAGAGACGGGCTCGTAGTTCGTGGGTGTCGAAGGGTGAAGTGTGTGAGTGCATCTTGTTGTGGGGGGAGAGGTGGGTGATGGCGGAGGGGCTGAGGTGCGTGGTGGAGATGATAGAGGCCAGAGACGGAGGTACCTGCAGTCGTGGCTGCGGTGGCCGCACCGCCAGCAACGAGCGCAGCGGACGGGGTCGCGGCAGGCCTCCTCGTAGTGATCTAGGGCTAGGCAGCGAAAGCAGTGGCGTCACTTTTTGGTGGCTGGAGGTGGAGGGGATGAAGATGAGGGAGGCAGAGAAGGCGTCGGGGTATATATGGTGGGCGGGGCAGCAAGTCACTGTGGCCGCGGGGAGGGGAGAGGAGTGTGTCTCGATATAAGCGCGTCGCGATGCTGTTGGCCCGAGAGGGCAGCGGATCTGGCATCAGAACGGCGTGATCTGTTGCGTGTGGCAGCGTTTGAAGCGACGGAGAGGTGAGGCGTGGTGATCGAGTGGCCGGATTAGGCTGTAGAGTAATTTTAGGAACGATGATTAGCTCTAGATGTTGGTCAGGAGTAGGAGGGGGTGCGGTAGTGGCGAGGGATGATAACCCACAAGTATAGGGGATCGCAACAGTTTTCGAGGGTAGAGTATTCAACCCAAATTTATTGATTCGACACAAGGGGAGCCAAAGAATATTCTCAAGTATTAGCAGCTGAGTGGTCAATTCAACCACACCTGGAAACTTAGTATTTGCAGCAAAGTGTTTAGTAGCAAAGTAATATGATAGTGGTGGTAACGGTAACAAAAGTAAAGACAACAAAAGTAATGTTTTTGATATTTTGTAGTGATTGTAACAGTAGCAACAGAAAAGTAAATAAGCGAGAACCAGTATATGAAAAACTCGTAGGCACCGGATCAGTGATGGATAATTATGCCGGATGTGGTTCGTCATGTAATAGTTATAACATAGGGTGACATAGAACTAGCTCCAGTTCATCAATCTAATGTAGGCATGTATTCCGAATATAGTCATACGTGCTTATGGAAAGAACTTGCATGACATCTTTTGTCCTACCCTCTCGTGGCAGCGGGGTCCTATTGGAAACTAAGGGATATTAAGGCGTCATTTTAATAGAGAACCGGAACAAAGCATTAGCACATAGTGAATACATGAACTCCTCAAACTATGGTCATCACCGGGAGTGGTTCCGATTATTGTCACTTCGGGGTTGTCGGATCATAACACATAGTAGGTGACTAGAGAGTTGCAAGATAGGATCAAGAACTCACATATATTCATGAAAACATAATAGGTTCAGATCTGAAATCATGGCACTCGGGCCCTAGTGACAAGCATTAAGCATAGCAAAGTCATAGCAACATCAATCTCAGAACATAGTGGATACTAGGGATCAAACCCTAACAAAACTAACTCGATTACATGATAAATCTCATCCAACCCATCACCGTCCAGCAAGCCTACGATGGAATTACTCACGCACGGCGGTGAGCATCATGAAATTGGTGATGAAGGACGGTTGATGATGACGACGGCGATGAATCCCCCTCTCCGGAGCCCCGAGCGGACTCCAGATGAGCCCTCCCGAGAGAGATTAGGGCTTGGCGGCGGCTCCGTATCGTAAAACGCGATGATTTCTTCTCTCTGATTTTTTTCTCCTCGAAAGCAATATATGGAGTTGGAGTTGGCGTCGGAGGGCCACCAGGGGGCCCACGAGGTAGGGGGGCGCGCCCTAGGGGGGCACCCTCGTGGACAGGGTGTGGGCCCCCTGGTCTTCATCTTTGGCAAGGATTTTTTATTATTTATTCTAAGATATTCCGTGGAGTTTCAGGTCATTTCGAGAACTTTTATTTTCTGCACATAAAACAACATCATGGCAATTCTGTTGAAAACAGCGTCAGTCCGGTTAGTTCCATTCAAATCATACAAGTTAGAGTCCAAAACAAGGGCAAAAGTGTTTGGAAAAGTAGATAGGACGGAGACGTATCAACTCCCCCAAGCTTAAACCCTTGCTTGTCCTCAAGCAATTTAGTTGACAAACTGAAAGAGAAAAAGAAAAACTTTTACAAACTCTGTTTGCTCTTGTTGTTGTAACATGAAAAGCCAACATTCAAGTTTCAGCAAATATTATGAACTAACCATACTAACAATAACACAAAGGTCTCACAATTACTCATATCAATAGCATAATCAGCTAGCGAGCTATAATAACAAAACTTGGATGACAACACTTTCTCAAAATAATCATAACATGATATAACAAAATGCTATCTCGCTTGCCCTTTCTGAGACCGCAAAACATAAATGCGGATCACCTTTAAAGATCAAGGACTGACTAAACATTGTAATTCATGGTAAAAGAGATTCAGTCAAGTCATACCCAATATAAACCAGTTATAATGAATGCAAACGACAGTGTGCTCTCCATCGGGTGCTTTTTAATAAGAAGGATGATGACTCAACATAAAAGTAAATAGATAGGCCCTTCGTAGAGGGAAGCATGGATTTGTAGAGGTGCCAGAGCTCGGTGAGGGAGTTCCGGACTAGGGGATGTCCGGATAGCCGAACTATCATCATCAGCCGGACTCCAAGACTATGAAGATACAAGATTGAAGACTTCGTCCCGTGTCCGGATGGGACTTTCCTTGGCGTGGAAGGCAAGCTTGGTGATACGGATATGTAGATCTCCTACCATTGTAACCGACTCTGTGTAACCCTAGCCCTCTCCGGTGTCTATATAAACCGGATGGCTTTAGTCCATAGGACGAACAACAATCATACCATAGGCTAGCTTCTAGGGTTTAGCCTCCTTGATCTCGTGGTAGATCCACTCTTGTAACACACATCATCAATATTAATCAAGCAGGACGTAGGGTTTTACCTCCATCAAGAGGGCCCGTCGTGTCCCTTGTCTCCTGTTACCATCCGCCTAGACGCACAGTTCGGGATCCCCTACCCGAGATCCGCCGGTTTTGACACCGACATTGGTGCTTTCATTGAGAGTTCCTCTGTGCCATCACCATCAGGAAGGATGCCTTTTCCCGTCTTTAAAGATGGCACCGTCGTCAAGGGAGCTTTGGCCGCTGGCCAGACTATCCGGCTGGGCGGTTTTCTTATGACCGCCTGTTCGGCCATCGCTCCGATAATGACCTCTCGGGTCATTAAAAGCGATCTCCACGTCAGCTCGGAAATCGCCGAGCAGCTAGATCCGATTGAGCTCTCCTCCGTAAACGAGCTCTCGGATCGCATCGCTGCCCTGGGAGTCGCTATCGACTAAGATCAGATTTGGCTTAAAACCGATCTGAGAGAAATTAACTCTCCCCATGTTACCCACCACGTTGTTGTGGTAGAGAACAATGCGGCGACTCTTCTTCTATGATAAAAACCAACTATGTCCAGATTCCCGATCCCTCCATGCCGGATTCCCGCGGGGGGATGGACGCTAATCAAATACTGAACCTAAAGTCAGGCATCGGACCAGATTTGTTGGAAAGCATCCAGCAAACCAAGCTTCCAAATCCGGAAGCTTCTTGGCCATTGAGCCTCAGATCGGGCGGGGTTCCGAACTTAATTCCACCCGCCCACCCAAACATAAGCGATCTATCTCAAATACGGCAAGAGCCCGATGAAACAGTACATCATTACTGGGCCAGATTCCTCCTGGTTATGAACAGGATAAAGGACTGCCGTGAAGAAAGCGCGATTTCAATTTTCTGCAACAATTGCACGGACAAGGGAATCATAAATGCCATCAGTCGTCGCGAAGTTACACGCTTCGCCGACCTAGCGACCATTGTACAAAAATACTGCGCGATGGAGAGTGCCTGGAAAATCGAAACTAGGTTTTGGGACAATCCGGCCCTGAATACAACCCCAGTCCGAAATAAAAGGGTGCGTCATACTCAAGCACCTGGGTTAAAAACCAACAAGCAAAAACCCCCTAAAGGGTACGGAACCGTACTGGAGGCATGGCTCAACAGACCCTGCAAAATCCACAGCACGGAGGGCGCCACTCCAACACATAGCCTCCGAGCATGTTGGATACTATGACAGGTGGCCAAAAGTGGTGAAGGCTTTTTAGCCCCGGGCAACCAGCCCAGTAGTACGAGTACGGTATTAACAGTCTTCGAGACTTTCGCATCAAATAACATGCGGAAACGAACAATCTGCAGCCTCGCCGAAGTCTACCAAGTAGCAACAACAAATCCATGGAGCGACACGGCTATCACCTTCAATGCCAGCGACGAACCTAAATTCCGAACAGCTAGAGCACCAGCCGCATTGGTCCTCAGTCCGATAGTGGACGGCTTTCGTCTTACCAAGGTACTCATGGATGGCGGCAGCGGATTAAACCTCATCTACGAGGAAACCCTTCAAAAAAGGGAAATTGACTGGAGCCGCATTGAGCGAAGCAGCACAACCTTCAGGGGAATAATCCCTAGTCGAGAAGTACGCTGCACAGGAAAAATCACACTAGATGTAGTGTTCAGCTCGCCGGACAATTACATGTCCGAAGAGGTCACGTTCCAAGTGGCCCCATTCGGCAGCGGATACCATGCTTTGTTAGGGCGAGAGGCATTCACAATCTTCCAAGCTATACCCCATTACGGGTACATGAAGCTCAAAATGCCAGGACCCAATGGAATAATCACTCTCGCCAGTGATCCAGATACAGCACTCCGCGCTGAAAATAAGACAGCCGCACTGGCCCTAGAGGCATTATCCGAAGCTCTAGCGGCAGAGGAACTAACTGCGCTGCGCTCCACGGTGGATAGGGACGATGTGATACTCGATAAGAGGTCCAAGTCCACCTCTTTTAAACCAGCAGACAAAATAGTCAAATTTCAGGTCCATCCAACGGACCCCACAAAGACGGCCTCCATTGGGGCACAATTAAATCCTAATGTAGAAGCTGCACTACGAGAATTCCTCCGGGAAAATTGGGACATTTTTGCCTGACACCCTTCAGACATGCCAGGAATGCCACGCAGGCTGGCAGAGAACAGCCTAAATATCCTAAAAGGATTCAAGCCAGTCAAACAAACTCTTCGGCGATTTTCCGAACCCAAAAGACAGGCAATGGGAGAGGAGCTAGCCAAACTCTTAGAAGCCGGATTCATCAGAGATATAAAACATCCGGACTGGCTAGCCAACCTAGTAATGGTACCAAAAAAGGACAAATCCTGGCGCCTCTGCGTCGATTTCAAAGACCTTAACAAGGCCTGTCCAAAGGACCCTTTCCCTCTCCCTCGCATCGACCAAATCATCGATGCTACCGCAGGGCACGATTCATTGTGCTTCCTCGATGCATACTCCGGATACCATCAAATCAAGATGGCGGAAAAAGACCAGGCCGCAACGGCATTCATTACTCCATATGGGCCATTATGCTTCAACATAATGCCCTTCGGACTCAAAAATGCCGGCGCAACATATCAGTGCATGATTCAGACATGTCTGGCTACCCAGATAGGCAAAACAGTAGAGGCATAAGTAGACGATGTGGTCGTCAAGACCAAACACGTCGAAACTTTAGTAGACGACTTAAGGGTGACATTTGACAACCTCCGAGCATATGACATTAAGCTCAAACCGGAAAAATGTGTCTTCGGAGTACCAGCCGGAAAGCTCTTGGGCTTCATTGTATCCGGTAGAGGAATTGAAGCAAACCCAGCCAAGATCCGAGCTCCGTCACAATTGGATTCCAAAGGTGTTGGGGGTTGGATACGACATACGCAAAGGATGGCTTATCATGGTGGGAGCGAGTAGAACGTCGCCGGTGCCTGGAAGCGGGATGAGGCGAAGACATGCACGCCGGCGGAACTTACCCAGCTTCAGGGCTCTCCTAGGAGATAACACCCCTACTGTTGCTCTGCGGGGTCTCCGCATGATCACTAAGGCAAGGTGACTACAATGGTGCCCCTGGAGCTGTTTCGGGAGGCAGGAGAGGGCAAGGCTAGCTGTCTCCTCCCTGTGCTATCTGGTCTATCTCTATTCAGGTCCGAACCCTTTGCATGGGTGCCCCGGGGGGTTTATATAGGCCTACCCCCCGGGGGTACAATAGTAATCCGGCTAGGCGCGGGTCCCAGCCGTCTGTCTCTCAGGCCACCGTCCTTCCCGCCGGCTTCTGGGGCCCGCCGACTGGCGGGTCCCGCGGACAGGCGTGATATTGTAGCGGCACTTCTGATGACACAGGCTCGGTCATTGGGTCGTGGCAACAGTGCCGCCGTCTATCGGGCGATCACTGTCGCCATTCCCCATCCTATCTGGTTAATGGCTCGTGGGGCCCTGGGGAGGAGTCGGCCGACTCCAGGGAGGCCGACTCCCACAGGTCCGTCTTCGGGGCGCCCAGGACGCCTTTGGCCCACCCACTGACAGGTGGCCCCGCCGCCTTCGGGTCGTACAGGCCGGCATCATGGGCACAGTGTACGGCGCACTGTGGCTGAGGTCAGGGCAGGCATGGCAACAGTGCCGCGCCTCGCCGGATTTCTTCCAGCGATACGGCTCACTGTAGCCATGTCGGCCCTTCGTAAGCAGGGGGAACGGCCACGCCGTGACCGTACCCCGCATCGTACTTCGTGATGAGGGAGGAGTCATGGGCCGACTCTCCAGAGTCGGCCTCTCTGGAGGTCGCCAGCTTGGAGTCGGCTTATCTTGGAGTCGCCGTCTGGGACTCGGCTTGTCTTGGGGTTGCCGTCTGGGACTCGGCCTGAGGGGTGCGGCCTGCCCCGATGTCCTGAAAGGTCCTGGGACACGGGTTAGCCTACCCGTGGCCCATTACTCCGACAGTAGTCCCCGAAGCTGGTGGAGCCCTGCGGATGCTGCATTGTGGGGCTTCAATAGTTTCAACCTTCCAGGAGCGGACTCTGGAACTCGGCTGCCATCTTCCCTTGGGCCGACTGTCGAGAGTCGGATGTCTAGCAAAGAGCCGTAGCTCGAAAGTCGCGGCGGGAAATCAGGCGGCGTGCCTGATACGCTTCCCCGCAGCCATCAGGGCGGTCCAATCACGTGGCGCCACGTGGAGAGGACAGTCTACCTGCCCACGCACGTGACGGGACGGGCCGTCAGGCGGGGCCTGCCACTACCGTGCCTCGGCATATGAATGGATCCGTTGCGGCCGTGGACGGTTGGTTTTCCCACGTCGTTACTGCACGTAGTAACTTCGTGGGGTAAATCATGGGGCGGCGTGGGGCATCATGCGCAGTTAATCCCCCGCCCGCCCCCTTGGCTTCTCAGCCCACAGGGCTATAAGTAGGCGGGGGGGGGGGGACCGGAG
>NC_041391.1:674966079-674973123 GCF_002162155.2 Triticum dicoccoides
CCGTCAGGCGGGGCCTGCCACTACCGTGCCTCGGCATATGAATGGATCCGTTGCGGCCGTGGACGGTTGGTTTTCCCACGTCGTTACTGCACGTAGTAACTTCGTGGGGTAAATCATGGGGCGGCGTGGGGCATCATGCGCAGTTAATCCCACGCCCGCCCCCTTGGCTTCTCAGCCCACAGGGCTATAAGTAGGCGGGGGGGGGGGGACCGGAGCGGCACAGCACGCGCGCCCCTCTTCCCCGCTCCCCCGCCTCATCTTGCCTTCTCTCCCTCCTGCCTCCGCCGTCGAGCAAGAACACTCCACAGCATGGCGATGAGCTCTTCCTCTGCCGCGGCCCCCGCCGTGCGCTCCGGCGTGTGGGACGGCTCGGAGGTAGAAGAAGAACACATCAAGTTCCTCCACCGGACACGCCGTCTCCCCAGCGCGGACCTCGTGCACGCCCGCGCCGCACCGGAGGGGAAGATCCGGCCGGTGCCGGAGGAGGGCGAGCGGTTCATCTTCCGCTCGCACCTCATGCGCGGCCTGGGGCTGCCGGCGAGCGGCTTCTTCCGCTCGTTCTTGGAGTTCCACAGCCTTCAACCACACCACCTCACTCCAAACACGGTGGTGTTGCTCTCCGCCTTCGCCACTCTGTGCGAAGGTTTCCTCGACGTTCTCCCCACCATCGAGTTGTGGGGAGAATTCTTCTCTTCTAAGCTCGGCACGCACGTCGCCGGCGTGTCGGCTCAGTGCGGCGCTCGACGGCCGACAACCCCTTTCCTCCCATCACGCTGATCAAGTCGGAGAAGATGTGGCAGCGCTCATACTTCTACGTGAAGAACCTCGCTTCCGAGGGCGACTGGGTCAACCTGTCGCCTTACAACGCCGCCCCCCTAACTGGGAGGCTCCCCAGCTGGTCTCACTGAGTCAAGTCGCTGACTCTCGCCGGAGCCGCCGCCGTAGCGCGACTCCGAGTCTTGATACAGTCGGAGGGTCTCGTCGGGGCCGACTTGCTGGCCGCCTTCATGGCGCGCCGAGTTCTCCCGCTCCAAGGTCGGCCTCACCTGATCTGTCAGATGAGCGGCCTCCGAGACCCAAGTCGGATGAGCACCAAGGAGATGCCCCGCAAGGAGGTGGCGAACTTGGTGAACCATATCGCGCACTGCGAGTTCGAGGAGGACTGGCAGTTCGGCAAGGAGTCGTACTCGTGCGACAACCCCCCACCAGTGGTAAGTCGTGTCCCCTTATTGTTTTGTCTTCTTTGCGGCCGACTCCGGCTTCTGACTCTTGTCGGTTTCTTCTGAGCCAGAATCCTCTTATGCAGCCCGCAGCCGACGCCACGAGACAGCCCCGCGAGTATGTTCCCGACCGTGCGGAGAGCGACGTCGACGATCCCGACTTGGGGGCAGCGGCGATGGAAGCCGACGCCGAAGGCGGGGGAGAGGGAGCGGAAGGCGACTTCAGGCCCTCGGCCACCTTCGTCGACTAGCCTGACGATGACGCCGAAGGGGAGGTCGCCCCGCGCCACCAACCTAAGGTCGGTTCCTCCGCCGGCCAAGGCGGTTTGAAGAGGCGTCACGCCGGGCCGAGTGCGCCTGGTGGCAAGTTGAAGAAGATAAAGGGGGTGGCTGTTGCGACTAGATGGGAGGAGGCGGCCGCGAAGGCCAACCGCTTCCGAAGGGAAGTGAGAAGGCCGCCGTTAGTCTCTGCGTAAGTCTTTACGCTTTTTTATTTCCTTCGTTGAATCTTGTTCGAGTTTTCTTTTATGCTCCCTCCGTTCTTCTTCAGGGCCCCTCTTTCCCTAGAGAGAGTCGCCGTCCCCTCCGTCATGGGGTCGGCAGAGACGTCCGCCAATTCTTCTCCGTAAGATCCTGCATAATAAATGATCCTTAAATCAGTTATTTTAACTATTTTAAGTCTCGGGGGCTACCGGCATATATAACTATTAAAATTAATTACCCGTATGTCCTTCACATACTGCTCCGTGGCTCTGGTTAAACCATCTCGAGCGGCGCGGAGGTGCGCGTCTCTCGCTTCAAAGCCATTCAACGCCTCCGGGGAGAAACACGCGTCACGAAGAACTGTCCGGCGACGCCTGTGATTCATGGCGCTCTCCACCTCAGACCGGGTGGCGGACAGCCTGTCGGCATCCTCCATCGGAGGAACATCCGGCTCATGCCTTGTGTTCGCCTCCCCTTCCGGACCACGCGATGGAGCATGGCTAGTGGAGGCTTGATTGGCAACCTCTCCGGACACTATCCGGCGAGCGCTCTTTCTCCTGGAAAAGTTATGAGCATTAATATACCTCCTAGGGATCCTTCCCTTAAAAACAACGGTGAGCCGTATCATTGCGGCGATGTTTCGATTCGCGTCGCACTCCTCTCCCTTGTACAAGCCGGACAGGATCTTTGCCAGATCGGCTGCCGAGCCCGGCCCTCTGCGGCCATGACGGGTGGCGTCGTCTTCCCCGTTGAAATCCCACATAGGGTGGCCCCTATATTGGAGTGGCTGCACCCCTCGCATAATGCACGTGGCCATGATTCCAATCATTGTCAATCCGGAGTGGGCCAGTAACCTAATCCGGCCCATCAGATAATGGACGCTCCCATCATCCTCTCGTCGAGGGCTCCGCGGGCGCCAACTCAGGCGTTTCTTCAAGGGAGCATTGCTGAACTCCGAGAGGCCGATCCGAACTGGATCCGGCAGAGGAGCGTCCTCCATGTAGAACCATTCCGAAGGCCAGTCTTCGGACGCCTTCTTCGGGGTGCCGGATAGATATCCGGTCCCGGCGATGCGCCATATTTCGGCTCCGCCCACTTGATATATCGACCCCTCGTAAGAACGGGGTACGAGGCAAAACAATCTCTTCCACAGCGCAAAATGGGGCTCGATGCCCAAGAACAGCTCACAAAGAGCTACAAAGCCCGCGATGTGCAAAATGGAGGCAGGTGTGAGGTGGTGAAGCTGGAGTCCGTAGAACTCCAGGAGCCCCCGGAGAAACGGATGTATGGGAAATCTGAGTCCCCTTATCAGGTAAGGGACGAAGCATACCCGCTCTCCTTTGGAAGGGTTGGGGATGCTCTCCTCCTGCTTTCCACCCCTGAAGGTGGCCAGTCCGGCTCGAACCGGAACCATGAAAGCTGGGGGAAGATATCCCTCGGTTTGGAGCGCCACTAGCTCGCTGTGTGGAACTGAGCATCTCCCCCAATCTCCTGGCTTAGGGCTAGGAGCGCGAGAGGAGGAGCCGCGTCGACTATCCATGATAGAATGGATTTTTGTCAGAGGCGCTTCGATGAGAACTTGCGGATGGAGGATGGTGTGAGCTGGATCTAGATCCTCGCCTCTCTTATAGGCGGCTCGTTCGCACGGCTGGGGGGTAAAATGTAAAAATGCCCTAGCTTTTCGCATTCATATGACACATGGAAGAAGGCCATTATTGGGCGTAGAAGCCAAGGAGCGCAACATTTATAAGGAAGCCGGACACTATTCGACAGGAACATGAAGTTTGAAGGAGAACCCGCCTTGCAACGCCGAAGACAATATATGCGCCGGACTCGTCGTCGCTGAAGCCTGGTTCGGGGGCTACTGAGGGAATTCCGGACTAGGGGGTGTCCGGATAGCCGAACTATCATCATCGGCCGGACTCCAAGACTATGAAGATACAAGATTGAAGACTTTGTCCCGTGTCCGGATGGGACTTTCCTTGGCGTGGAAGGCAAGCTTGGCGATACGGATATGTAGATCTCCTACCATTGTAACCGACTCTGTGTAACCCTAGCCCTCTCCGGTGTCTATATAAACTGGATGGCTTTAGTCCATAGGACGAACAACAATCATACCATAGGCTAGCTTCTAGGGTTTAGCCTCCTTGATCTCGTGGTAGATCCACTCTGGTAACACACATCATCAATATTAATCAAGCAGGATGTAGGGTTTTACCTCCATCAAGAGGGCCTGAACCTAGGTAAAACATCGTGTCCCTTGTCTCCTGTTACCATCCGCCTAGACGCACAGTTCGGGACCCCCTACCCAAGATCCGCCGATTTTGACACCGACACTCGGTTTTAAAATAGAGATTGAATAACATTTTGAGAGGCATACTTTTGCTGTCAACGCAACAACTATGAGATGACGATATCTTCCATGCTAAACAAATTATAGGCGGTTCCCAAACAGAATGGTAAAGTTTATACTCCCCCTCCTCCACAGGCATCATTCCATGGCTTGCTCGAAACAACGAGTGCCTCCAACATTCAACGGGTCCTATGGGGAGTTTTGTTTGCAATTATTTTGATTTAGTTTGCATAAAGCATGTGACTAGGCATCCCGGTGACCAGCCATTTTCTCGTGAATGAGGAGCGGAGTCCACTCCTCTTGAGAATAACCGCCTAATATGGAAGATAAGGGCAGCCCTAGTTGAGACATGAGATGCTCGAGCATACAAAACAGAATTTCATTTGAAGGTTTGGATTTTGGCACATACAAATTTACTTGGAACGGTAGGTAAATACCGCATATAGGTAGGTATAGTGGACTCATATGGAACAACTTTGGGGTTTAAGGAGTTTGGATGCACAAGCAGTATTCCCGCTTAGTACAGGTGAAGGCTAGCAAAAGACTGGGAAGCGACCAACTAGGAGAGCGACAACAGTCGTAAACATGCATTAAAATTAATTTACACCGAATACAAGCATGAGTAGGATATAATCTACCATGAACATAATATCATGAAGGCTATGTTGATTTGATTCAACTACATGCGTGAACATGTGCCAAGTCTAGTCACTCAATTCATTTAAAGGAGGATACCATCCCATCATACCACATCATGATCATTCTAATAGCATGTTGGCACGCAAGGTAAACCATTATAACTCATAGCTAATCAAGCATGGCACAAGCAACTATAGTCTCTAAATGTCATTGCAAATATGCTTACTTCATAATAGCTAACTCAGCAACGATGAATCATCATATTTACAAAAACAAGAGAGGTCGAGTTCATACCAGCTTTCTCATCCCAATAAGTCCACCATATACCATCATTATTGCCTTTCACTTGCATGACCGAACGATGTGAATAATAATAAGAGTGCACGTGCATTGGACTAAGCTGGAATCTGCAAGCATTCAATAAACAGTAGAAGACAAGTAATATGGGCTCTAAGTTAAATAAACAATCATGCATATAAGAGCCACTTCAACAATTTAATCATGGTCTTCTCCTACTGACCCCCAAAGAAAAGAAAAGAAAATAAATAAAAACTATTTACACGCGAAAGCTCCCAACAAGCAAAAGAAGAACGGGAAATATTTTTGGGCTTTCCTTTTTAATCCTACAACAAAGAAATAAACTACTAATAATATTTTTTTTTGTTTTTCTTAAGGTTTATTAAACACACAAGAAGAAAGCAGGAAAAAGAAAGTAAGCTAGCATGGATATTACAGTGAAAGAGTATGAACACCGATATCTAGCAATGAGTGTGTGTGAACATGAATGTAATGTCGGTGGGAAATACGTACTCCCTCAAGCTTAGGCTTTTGTCCTAAGTTGGTCTATTGCCAGGGATGGCCTGGCGGATACCCGTAGGTGAAGCTGGGGTCGTATTGCGATGCAGCGGCTATCGCCTCATGAGCTGCAGCGTAGTGTCGAGCTGCCTCCACTCTCCTCTCGTACTCATCTGCCTCCTCTCTGGTAATAATATATCTTCCTTTTGTCTGAGAATCAAAGAAGGCAAGAGCAGGAAGAGTAATATGGACTGCATGTCGTTTGTTAAAGATTAGTCGATACTGGAGTGGTGGTTCAGTCCTCTCAACAAACTGGTGGGAAACCATAGAATCAAAATCCAAATAAGTAGAGGGTAACTCCATATCACTCTCTCGAATGTCTATCTCAAGAAAATTAGCTAAGCGGGTTGCATAAATCCCTCCAAAGAAATCTCCGCTATATCTATTATGGTGCAACCTGCGAGCTACAATGGCTCCCATATGATAAGATTGGTCTCCTAACACAGCACTTCTGAGAATGCTGAGATCAGGTGCACACATGTGACATGCTTCATCCTTAGCATTAATGCTTCTACCTATGAAGAGAGCAAAATAATGTATAGCAGGGAAGTGAATGCTCCCTAAAGTGGCTTGCAATATATCTCTAGATTCCCCCATAGTTATTTTAGCAAGAAAGTCTCTATATTCAGATTTAGGGGGATCCCTGACACTACCCCAAGATGGAAGTTTGCAAGCAAAATTGAAATCCTCTAAGTCCATGGTATAAGATTTGTCATAAAGGTCAAACATGACTGAAGGAGAATTACGCGAAGATGAAAACTCAAACCTCCTCACAAATGAACTTGTGAGATCACGGTACTGGGGGCATTTATCAGCTTCAAAGTCCTCAAGACCGGCATTGCATATATATATACGTTGAATTCTTCTTTAATTCCCGCTTGATCCATAAAATTTTCTGAAGGCCATTCACAGGGCCTAACAGGAGCGTCTCTTGGTGGTTCCTCGTCAGCATCGCGTATTGCAAGCCTGGGACCTTGTTTCCTTGAAGAGCCACCTTGGAACATCCTCCTAAACATAATGTTTCCTCTAAAAAAATTCTGAAATTTTTAGTAACTTCAAATAAAAGTGAACCAACTTCAATAAAATTGATAGCAACTACTCCCACGAGTGCCTAGAGCCTAAATCAAGCATTAGAACTACTTGGGACCATATGAATTTAACATGCAAGCTCAAGAACATGGTCACCCCTGCAGCATAAATTTGCAATGAATAGAGCACTAGAACAAAAACTAATTGGACCAATGGAGGAGTCACATACCAAGGAACAATCTCCCCAAGCAGTTTTGCGAGAGGTGCTTTGAGCAAGTAGATCGAAAATCATAGCAACCGGGGCTAGAACTCGTGCTTGAGTTGGGTTTTCGTGTTTGTGTGAGGCAGATGAAGAAGATGGGTGCAGGGATAAGTGGAGGAGGGCCACCGTGGGCCCACGAGGCAGGGGGCGTGCCCAGGGCGGGTAGGGCGCGCCCTCCACCCTCGTGGCCAGGTGGCAGCTCC
>NC_041391.1:674973349-674977724 GCF_002162155.2 Triticum dicoccoides
TTTTGCACAGTAAATTCTTAAATATTCCCGAAAAAAGCATATTAAATTGGCATGGCATTCTGAGGACTTTTATTTTCGGGATATTTTTATATTGCACGGATAAGTCAGGAGACAGACGGAAAAATACTATTTTACTTTATTTCTATTAAATAACAGAAAATATAAAGAGGGTACAGAAGGTTGTGCTTCTAGTTTCATCCATCTCATGCTCATCAAAAAGAATCCACTAACAAGGTTGATCAAGTCTTGTTAACAAACTCATTCCGATTAGCATGGAACCGGAGAAATTTTGAATATCACTATGTTACCTCAACGGGGATATGGACATCCCCAATAATAAGAATATCATACTTTTTCTTGACAGTAGGGAGAGGAACTTCAAAACCTCCAAATATAATCGATGGAATTTTTCCAATAGAGTTGATACTGTAAACCTGAGACTGTTTCCTTGGAAAGTGTACCGTGTGCTCATTGCCATTAACATGAAAAGTGACATTGCCTTTGTTGCAATCAATAAAATCCCCTGCAGTATTAAGAAAAGGTCTTCCAAGAATAATAGACGTACTATCATCCTCGGGAATATCAAGAATAACAAAGTCTGTTAAAATAGTAACGTTTGCAACCACAACAAGCACATCCTCACAAATACCGACAGGTATAGCAGTTGATTTATCAGCAAAGATATTTCAGTAGGTGTCAACTTATTCAAGTCAAGTCTACGATATAAAGAGAGAGGCATACCACTAACAGCGACTCGAAGATCACATAAAGCAGTTTTAACATAATTTCTCTTAATGGAGCATGGTATAGTAGGTACTCCGGGATCTCCAAGTTTCTTTGGTATTCCACCCTTAAAAGTATAATTAGCAAGCATGGTGGAAATTTCAGCTTCAGGTATCTTTCTTTTATTAGTAATAATATCCTTCATATACTTAGCATAAGAATTTGTTTTGAGCACATCGGTTAATCGCATACGCAAAAAGATAGGTCTAATCATTTCAGCAAAGCGCTCAAAATCCTCATCATCCTTTTTCTTGGATGGTTTTGGAGGAAAAAGGCATGGGTTTCTGAACCCATGGTTACCTTTCTTTACCATGTTTCCTAGCAACGAAGTCTCTTTTATCATAACGTTGATTCCTTGATTGTGGGTTATCAAGATCAACAGCAGGTTCAACTTCTATATCATTATCATTACTAGGTTGAGCATTATCATGAACATCATCGTTAACATTTTCACTAGGTTCATGTTCATTACTAGATTGTGTTTCAGCATCAGACATGGAAATATCATTTGTATTCTCAGGTGACTCAGCAATAGGTTCACTAGAAGTTTGCAAAGTCCTATAATTTTTCTTTTTCTTCCTTTTAGAAGAACTAGGTACATCAATATCATTTCTCTGAGAATCTTGCTCGATTCTCTTAGGGTGGCCTTCAAGATACAAAGGTTCCTGAGTCATTCTACCAGTTCTAGTAGCCACTCTAACAGCACAATCATTTTTCTTACTATTCATTTCATCAAGCACCTCTTTTTGAGCTTTAAGTACTTGTTCTACTTGAGTGGTAACCATAGAAGCATGTTTGCTAACAAGTTTAAGTTCACCTCTAATATCAGCCATATAATCACCCAAGCGTTTAATCATATAAGCATCTTGTTTTAATTGTCTACTAAAATAAGCATTAAAGTCATCTTGCTTAAACATAAAGTTATCAAACTCATCCAAGCATTGACTAGCAATTTTAGTAGGAGGGACTTCAGCTTTATCATATCTATAGAGAGAATTTACCTTTACTACATGTGTCGGGATATCGGGATCAGGAGGTTCTTCAGTGAATAAGGAATTTAGATCATATACTTCTTCAACAGGCGGTAAATTAAGACCATATATTTCTTTAATAGGAGGTAAATTCTTAACATCTTCAGCTTTAATACCTTTTTCTTTCATAGATTTCTTTGCCTCTTGCATATCTTCGGGACTGAGAAATAGAACACCTCTCTTCTTCGGAGTTGGTTTAGGAATAGGCTCAATAATTGGCTCAGAAATTGGCTCAGGAGCTGGCTCGGGAGGTGCCCAATTATTTTCATTTGTCAACATATTGTTCAATATAATTTCAGCTTCATCCGGTGTTCTTTCCCTGAAAAGAGAACCAGCACAACTATCCAGGTAATCTCTGGAAGCATCAGTTAGTCCATTATAAAAGATATCAAGTATTTCAGGTTTCTTAAGAGGATGATCAGGCAAAGCATTAAGTAACTTGAGAAGCCTCCCCCAAGCTTGTGGGAGACTCTCTTCTTCGATTTGCACAAAGTTATATATTTCCCTCAAGGCAGCTTGTTTCTTATGAGCAGGGAAATATTTAGCAGAAAAGTAATAGATCATATCCTGGGGACTTTGCACACAACCAGGATCAAGAGAATTAAACCATATCTTAGCATCACCCTTTAATGAGAACGGAAATATTTTGAGTAAATAAAGGTAGCACGATCTCTCATTATTAGTAAACAGGGCAGCTATATCATTTAACTTAGTAAGATGTGCCACAACAGTTTCAGATTCATAGCCATAAAAAGGATCAGATTCAACCAAAGTGATTATATCTGGATCAACAGAAAAATCATAATAATCCTTATCGGGAACACAAATAGGTGAAGTAGCAAAAGCAGGGGCGGGTCTCATTCTGTCTCTAAAAGATTCTTTACTCCATTTAACTAGCAACCTCTTAAGTTCATATCTATCCTGGCAAGCAAAAATAGCTGCAGAAGATTCTGCATCAAAAAGATAACCTTCAGGAATAGCAGGCATATTTTCATCATCACTCTCATCATTGTATTCAGGTGCAATAATTTCTCTTTCTCTAGACCTAGCAATTTGCTCATCAAGAAATTCACCAAGAGGCACAGTAGTATCAAGCATAGGAGTAGTTTCATCATAAGTATCATGCATAGCAGAAGTGGCATCATCAATAACATGCGACATATCAGAGTTCATAGCAGTAGTAGGTTTAGGTGTCGCTAGCTTACTCATAACAGAAGGTAAATCAAGTGCAGAGTTAGATGGCAGTTCCTTACCTCCCCTCGTAGTTGAGGGATAAATTGTTGTCTTAGCGTCTTTCAAGTTCTTCATAGTGTCCAGCAGATATAAATCCCAAGTAACTCAAGGAATAGAGCTATGCTCCCCGGCAACGGCGCCAGAAAAAGGTCTTGATAACCCACAAGTATAGGGGATCAGAACAGTTTTCGAGGGTAGAGTATTCAACCCAAATTTATTGATTCGACACAAGGGGAGCCAAAGAATATTCTCAAGTATTAGCAGCTGAGTTGTCAATTCAACCACACCTGGAAACTTAGTATCTGCAGCAAAGTGTTTAGTAGCAAAGTAATATGATAGTGGTGGTAATGGTAACAAAAGTAAAGACAGCAAAAGTAATGCTTTTGGTATTTTGTAGTGATTGTAACAGTAGCAACGGAAAAGTAAATAAGCGAGAACCAGTATATGGAAAACTCGTAGGCACCGGATCAGTGATGGATAATTATGCCGGATGTGGTTTGTCATGTAACAGTTATAACATAGGGTGACACAGAACTAGCTCCAGTTCATCAATGTAATGTAGGCATGTATTCCGAATATAGTCATACATGCTTATGGAAAGAACTTGCATGACATCTTTTGTCCTACCCTCCTGTGGCAGCGGGGTCCTATTGGAAACTAAGGGATATTAAGGCGTCCTTTTAATAGAGAACCGAAACAAAGCATTAGCACATAGTGAATACATGAACTCCTCAAACTATGGTCATCACCGGGAGTGGTTCTGATTATTGTCACTTCGGGGTTGCCGGATCATAACACATAGTAGGTGACTATAGACTTGCAAGATAGGATCAAGAACTCACATATATTCATGAAAACATAATAGGTTTAGATCTGAAATCATGGCACTCGGGCCCTAGTGACAAACATTAAGCATAGCAAAGTCATAGCAACATCAATCTCAGAACATAGTGGATATTAGGGATCAAACCCTAACAAAACTAACTCGATTACATGATAAATCTCATCCAACCCATCACCGTTGGAATTACTCACGCACGACGATGGAATTACTCACGCAAGCCTACGATGGAATTACTCACGCACGACGATGAGCATCATGAAATTGGTGATGGAGGATGGTTGATGATGACGACGGCGACGAATCCCCCTCTCCGGAGCCCCGAACGGACTCCAGATCAGCCCTCCCAAGAGAGATTAGGGCTTGGCGGCGGCTCCGTATCGTAAAACGCGATGATTTCTTCTCTCTTATTTTTTTCTCCCCGAAAGCTAATATATGGAGTTGGAGTTGGCGTCGGAGGGCCACCAGGGGGCCCACGAGGTAGGGG
>NC_041391.1:674978149-674997740 GCF_002162155.2 Triticum dicoccoides
AACATCATGGCAATTCTGCTGAAAACAGCGTCAGCCGGGTTAGTTCCATTCAAATCATACAAGTTAGAGTCCAAAACAAGGGCAAAAGTGTTTGGAAAAGTAGATACGACGGAGACGTATCAAGGGAGCGCATGGCAGCGCGCGTGACCGCGCAGGATCATCGGTTCCCATGCAAGATTCACAAGCGTTGTGGTCCCGGGGCGGCGCGTGGGGGGACAGGGGCGGCGGGATGGTGCCCGGATTAGACGCGAGAGGGGGGGTCAGGTGGAGTGTCCATATTTGGCACAGATAGAGAGACCGGGGGGGCTTTCTGGGTTCCTGCACCAGCCCCGCGCACATGCGCAACATAGTCCTACATGTATGAATCTCTTGGGAGATTTGGTGTGTCGGGAGCGGCCGCACGATCATCATTGCTTATGCGGTGGGCCAGGGCAGCTTGCATGGCTGACCGGTCGCGTGGCGAGGTTGTGAACGCGGTGGGTTGCTGTTGTGATACATGGGCAGACGGGTGGGGGTAGGTACATCCGTACATGGACCAAGGATGGACTCAGGTCGTGGGGGCAGTGGGGAGAAGGCAAAAGCATTATAACAATGGGGGAAGCGAGCATAGTGCGATACGGCCATTTCTAGCTGGTCAAAGAGAAAAAGGCGAAACCCTTCAAAGTCAAGGGACCCAAGTTTGAGAATTTGAAAATTGACTGGGCGGGAGGAGATGCCGGATTTGAAAATGAGATCAGTAACCTTGATTGCGTGGAAATCTTGTTTAACCGAAAAGTAGTGGTTTAGGGCAGACTCAATTAGCAATTCATTTGGCCTAACACTAATTGGTAAGAAGGTAATCCAAAAGGGGTGCGAGTGATGAGTGTAGTGCACATGAGGTGGTGTCTGGTTAAGGTAAGCAGCATTAAGCATGCGGTAAAAAAAGCTAAAACTAGGCCGTTTTCGCCTCACCTTAGGCAGGTCGAGAGACATGGACGCTGAAGGCAGTGAAGCAGCAATGACCGGCGACGACGAGGGAGACATGGATCCGTACGGCAGGGACATGGCATCTCCAGGAAGTGGGCATCAGGCAGCACCCATGCGCAGGGGCCAGGGGAAGCGGATCAGCATGCCGCGCTTGCGGAAGTCACCCATGGAGGCTATCAACTTGGCAACAGCAGGCGATGCGACGGTGAAGGATAAGCATGAGTCGCCGTCGTCAGTGGTGTTGAAGTGGTGGTAGCAGCCACCGAACAGGCGAGCGAGGATGAGGGCCATGGCCGTGTCATTGAGGGTGAATGGGAATTGGATGACACGCACGTACATGCAGCAACCGTGTGGTTGGCGGCCGATGTCGATGGTGACGTGTGATCGGAGTTGTGACCAAGCCACATCTTCGAACTGGAGCCCCAGGTCTTCATGAATTTGGAGCAGGCGGGCAAGCGACATGCAGGAGGCCGTGGCCAAAGGTGGTGGTGGGAGAGGTGGCAGGGTTCTAGCGAAGGCGAAGGCGAAGTTGCTGTTGGAAATATGCCCTAGAGGCAATAATAAAAGTATTATTATTATATTTCCTTGTTCATGATAATTGTCTTTTATTCATGCTATAACTGTATTATCCGGAAATCGTAATACACGTGTGAATACATAGACCACAATATGTCCCCAATGAGCCTCTAGTTGACTAGCTCGTTGTGATCAACAGATAGTCATGGTTTCCTGGCTATGGACATTGGATGTCGTTGATAACGGGATCACATCATTAGGAGAATGATGTGATGGACAAGACCCAATCCTAAGACTAGCACAAAAGATCGTGTAGTTCATTTGCTAGAGCTTTGCCAATGTCAAGTATCTCTTCCTTCGACCATGAGAGCGTGTAACTCCTGGATACCGTAGGAGTGCTTTGGGTGTATCAAACGTCACAACGTAACTGGGTGACTATAAAGGTGCACTACAGGTATCTCCGAAAGTATCTATTGTTTTATGCGGATCGAGACTGGGATTTGTCACTCCGTGTAAACGGAGAGGTATCTCTGGGCCCACTCGGTAGGACATCATCATATGCGCAATGTGACCAAGGAGTTGATCACGGGATGATGTGTTACGGAACGAGTAAAGTGACTTGCCGGACGAGATTGAACAAGGTATTGGATACCGACGATCGAATCTCGGGCAAGTAACATACCAATAGACAAAGGGAATTGAATACGGGATTGATTAAGTCCTTGACATCGTGGTTCATCCGATGAGATCATCGTGGAACATGTGGGAGCCATCATGGGTATCCAGATCCCGCTGTTGGTTATTGACCGGAGAACGTCTCGGTCATGTCTACATGTCTCCCGAACCCGTAGGGTCTACACACTTAAGGTTCGATGACGCTAGGGTTATAAAGGAAGTTTGTATGTGGTTACCGAATGTTGTTCGGAGTCCCGGATGAGATCCCAGATGTCACGAGGAGTTCCGGAATGGTCCGGAGGTAAAGATTTATATATGGGAAGTCCTATTTTGGCCACCGGAAAATGTTCGGGATTTTTCGGTATTGTACCGGGAAGGTTCTAGAAGGTTCCGGAGTGGGGCCCACCTGCATGGGGGGACCCACATGGACGTGGGTAGTGGGGGCAAGGCCCCACACCCCTGGTCAAGGCGCACCAAGATCCCCCCTTTGAAGGAATAAGATCATATCCCGAAGGGATAAGATCAAGATCCCTAAAAAGGGGGGATAACAATCGGTGGGGAAGGAAATAATGAGATTTCTTTCCTCCCACCTTGGCCAACGCCCCAATGGACTTGGAGGGCAAGAAACCAGCCCCTCCACCCCTATATATAGTGGGGAGGCGCATGGGAGCTATACACGAAGTTCTGGCACAGCCCTACCTCTCTTCCTACTCCTCCTCTCCCATGGTGCTTGGCGAAGCCCTGCTGGATTGCCACGCTCCTCCACCACCACCACGCCGTTGTGCTGCTGTTGGATGGAGTCTTCCTCAACCTCTCCCTCTCTCTTGCTGGATCAAGGCGTGGGAGACGTCACCGGGCTGTACGTGTGTTGAACGCGGAGGTGCCGTCCGTTCGGCACTAGGATCATCGGTGATTTGAATCACGACGAGTACGACTCCATCAACCCCGTTCACTTGAACGCTTCCGCTTAGCGATCTACAAGGGTATGTAGATGCACTCTCTTTCTACTCGTTGCTGGTCTCTCCATAGATAGATCTTGGTGACACGTAGGAAAATTTTGAATTTCTGCTACGTTCCCCAACAGTGGCATCATGAGCTAGGTCTATTGCGTAGATTCTTTGCATGAGTAGAACACAAAGTAGTTGTGGGCGTTGATGTTGTTCAATATGCTTACCGTTACTAGTCCAATCTTGTTTCGATGGTATTGTGGGATGAAGCGGCCCGGACCGACCTTACACGTACTCTTACGTGAGACAGGTTCCACCGATTGACATGCACTTGGTGCATAAGGTGGCTAGCGGGTGCCAGTCTCTCCCACTTTAGTCGGAACGGATTCGATGAAAAGGGTCCTTATGAAGGGTAAATAGCAATTGGCATATCACGTTGTGGTCTTGCGTAGGTAAGAAATGTTCTTGCTAGAAACCCATAGCAGCCACGTAAAACATGCAAACAACAATTAGAGGACGTCTAACTTGTTTTTGCAGGGTATGCTATGTGATGTGATATGGCCAAGAAGAATGTGATGAATGATATGTGATGTATGAGATTGATCATGTTCTTGTAATAGGATTCACGACTTGCATGTCGATGAGTATGACAACCGGCAGGAGCCATAGGAGTTGTCTTTATTTTTTGTATGACCTGCGTGTCATTGAAGAACGCCATGTAAACTACTTTACTTTATTGCTAAACGCGTTAGCCATAGAAGTAGAAGTAGTCGTTGGCGTGACAACTTCATGAAGACACGATGATGGAGATCATGATGATGGAGATCATGGTGTCAAGCCGGTGACAAGATGATCATGGAGCCCCGAAGATGGAGATCAATGGAGCTATATGATATTGGCCATATCATGTCACAACTATATAATTGCATGTGATGTTTATTATGATTATGCATCTTGTTTACTTAGGACGACGATAGTAAATAAGATGATCCCTTACAAAATTTCAAGAAGTGTTCTCCCCTAACTGTGCACCGTTGCTACAGTTCGTCGCTTCTAAGCACCACGTGATGATCGGGTGTGATGGATTCTTACGTTCACATACAACGGGTGTAAGACAGTTTTACACAGCGAAAACACTTAGGGTTAACTTGACGAGCCTAGCATGTGCAGACATGGCCTCGGAACACGGAGACCGAAAGGTCGAGCATGAGTCGTATGGTAGATACGATCAACATGAAGATGTTCACCGATGATGACTAGTCTGTCTCACGTGATGATCGGACACGGCCTAGTTGACTCGGATCATGTGATCACTTAGATGACCAGAGGGATGTCTATCTAAGTGGGAGTTCATAAGATGAACTTAATTATCCTGAACATAGTCAAAAGACCTTTTGCAAATTATTTCGTAAGCTCGCGCTTTAGTTCCACTGTTTAGATATGTTCCTAGAGAAAATATAGTTGAAAGTTGATAGTAGCGATTATGCGATCAGTAGAAAGCTTATGTCCTTAATGCACCGCTCAGTGTGCTGAACCCCAACGTCGTTTGTCTATGTTGCGAAAATCGGACATACACGTTTTGATAACTACGTGATAGTTAAATTAAATGGTTTAAGTAGAGGCACCAAAGACGTTTTTGAAACGTCGCGGAACATATGAGATGTTTCGAGGGCTGAAATTGGGATTTCAGGCTCGTGCCCACGTCAAGAGGTATAAGACCTCCGACGATTTTCTTAGCCTACAAACTAAGGGAGAAAAGCTGAATCGTTGAGCTTGTGCTCAGATTGTCTGAGCACAACAATCACTTGAATCGAGTGGGAGTTGATCCTCCAGATGAGATAGTGATGTTTCCCCAAAGTCATTGCCACCAAGCTGCTAGAGCTTCGTGATTAACTATAACATATCAGGGATAGATATGATGATCCTTGAAATATTCATGATGTTTGACACCGCGAAAGTAGAAATCAAGAAGGAGCATCAATTGTTGATGGTTGGTGAAACCACTAGTTTCAAGAAGGGGAAGGGAACAAAGGGATACTTCATGAAACGGCAATTCAGCTGCTGCTCTAGTGAAGAAACCCAAGGTTGAACCCAAACCCGAGACCAAGTGCTTCTGTAATAAGGGGAACAACCACTGGAGCAGCATTACCCTAGATACTTGGTAGATGAGAAGGCTGGCAAGGTCGATAGAAGTATATTGGATATACATTATGTTAATGTGTACTTTACTAGTACTCCTAGTAGCACCAGGGTATTGGATACCGGTTCGGTTGCTAAGTGTTAGTAACTCGAAATAAAAGCTACGGAATAAACAGAGACTAGCTAAAGGTGAGCTGACGATATATGTTAGAAGTGTTTCCAAGGTTGATATGATCAAGCATCGCACGCTCCCTCTACCACCGAGATTGGTGTTTGCGTTGAGTATAGACATGATTGGATTATGTCTATCGCAATACGGTTATTCATTTAAGGAGAATAATGGTTACTCTATTTTTGAATAATACCTTCAATGGTCTTGCACCTAAAGGAATGGTTTATTGAATCTCGGTCGTAGTGATACACATTTTCATGCCAAAAGATATAAGATAGTAATGATGGTACCACTTACTTGTGGCACTGCCATGTAAGTCATAATGGTATAAAACGCATGAAGAAGCTCCATGTTGATGGATCTTTGGACTCACTCATTTTTGAAAAGTTTGAGACATGCGAACCATGTCTATTGGTGTATATGCATGAAGAAACTCCATGCAAATGGATCGTTCGGACTCACTTGATTTTGAATCACTTGAGATATGCAAATCATACCGCATGGGCAAGATGACTGAAAAGCCTCATTTTCAGTAAGATGGAACAAGATAGCAACTTGTTGGAAGTAACACATTTTGATGTGTGCAGTCGAATGAGTGCTCAGGCATGCAGTGAATATCATTATGTTCTTACTTCACAAATGATTCGAGTAAATGTTGAGTATATTTACTTGATGAAACACAAGTCTGAATTATTGAATGGTTCAAGTAATTTCAGAGTGAAGTAGCAGATCATTGTGACAAGAGGATAAAATGTCTATGATATGATCATAGAGATGAATATCTGAGTTACGAGTTTTGGCACACAATTAAGACATTGTGGAAATTGTTTCGCAATTAATACCGCCTGGAACACCATAATGTGATGGTGTGTCCGAACATCATAGTTGCACCCTATTGGATATGGTGCGTACCATGATGTCTCTTATCGAATTACCACTATCGTTCATGGGTTAGGCATTAGAGACAACCACATTCACTTTAAATAGGGCACCACGTAATTCCGATGAGATGACACTGTATGAATTATGGTTTAGAGAAACCTAAGTTGTCGTTTCTTAAAAGTTTGGGGCTGCGACGCTTATATGAAAAAGTTTCAGGTTGATAAGCTCGAACCCAAAGCGGATAAAATGCATCTTCATAGGAAACCCAAAACAGTTGGGTATACCTCCTAATTCAGATCCGAAAGCAATATGGATTGTTTCTAGAATCGGGTCCTTTCTCGAGGAAAAGTTTCTCTCGAAAGAATTGAGTGGGAGGATGGTGGAGACTTGATGAGGTTATTGAACCGTCTCTTCAACTAGTGTGTGACAGGGCACAGGGAGTTGT
Organism: Triticum dicoccoides; assembly: GCF_002162155.2. Taxonomy (NCBI): domain Eukaryota; kingdom Viridiplantae; phylum Streptophyta; class Magnoliopsida; order Poales; family Poaceae; genus Triticum; species Triticum dicoccoides. The sequence continues at coordinate 674,984,892 of NC_041391.1, forward strand.
TCTTGTGGCACCTACACCAATTGAAGTGGAAGCTTATGATATTGATCATGAAACTTCGGATCAAGTCACACCCAAACCTCGTAGGATGACAAGGATGCGTACTACTTCAGAGTGGTACGTAATCCTGTCTTGAAGGTCATGTTGCTAGACAACAATGAACCTACAAGCTATGGAGAAGCGATGGTGGGCCCGGATTCCGATAAATGGCTTGAGGCCATAAAATCCGAGAGAGGATCCATGTATGAAAACAAAGTGTAGACTTTGGCAGAACTGCTCGATGGTCGTAAGGCTAATGAGTACAGATGGATTTCAAAAGGAAGACGGACAATGATGGTAAATGTCACCATTAAGAAAGCTCGACTTGTCGTTAAGATGTTTTCCGACAAGTTCAAGGAGTTGACTACGATGAGATTTTCTCACTCGTAGCGATGCTAAGAGTCTGTTGGAATTATATTAGCGATTACTGCATTATTTATGAAATCTTGCAGATAGGATGTCAAAACATTGTTTCCTCGACGATTTTAATGAGGAAAGGTTGTATGTGATACAACCGGAAGGTTTTGTCAATCCCGAAAGATGCTAATAATTATGCAAAGCTCCAGCAATCCTTCTAAGGACTGGAGTGAGCATCTCGGAGTTGGAATGTATGCTTTGATGATGATCAAAAATTTTGGGTTTGTACAAAGTTTATGAGAAACTTGTATTTCCAAAGAAGTGAGTGGGAGCACTATAGAATTTCTGATGAGTATATGTTGTTGACATATTGTTGATCAGAAATGACGTAGAATTTCTGGAAAGCATATAGGGTTATTTTGAAAGTGTTTTTCAATGGAAAGCCTGGATTAAGCTACTTGAACATTGAGCATCAAGATCTATAAGGATAGATCAAAATGCTTAATAATACTTTCAAATGAGCACATACCTTGACATGATCTTGAAGGTGTTCAAGATGGACCAGTCAAAGAAGGAGTTCTTGCCTGAGTTGTAAGGTATGAAGTTAAGACTTAAAGCTCGACCTCGGCAGAATAGAGAGAAAGGACGAAGGTCGTCCCCTATGCTTAAGACATAGGCTCTACAGTATGCCATGCTGAGTACCGCACCTGAAGTGTGCCTTGCCATGAGTCAGTCAAGGGGTACAAGAGTGATCCATGAATGGATCACAGACAGCGGTCAAAGTTATCCTTGGTAACTAGTGGACTAAGGAATTTTCTCGATTATGGAGGTGGTAAAAGAGTTCGTCGTAAAGGTTACGTTGATGCAAGCTTAACACCTATCCGGATAGCTCTAAGAAGAGATACCGGATACGTATTATGGGGCAACAATTTAGAATAGCTCCAAGTAGAACAGTTATTTGGAATAGCTCCAAATAGAGCGTGGTAGCTACATCTAGGAGATGACATAGAGATTTGTAAAGCACACACGGATCTGAAAGGTTCGGACCCGTTGACTAAAACCTCTCTCACAAGCAACATGATCAAACCTAAAACTCTTGGGTATTAGTCACATGGCGATGTGACCTGTGAGTGTTAATCACATGGCGATGTGAACTGGATTATTGACTCTAGTGCAAGTGGGAGACTGTTGGAAATATGCCCTAGAGGCAATAATAAAAGTATTATTATTATATTTCCTTGTTCATGATAATTGTCTTTTATTCATGCTATAACTGTATTATCCGGAAATCGTAATACACGTGTGAATACATAGACCACAATATGTCCCTAGTGAGCCTCTAGTTGACTAGCTCGTTGTGATCAACAGATAGTCATGGTTTCCTGGCTATGGACATTGGATGTCGTTGATAACGGGATCACATCATTAGGAGAATGATGGGATGGACAAGACCCAATCCTAAGACTAGCACAAAAGATCGTGTAGTTCATTTGCTAGAGCTTTGCCAATGTCAAGTATCTCTTCCTTCGACCATGAGAGCGTGTAACTCCTGGATACCGTAGGAGTGCTTTGGGTGTATCAAACGTCACAACGTAACTGGGTGACTATAAAGGTGCACTACAGGTATCTCCGAAAGTATCTATTGTTTTATGCGGATCGAGACTGGGATTTGTCACTCCGTGTAAACGGAGAGGTATCTCTGGGCCCACTCGGTAGGACATCATCATATGCGCAATGTGACCAAGGAGTTGATCACGGGATGATGTGTTACGGAACGAGTAAAGTGACTTGCCGGTAACGAGATTGAACAAGGTATTGGATACCGACGATCGAATCTCGGGCAAGTAACATACCGATAGACAAAGGGAATTGAATACGGGATTGATTAAGTCCTTTACATCGTGGTTCATCCGATGAGATCATCGTGGAACATGTGGGAGCCGTCATGGGTATCCAGATCCCGCTGTTGGTTATTGACCGGAGAACGTCTCGGTCATGTCTACATGTCTCCCGAACCCGTAGGGTCTACACACTTAAGGTTCGATGACTCTAGGGTTATAAAGGAAGTTTGTATGTGGTTACCGAATGTTGTTCAGAGTCCCGGATGAGATCCCGGACGTCACGAGGAGTTCCGGAATGGTCCGGAGGTAAAGATTTATATATGGGAAGTCCTATTTTGGCCACCGGAAAATGTTCGGGATTTTTCGGTATTGTACCGGGAAGGTTCTAGAAGGTTCCGGAGTGGGGCCCACCTGCATGGGGGGACCCACATGGACGTGGGTAGTGGGGGCAAGGCCCCACACCCCTGGTCAAGGCGCACCAAGATCCCCCCTTAGAAGGAATAAGATCATATCCCGAAGGGATAAGATCAAGATCCCTAAAAAGGGGGGATAACAATCGGTGGGGAAGGAAATAATGAGATTTCTTTCCTCCCACCTTGGCCAACGCCCCAATGGACTTGGAGGGAAAGAAACCAGCCCCTCCACCCCTATATATAGTGGGGAGGCGCATGGGAGCTATAGACGAAGTTCTGGCGCAGCCCTCCCCCTCTCACAAGTACTCCTCCTCTCCCGCGGTGCTTGGCGAAGCCCTGCAGGATTGCCACGCTCCTCCACCACCACCACGCCGTTGTGCTGTTGCTGGATGGAGTCTTCCTCAACCTCTCCCTCTCTCCTTGCTGGATCAAGGCTTGGGAGACGTCACCGGGCTGTATGTGTGTTGAACGCGGAGGTGCCGTGTGTTCGGCACTTGATCATCGGTGATTTGAATCACGACGAGTACGACTCCATCAACCCCGTTCACTTGAACGCTTCCGCTTAGCGATCTACAAGGGTATGTAGATGCACTCTCTTTCTACTCGTTGCTGGTCTCTTGATAGATAGATCTTGGTGACACGTAGGAAAATTTTGAATTTCTGCTACGTTCCCCAACAGTTGCGGTGGCAGACCTTGGACTGGTCGAGGATGATCTCCGCGATGCGTGGGGATGCCACGTGGAAGTGGAAGATGAGAGGGGAGCACATGGCGACGAAGAAGTTGGCAGCACTACCTCCAAGAGTACCCTGGAGTAGAGCAGCGACGACAATGGTGTCGAGGTAGCAGTTGGAGAAGTCGAAGATGGCGTAGAGGGGCGATGCGAGGTGGAGCTCGGGGGTAGTGATGTCGAGGCGAAGGTAACGGTTGCAGTCGTCCTCGACCTCGAGTCCCATGGCGTTGCCGCAGCCGAGGAAGCATCGAAGAGCTACCTGTCCGGCATTGACGTAGAGCAAGTCGAAGAAGGCGGATGGAGGTGGCGCGACCATGGGGGTGAGCTCGTCCTTGGGGTGAGTGGTGAGGATGAGAAGGGGTGGAGGCGTGGCCGTCGTGGTGATGGCCGGGGCAGTCGGGGTGGTGGCGCGGCGGTGATGGCCGGAGCGGTCGAAGGTGGTGAGAGAGGGAGGGGTGCGGGGAGAGGAGAGCCATCCCATCTGCACCAAAGTCCTGATGAGAATTGTGCATTGCAGGCTTCCAAAATATCAGTGGCCTCAAGGCAATCAGACTCGATAATATAAGCCCATCTCAAAATATCTTCAAAATATGGAGCGGCTTCTAGCACCGTATGGTAATACAAGGTGGGGCTTTTTTTGCAACAATGGTGTGCGTTATCTTTTCTTATGGATGCTCTCGCTGCCACATATCTGCTGGAGTTGTGAGATGTTAACTGTTGTGTTCACCCTTTTTTTATTTGTGCCTATTTTATTTGTATTTTATAGCTGAAGTTTTGTGTTAGTTTATTATTGGTAATTCTTTTTTTAGTTGCTCTATATTTTTTTTGGTTTTTTATCTTTTAAACAATATTTCGTACTAAAATCCTCATGCTTGTTGTGTGTGTTTAAATCACCAGATCAATTATAAAATTCACCGAAAGTACGAAGCATCTCACCATAATAAAAATTACATCTTGATTCCATGGCCAACGAACAACCACTGGTCGTCATAACGAGCCGTCGATGCACCGTTGTCGTCACTCCCCTACCAGAGTCGGCTTGGCTTTTTATACATAACAACCAAAAGCCCTCGTGCACATGCCCCTAATGACTAGCGTCATGATGTCATAGTTGTCGCCATTGAACAATTGCATAGATCCGAAGCACCCGACACAATATCTCCTCATAATTGGTTCTAACAAGAAGCTGACGTGTATAAGTGATAACCGTTCTCAACCACCTTTGTTCAACCCGCCACCGCCGCCGCAGGTCCGCCTCCTTTCCGGTGGCCCTAGGGCCATGGGGCGCGGTGGATCTCGGCAAGGGCCGACGGGAGGGCTCCGTTTTTAGTCGTTTCTTTCAGTTTTGCTAGGGTTTATGTCCTGCTCAGGAAGACGAGACGGCGGCGGCTCCCTGAATATGGAATAAAGGTCTCCCCGCCTAGTCTCTATTCCGGCGGCGCGTCTAGCATCGTTGGTGGGCGTGTGGAGATGTGTCTCCGGCGGATCTATCTTTGGTGGATTTGCTCGGATCTCCTCGTTGTTCGTCTACGTTCGTGTGTCTTCGAATTGGATCTTTCTGATCTACGTTATTCTTCATCTGTGGCGGTTGCTGTTCTGGCGCGATGGTCCTATGGGGCCTTAGCACGACGACTTCCCGACTGTCTACTATAACAAGTTGTGCCCGACTCTGGCGACGGAGGGGCGATGATGGCGGCGCGCCTTTGGCTCGCTTCAGTGCTGGTAATCGTCGCTAGATGGTCTATGAATCTGGATGTAATTTTTATTATTTCTGGTATCCGTTGTACTGCCATGATTGAAGATGAATAGAACGGAAATTTTCTCGCAAAAAAAACCCACATTTGTTCAAGATAGTTTAAAACTGCCTAAAATAGGATCAAAGGATAATGTAAAATAGTTTAAATAGTACATTTTGAAACGGAAACAATTTTAGAGTCCACGGTTGACGAATGATTCCGTGACAGCCAAAATTGATGGGTGTATTTTCCCCTCAATTTTGAAGCGTGTAGATAAGGGGCCACCTCGTTAAAAAATACGGCCAATTGGGCTTATACCTTGATTGAATACCAATGCAATTTTCTTTTTGGTTGCGCGTGGTCTGATTGCTCCCGTGACGAAGTCTCATCTGCACCTTTTTCTTGACATTGACATTGTCTGTTTTGAGGTTGCTTACCACATGCACCATGTCGTTCATCTGCACCTTCTCGTGGAGTACTAGTGAACTCTTCCAGCACAGAGGCGCATACGCAACCTTGTGGCCGAAGGAACATGCGTAGTACATTGCACATACCTGAGACACTCCTAAAGATCAGCGCAAGACCTTTTCAAGTCAATGATGCTTTTGGCGCCCTTTCGGCCATGGGCGTTCCACTACACCCAGCAATTGAATTCGCACTGTACATTAGGTCGTCTCCATCCATATATATCCATCTATCTCCAGTCCAAACATTTTTTTTACGAAAATGTTAACGCCCACACGTGTGGGCGTTTGCACATCGCCCACACACCTCCATTACCACTCATTTTGCCACGTATGAATAGATAACATTAGCAGATTTTTTTTTTGGTTTTCGGTTTAAAAATGTTGTATCTCCTAAATAAAAAAGCGAACTAAAAATTCGTTTCACCATTAAATCCGTCTCGACGAGATCTTCAAACACTACTAGAAAAACCCCTACTAATGGCGCACCTAGTATGGCCATTAATGGCGCATCTGTGGTGCGCCATTAATAGCACACCATTAGTAATTTTTACTAATGGTGCACCACCTGGTGCGTCATTAGTATCTGGTATACTAATGGCGCATCGCGGGTGCGCCATTAGTATAGGCCAGGGTGCGTCATTAGTATGCCTCCCAGGGGCCATGTATATCCAGGTGCTTTGGCATACTAATGGCGCACCACCACTGGATGCGCCATTAGTAACCATGGCATACTAATGGCGCACGTATCAGTGATGCGCCATTAGTATGCTTTGTCATACTAATGGCGCACTGTCATGTGATGCGCCATTAGTATGAATATTAGGTTTTTTTTTATTTTCTGTTTTTTGCACAGGTTACAAAATGTATAATTTGATAAAATATAGACAGCACATATCAACAACAGATTCATCGAATACAATAGAAGATTAGTCTTTGAATACAATTCATCATATTAGTCTCCGAATACAATTCATCATATTAGTCTCCGAATTGAAAAGACCGAACAAAGATAGAACATTATATTACAAGTCTCGAGACCGCGAGTAGCGAGTTTGTCTTCACATTACAAGTCGATATCGATCATCTAAACTACCATCACATAGAAGAGAGCTGCGGTCATCATGATGAGCATCATCACGATGAAACTCGTCTTCATCCGGTTCCTCCAACGCTCCCTCCCCTCTCCCGCTAGATAGCGGGCGTATCTAGATTCGGCCTCGGCCCTAGTGGTGTACCCTTTGTAACTGTTACCGCTGAATCGGTGAACCTGTCTCCGACACTCCTCCCAGTCATCGTAGACTCCGGGAACCTTATCCTTGTACACGACATACGTCGGCATCGCTATGCACTAGCCAAACGAAACGTTAGTACCAATTCACAGACAATACATAAGCAATATATAAGTATGCAACAGAATGATCGGAAGAGAAAAGCAAGACATTAATAGCATCGATTACATCTAAGTTGAACGACTCTCGAAACCAAAGAGACATACTACAAGTTCATTAAAGTTTAATTACAACATAAGCCAATCGATGTTTCAGAACTAGACACAGCATCACTGCTTTGGACTCGACTCAAGGGACCGGAGCGTGGATGAAGCCGCCGTCTATCGTGGGATTCATGAAATAACGGTCGTTGTCAGCCTGCATTTGTAGCATTGTGTCGATGTCACTGTTGGACGGTTGATTTCTGAGGTAGAACTGCCCCGAGGTACGAAGGACATCTTGATGGATGATTTTCGCAAACTCCGACTGGATGCGAAAGAATTCTTGTCGGAGGTCCGCGTCCTGGATTGCCGACACGCTCGCGGCCCAATCTTTGAGTTTACTCAGTAGCAGAAGTTGATGATGGTCCCGTACGATCGCCCGCATGTGATGGATGGCGTAGTAGGCACCCTTCTGACCGCCAGGCGGCTGCTTGACGCAGTAGAACGTCGTATTGTGGGAGAACATGTGCTTGCCGTACTTACGAATAGGCCTGGTGAAGGTGCCTCCAGATTTGGCGTAGCCGGGGAGAACATCATCAAGAACCTTCTTGACATTTGTGTAGTCTACGTTCGACTGACGGTCCGGGTCGAAATACGTGGCCATGGAATATTTGGGGCTTAGGAGGATGAGCGTGCAACATGTGTCACTGCAGAAAACACGGAATGTTAAAAGAAAAACGATCGAAATGTAAGAATTCATATGTTACGGGCCGGTTGAGGGGAGGACTTACTCGGCAAAGTAAGGCACGAGGAAGTTATCCTTATCTTGGTTTGCCAGAATGACGCCTTCGAGGTAAGAACTCGCGACTTGCCGGTCCCCAGCGCTGCCCAAGATCTTGGCACGCATGTAGAAGGGGTCGACTATCACGATGTCCGGGGTCTTGTCGCGAATGATCCGCATCTCCATACTCAGCGAAAATAGCCGAACGAAGGTGTAGTGCAGCGGATGAAGGTTCACATAGCGTGGATGTCATCAAAATACAGGACGATCGTACGCCCGATGGAGTTATCCACGAAGCCCTTGCCCTCTGGCACCTTGGCTGCGAAAACTGGGTATGCCACATCCTTCTCCCTGAGACGCCACTTCTCCAAAGAAAGAACACTGTCATGCAGACTCCGCATAGCACCGGTTGCAGCATTGAGCATATTTGTCGGTAGCATCGCCCTACCCGCCACATGCACCCTCCTCGAGATATCCTGTGGTGAAGGTGGCCCGTCTTGAGCACGGATCGTACTCGGTGCCGGCTGGCTCGCACCCTTCTTAGTCTTTCTTTTGCGTGCCTTCTTCTTCTCCTGTAATGGGACCGAGTTCTGCTCACAGACCGCCTTCTTGAGTGTGTTGGGGCTGATAATATTTCGCACCTCGCCTATCTGAGGCTCGGTGAAGTCGGCAGTTGGAGGCGTCTCCTGAGAGCTGAACGCCAGACGGCGCCTGTTGCAACTTGGCTTCTCCGTGGTACCAGCTAGATCGCACACGTCTTTTGTTGGGTTTGGTTCTTGAGAAGGAGGCCCCATGAAGTCGCCATCGTACCCATGATCGGCAAAGTACTGATCGACGTTGCCAAATGTATCATCGTCGTCGTCGTCGTCGTTCTGATCCTGTGCCATATGCATGTTTGGATCCAGTGGCATAGGGATGTCCGTCACCGTTACGGCGGTCTTGCCATGGGGCCGACTTGGCGCCGGCACGACTGGCGGTGTTGTCTTTGGGGTGGTGTCCCCCGCCCCCAAACGAATCTGGCTCTTCGGCTAAAGCAGGGGCCAGCTCAGGCAGGCGCTGAGGGTCATCACGTCTTCATCGTCGGCCCTGACGGGTCGAATCGGAGGTAACAAGTCGTCGCAGCCTGGCAGCACCCGAACCAGTTGAACCCTAAACAAGTTGGGTGGCATCTGGGTACCGTGGAACAAGGGGTTGCCCGGTTGAATGATTTTGCCCTTGGCGACATCGACCAACTCGTTGTTCACGAAGTGGAGGAGAGTGCACGGAACGTCGGCGGCGCCCTGCGAAAACATGTAGGGCGTCAGGGATGCCCAGTCAAAGGCAAGGAGATGAAGTCCTCGGCCGAGAGAGGCTTAATTAGTTACCGTGATGATGGCGTCGAGCTCGGCTAATGTCGACGCACCGCCAACGGCGGGCGTGCAGTTGACGGAGGTGCCGCTTGCTGCAGAGGTGCCGGCCGGCGTACACCCGGGTGCATTAAGCTCCCGTGCCGGCGTCGGAGACACCAATGTCGCCTCCGCCGGAGGCACCAATGGCCCCGCCATCGCATTATGCGAGTTGCTGCCCGTGAAGCTAGGAATCGGGGGCGGCCCCTGTTGGCCGCCCGCAATCCACGCACTCAACCCCGAGATCAAGGTAGGCACAAGGGCGGTGATCGTCGCTCCGAGTCGTTGTTCCACTTGCTCTTGGACAATCTCCGGAATCCGCGCCACCTGTGCCTTGAGTTCTTGAACCTCTCGCGCCTGGCTTTCCGAGCTGGTCTTTTTCTCCTTTCGCACACCAGCGGTATAGTATGACCCCCATTTTGTCGACAAGCCTTTGCCGGCCACACGACCAGCTGACGTCGGCTTACTGAGCTTATCCTTGTTCTTCATTACATTCAACCCCCTATTTAGAGTGGTGTCCCAAGGGTTGCTCTTAGTCGACCCCGCGCTACTGCTTTCAGTCGCCTGCGGAAGGAATGTGAACCATTTAGAAATTTGGCTTCATTAATTAGAATGCAACCATATGGAGCTAATTACGCGGGGGTGTATTCCTTACCAGAACAAGCTCAAGCTGCCTGGTCTTCGGATCCGTGGTAAGCTCCTTTGTTTTCGGTTCCTTCTTGTACCGGGCCCTGACAAAGTTCCTGGTCTGCTTGTCACCGTATTTATCGAAGAGGGGCGGTAGGCCTTGCTCGGCATGGTCCGCCTCCTCCTTGTCCCATATAGGCTCCGCCACTCTATAACCGCCGGGACCGAGTGTGTGTTCCCCTATGTTCAGCTCCCGCATTTGTTTCCCCCACTCACTTGATTGGGAGCTTGCGGTGCTCGAGCAATTGATCTTGAAGTCGTTGTAGTCATCTTCGGTGATCGAAGGATTTTTCTCCTTGATCTTCTGATAACTCTCACCTTTCTCGATCATTCTCTTCACATTGCTTTTCCAAGTAGACAGGGCCTTGCTCATCTTCGTGAGGGCAGCATTGTTCACTTTATTCCCTTTGAGGCTTGTGTTTTCAAATTCAGCGGGGAACTTGTATCGTTCGTGCAGCTTCGTGAAGAGGAGGTTGCGCAAATTCCCTCGGTCAGGATGCCTCAGGTTCTCGGTGTTGATCGAGACGGTGCTCCGGACAATGCACCCGAGCTGAAGCGAGTACCCCTTGACTATTCGTTCGGGCGCTGTTGGATTCCCGTTGGAGTCCACTTCAGTAACTTCCTCCTTGAGGGTGCGGAGCACGATCGGGCGCCGGTCCTTCCGTTGCCTCTTCAGTTGGCTGCCATCTGTGCATGCGCCGCCATCATCAGTGGTGGCATCCTCGACGGCACCATCAGTGGTGGCATCAGTGTGGTCATCCTTGGCGGCACCATCTGTGGTCTCAGGATCGGTGGGGAAGGCGGCGGCCTCATACAAGTGAGGTTGTTCCTCCATCTCCTGGGACAGCTCCCAGAATGCCTTGCCGCCCGAACCCCCGGCCTCATCGTTGTGGGCCATGTTTCTCTCTAAATAGAAACAAAGTTTGGTCAAAAAGTTGGTTATTGTCAAGGAACAAGATCATGGTCTCATCATTTAGGGTTTGTCGACACCGAGGCATCCTAAAATCTAAGCTTTTATCATTGAGGGTTTTTCGACGCCGAGGCACCCTAAAAGCCTACCTTTCATCATTTCGGTTTTTATCGACACCGAGGCACCCTAAAAGCCATGCATTAGTCACAAATACGCCGGGGCACTTGATCCTACTTAATTAACTACTAAGATACCCCGGCCCATGCATTAGTCACAAGTACCCCATATGTCCTATTTTTAGCAAAGTCATGCTAAAATTCACGGAAAATTTCAGCATGACCTTTGCTGAAAATAGGACATATGGAGTACCCGAATTTGCCGGAACGGAAGTTAATCGACATTCCGGCAAACTCAAGGGCCTCTCGGGGTACCTACAAAATCATTATCCCAGGTGGACATGGATGCAATGTCACATGTCACATGGATCCCACACCCACGGGAGCTCTGCTAACAAATGTGCTCTGCTTCAACACAAATGTGCTCTGCTTCAACACATTGGAAACTGAGTTCTGACTGCTACAAATTCAGTTTTCAGATACCAGCAATCAGGAGCCTACATGGTACCATTTTGTTATCCTAGCAAGAACAGCATGAGCCAAACAAGTAAATGGAAAACGTGTTTCCTCAACAAGCAAAAAGAGAAAATGCAATTTATGGCACATAGATGTTGATCCACTGACATTCATAAATTCCAGAAGAGAAAACAGCAGGCATTGCCCATGCAGTATTTACTGCTAACCAGGGAGAAGAGGTTCTTATTTTCACTCCCGCAAATTGCCAAAGCTGAAGTTATATTCTGTTCTTGCTGTATAAACTTTGGTAACACGAACATAGCGGTTGATATAATGTACTACTCCTTTATCAATGATGGAGTACCTCTGTACCATAAGTCTTATATTTTGATACGGACGGAGTAATATTATGGTTTGCTTCTAGTGGTGATAGAAAGTAATCATTGTCTCAGAAATGCAGAGTACTCTGTTTCTGATAAATAAATAGATCCCAAGAGACAAGAAATTAAGTTTATTTTTTGTGCGCTACAAATGGGCTAGCAATCCAGCGGGGCAGGCCATCAACTGGTGACAAAAAACTTATTGCTCAAGCTTTGGTTAGCAGCACTTGTTGGTCTATTTCTCAAAAAAAAAACTTGTTGGTCTTCTGCAACTGTGTTTAAGTGCTGGAGAAATTATTGTTCTTGGAGCATTAAGTATTTGGAAGACTAGTCATCCATTCTGCAAACTTTGTTCTGGCTTTGTACCATACTGTTTTTTTTTCATCTAGACTAGACTAGAATACAGTTTGGCATTAGGATTTTTCAGATCCGTGTCACACCATTACAATTTAATCTGTGTTAATCCCAGTCGTATAAAACACGCTTGAAATGACTTGGAAAGTTCACCAGAGATCGCGTACAGCTAAGAATGCAGCCTCGTGCTGTATGTGTTCCTGCGATGACTGAGTATGACGCTTTTCTCTAAAAAAAGAAATTCTCTAAAAACTGAGTATGACTCAGATTAACCACTACAAATAACTGGACAGCAGCAGGAGCAACCTCAGTCCCAGGGCAACACAATTTCTACAGCATTAATTTTGGACTTGTAAATGTCGAGATAACTTCTACTCTAGACCAAAACCCAAACCATGGCTTACGAGGATTCATTTTGGTCGAACTGACGCAACTTTGATTTGATCTGATTCTCAGCCATGCAAACCACGTCTAGACTGAACCCAGCATGCTTACATCTTTCTGGCAACATACACACATCGAATTTACTTGCCCAGCATGCCAAACTGTAAAACTTCTATACTCTATAGCAACTTCCTGGCATTCAATTTTCTACAGATTTCAGGGTGCCACCAAAACTGTACATACCAAAGAGCTACAGATTTCAGGATGCACTGGAACTCAGCACAAGGAAAACCAACCGCATACCTTGCTGCGAGAGGGGCGGCGGGGCGACGGACGGTGGTGTCGGGGCGGCGGGGCGACGGTGGTGTCGGGGCGGCGTCGAGGGC
>NC_041391.1:674998935-675013370 GCF_002162155.2 Triticum dicoccoides
AATAACAGTAATATTTTTTTATAAGACAGTAGCATTTAAAAAGCTGTTTGATACTTATTTTTTTTATAAGACGGTGCGCAGGGTGCGGGGGGTCGGCGACGGCGGTTGAGTAGGGGAATCGAGGGTGCGGGGGGTTGGCGGCGGCGGCCGATGGACTGGGGGGTGCTCGGCGGCGAGGGGGACCGGATCTGGTGAGGTGGGATAGTGATCGAGATGGAGGGGGATCGAGATCGAGTGTCCATGAAATTTAAAAATATTCATGATAGTTCAAAAAGTACCCATGAAATACAATCGAGAAATGAAGGCTACGATTTAAATACAATCGATCTTAGCTAGCTATCTGTTCACAATCTTCTTGCCCTTCTTTTTCGCAAATGGAGTTCTTCTGTGGAATGGACGTCCTTTAGGTAGGGTGGTCCTGCTTCTTCTTGTGGTGTATGCTGCTACTTCATCATCGTCGTCATGTTCGATCCTCGGGTCGCCGTACTTGTCGAAGTCTTGCTCATTGGCTACTCCATCCATTCCGATGATCTTCCTTTTGCATCTCCTCACGACAACACGACTGGGCTCTGGCGGGTCGGTAATGAAGAAGCATTGGTCCACTTGGGAAGCCAGTACCCATGGCTCATTTTTCGCGGTGACGTTTGCGCCCGCGGTCTTGGATTTGGCTTCGGGTATAACCATGGTGGTGAAATACCGGTCTTCTTTTATGACGTTCTTGGCCCATCTGACACGGAACATCGGGACCTTCTCTCCAGCGTAGCTCAGCTCCCAGATCTCCTCGATCCTTCTGTAGTATCTGTCCTTGTCGTTACCGGTGTAGGATTCCATCGTTACCCTGGAGTTCTGATAATCATCGCTCTTCATGTCCTTGGCCTCGGTGTAGAATGTGTAGCCGTTGATATCATACGCCTCATAGGTCATCAGGTTGTGCTCGGCGCCCTGTGACAAGGCGAATATGAGTTGTTATTCCGCGGAAGAATCCTCATGTAAAGGGTACGACAGAAGCCTCTGCTTGAACCAACGTGTGAAACATGAGTTGTGCTCTTTGAGTATATCTCCGTCCGTCCTCTGTTGGCCTCGGTCATTGTACGTCTTCTTAATAAAGGTTTTGTGCTCTACCACCCAAGGATCGACCACGTCTATGTGTTGTAGCGCGACTAGGTTTGCTCTTTCAAAGTCGGTGAGTTGACCCTCGAAGTCGACATGCATTTCGCGGCGACCCTCACGGTGACCCCATCCAGCGAGCCTGCCGAGGTGCCTGTTGACGGGCAGACCAACGGGGTTCTCGATGCCTAGATAATTCGTGCAGTAGGAGATGCACTCTTCGGTCAGAAAGCCCCTGGCTATGCTTCCCTCTGGACGTGACATGTTGCGAACGTATCCTTTGATGACACCATTCATCCTTTCGAACGGCATCATGCTGTGCAGGAAGGTCGGCCCGAGTTGGATGATATCCTCCACTATATGGACCAGCAGATGCACCATAACGTCGAAGAATGCGGGCGAGAAGTACATCTCAAGCTCGCATAGTATCACCACGATCTCTTCCTGTAGCCTTCTGAGTTGCCTCACGCCAATCGACTTCCGAGAGATGACGTCGAAGAAGTTGCATAGGCCAAATAGCGTTTCATGGACGTGCGCGTCCATGATCCCACGGATTGCAACTGGAAGTATCTGCGTCATCAGCACGTGACAGTCGTGAGACTTCATCCCGCTGAACTTCTGCTTCGCTGGGTCTAGGTATCTGCTTATCTTCCCCGCCTAACCATAAGGAAGTTTTACTCCTAGGAGGCAGGTGAAAAACTGCTCGATCTCCTCCTGACTTAGAGTGAAGCACGCGGGAGGGTAGTCATTTCCGGTCTTCTTGGCCTTTTTGCCTTTGCGACGACTTTCTGTGTCCTGCTTCGCCTCATCATCATCATCATCATCATCATCATCATCATCATCATCATCATCATCATCATATATAGCGTGAAGCTCCTGCCTGATGCCCATTGATTTCAAGTCTGCCCTTGCTTTCAGCCCATCTTTGGTCCTCTCTGGCATGTTGAGCAGGGTACCAAGCAGACTCTCGCACACGTTCTTCGTGATATGCATGACATCAAGGCTGTGAGGCACACGGTGGATCTTCCAGTACGGCAAGTCCCAGAAAACAGACCTCGTTTTCCATACCTTCAGCAGCGGCTCTGGCGCCTTTTGCTTCTTTCCCGGCAGTGGGCAGTCTTTCCAATTTTTCAACAGCTTGTCTATTTCCTTGCCGCTCCTCGTACACGGGCGTTTTCGGGGTTCGGTTTCACCATCGAACAGATCCTTGCGTTTCCTCCACGGGTCATCGTCGCGAAGCCACCTTCGATGTCCCATGAACACGGTTTTCGAAGACCCGGGATCTCTATCTAGCTGGCGATACGTTGTGTCATCCATGCACCTTACGCATCCAGAAAATCCGTGGACTACCTGCCCCGCAAGATATCCGTAACCTAGATAGTCGTGCACCGTCGTGAGCAGTGCGGCTCTCATAGGGAAATATTCTTTCTCTGCGGCGTCCCACGTATTGGCTGGCGTTTTCCACAGCGTGTCAATCTCCTCTTTCAGCAGCCCCAGATACAGATTGATGTCGTTCCCTGGTTGTTTCGGCCCTTCAATTAGCATACTCATGTGAATGTACTTCCTCTTCATGCACAACCAGGGGGGAAGGTTGTACATCCACACGAACACAGGCCAGGTGCTATGTGTGCTTCTCTGGCTGCCAAACGGATTGACTCCATCGGTGCTCGCGCCCAGCACGATGTTCCTTGGATCGTTCCCAAATTCTGGGTATTCGAAGTTCAACGCTTGCCACTGGCTCGCATCCTTAGGGTGACTCAGCATCTTGTCTTTTTTATCTATCTTCGGATCATTTGCGTCATCTTCTCGCTTCTTCTCCTCCCTATCCGCGTGCCAACGTAGGAGCTTTGCTACCTTAGGGTCCGCGAAATACCGCTGCAGACGAGGAGTGATCGGAAAGTACCACACCACTTTTCGAGGAGCTTTCTTCCTCTTCTTGTATCGAGTGATACCGCACATCGGACATATGGTAGACTCCGCGTGCTCGTCCCGATAAATGATGCAATTGTTCATGCACACATGGTATTTCACGTGCGGTAAATCCAGAGGACACACGATTTTCTTCGCCTCCTCCAAACTGGTCGGGCACTTGTTCCCCTTGGGAAGACGTTCGTGCCAGAATGACATGTTCTCGTCGAAGCATGCGTCGGTCATTTTGTGTTTTACCTTCATCTCCAGAGCCATGAGCGTTACTTTCAGGCGGGTATCCTCGGGCCTGCATCCTTCATACAATGGAGTAACCGCGTCTAACTCAAGTTGATCCATCTTGACTTTCTCTCGGGCGGCAGCTCTTGCGTTATCCGTCTGCTTGAGAAGCAGCTCTTGAATATGAGGGTCCTGCACCCAGCCCATCGATGGTCCAGCGTCGTCTGCTCCGCCGGCATCATCATCATGTCCTGCATCTTCTACATGATGACTGTGTATAGCATCACCGTCGTGATCATCTCCTGGGGATTCTTCGTCTTCTCGCCCCCCGAGCCGCGGTGGTTGTCTTGCTTCCCTTCCTCATTTCTTGCCCGGCCCCCATGGACGACTTCGTAGTCATCTTCATCACCTTGCCATCGATAGCCATCCATGAAACCACGCAAGAGCAGGTGGTCCCGCACCTGCCCGGAATCCGGGTCCGCAATAAGGCTATTCAGCTTGCATCTTCGACACGGACATCTTATCTCCGTCTCGTTCTTTTGAAGCATCTCGGCCTTCGCGGACCTCAAAAACCTATTCACGATGCCTTCGGTCATCGTGCGGACCATGGTCGCCTGCGGGGTAGAGCAAAACGATATTTTAGAACCAAGAAAAAATTTGGCATGACTTTCCCTAAAAATAGGACCAAAAAGAATGCTTAATGCCAAAATTCTCGCCGAAACGGAAATGAATCAACATTCCGGCAAAATATTGGCAACTATCGCATTTCAAATACCGGTACACCTCCAAACACAAACACATATGCAACACCACAAATATATGCAACACCACGAACATACATAGATCTAGCTAGGCCATAAAAAGTGCATGTGCACATTGTTGTAGGGAGAACAATATAAATATAGCTTCCCCCCTTACTTACCTAGCAAAACAAGGTAACTTAACCACTTAATTTGAATGAATCTATGGTGGAAATGAGGTGAAAAAGAGGAGGCACCCGAGACAAGGAGGAGGCGATGGAGAGAATGAAGTGGGGAGAAAGTGAGTGTGGGAGGAGAGGCTGTCCAAAATATCTTGTTGCTGCCCACTTACTAATGGCGCACCAGCAACAAATGCGCCATTAGTAATCCAGGTTACTAATGGCGCACCCCTGGTGGTGCTCCATTAGTAGTTTTGCAAAAAAAAAACACACTAATGGCGCACTCTGCCACGGTGCGCCATTACTAGTTTGAACTAGTAATGGCGCACTGCGTGCGAGTGCGCCATTAGTACTTTTGCAAAAAAGGAATAAAAACAATAATAAAAAAAATAACATTGGTGGCGCACCTTCTGGCTGGTGCGCCATTACTAGTTACAACTAGTAATGACGCACCACCAGTAGATGCGCCATTAGTATGTTTGGACAGGCGCACTAGTTCAAAAAAAAAAATTGGTACTAATGGCGCACCGTGGGCAGGGTCCGCCATTAGTAGTTTCAACACTAATGGCGCATCAGAAGGTGGTGTACCATTAGTATATACTAATGGCGCACCACATGTCTGGTGCGCCATTAGTGTCATTTCCATCTATAGCTCTTTTCCTAGTAGTGAAAACTAGACCCCATGTTGATATGTTTCGACGATTTTTTTTTTGCCAGAAGTTGCCACGATGTTTACACTGTAGTTGCCATAGGGCTTAAACTAAAGATGCCATGTGGCAATTTTAGTTTGTAGATCATGGCAATTTTAGTATTTTGATGATGGCAACTCCAGTACTTTGACCATGAAAATTATTTTTTGTATGAACCATGGCAATTTTACGTGCATGTATCATGGCAATTTTAGTTTATGGTTCATGGCAAGTCTAGTTTCTTAATTCCCCGTTTTATAAATGTCAAAATTTATTTTTAAATGTAGAAGAAAATAGCTAAAACATATCATGGCAACTTCATTGTAAACATCATGGCAATTCATATGCAATAGACATGGCAACTTTTAATTCAAAAAAAAATTCATCAAAACATATCAACATGTGATCTAGTTTCGAAGATCTCATCGTGAGGGATTTAATGGTGAAAACGGATTTCAATCGGATTTTTCGTTTAAGAGATAAAACATTTTAAAAACTGAAAATCCAAAAAAATTCCTGCATGCATGCATGCGATGACGTGGCAATCTGTTTACACTAGAGACGTGTGGTGCGTCTCCCTTCCTGCCACACGTGTGGCAGTTAGCACGACCCTTTCTTTATGCGCCCATCACTTGGGCATTCCTTGTAGCGAAAGCTAGCGTCCCCGCGTGCGTGCTTACTCATTTTCTCGATTTTGCAAGGATGATCTTCTGGAGATCAGTTCAGAGTTTTAGCATATTAGTAGTATAATAACCACTGTCAAGAGGTAGAACCGTTGGTCGTTCCGCGTCACATCACACGAATCGCGATCACGGTGATGATGGCCTGTGAGACTAGCCCGGACAAGAAAGGACGGCCACCTTCCAACTCCAGAGGAACGCATCAAACCAAAAGCAACTTCCTTCAAGTAGCAACCGCACGTACGTCTGGGTTTTATAATCGTAGCGTATCAGCAGCAGATTCCCAGCTTAGCGCCGGTTCACACTTCACGCCTCACCTTGCACCCGCGATCGCCACAAAAATCTCTCGGCTCATTTCATGGCTAGAACGATCGGGAAAAATCGGGCTGATATTTTGTGCTGTATGGGTTGTCACGCGACGCAGGATATATGCGGTGGGCGCGGGATCCGCCCGCACTACGTAGCGCCTACGCGGCCGCCGACGGGGATTTCCGGTATGGGTGCCGTGCGGGCCCCGGCGACGGCACCGCATGGGACGGGGGCATGGGACGGGCCGCCTTTCCTTCTCCTGCCGCGCGAAAAGTTGGCGACGGCGACGGGTCGGATGGGACGGGGGACGGCGTGAAGTCGATCAACGCCAGCCAGCCAGATATATCATCGGAGACGGAGATAGACAGAGATTGTTTCAGGGAAAATATCAGCTCGCTCGTTGGAACATACGTACACTGTAATTTCCGTCGATCGTAGCTGCATCCCTAGCTTAGCTTCATCCGGCCGGAAGAATAATGGTGCGTCGTGGATTCTGATTCACCGTCCACCGGGTAACAGTGAATGAGATCGTGGCGATGATGATTGAGCGAGCCCAGGGTAATGCTAATATTCTACTTTGACGCCTTTGCTGGTCTTTTCTGTGGAAAGGGATTTGTGCTCTTTGACTGACCTTTTTCTCTGTGTGCCTTGTCCTGTGTGTAGGGATAGAAGAAAAGCTTGGAATCAGTGCTTCTTTGGTGGGGTTGGTGGTCGAAGATACTCTGAAATTTGACAGTAAAATGGATCGCGCTTGTGTTTGTTGATCTGACCCTGGTGGTATTTCTAGGCTCCGCGTGTCTGACCTATGAACAAATTAGATGTAATGCTCTGCTCTTTTTTTCTTTTATAACAGCTGCTGCTGCCAGTGCTCACTGCTAAAGAGAAATAAGTACATAATTTTTTTAGGGGTGGGAAATAAATACTTTTCAAGATACATATTTTTCCTATACATTATAATCATGTTTTAAACACGTTTAACATTTTCTAACTATATGATTGACATTTTTTAAATAGCTGTGTTGGAAAAAAAATATGTTCTGAATTTGTATTTCAATGTGTGTTAATTTTTTTCAAATGTGTAGCTAACTTCGTTTTAATGCTATCAACAATTATGATAACATTTTTTTTACAATTTGGTAACTTTTTCATATTCACAATTGATGAAAGGTGAAGTAGATATAAGTTTTGAAATATATATTTTTAGAATAATTAAAAAATATATAAATGAAAAAAAGGCGAACAGAAAATCAAAGCTTATGCTCGGTCTCATTATTGGGCCTTTCGACTAGTGAGTTCCTCGACGTGAGGCTGTGAGACAGAGCCGTTCCTCTAAAAAGCGACTCACATGCGTATTAGGATCTGCAAAGCCAGGGCTCTTGTGTGTGTGCCTATGGAAAACCCTATTTAAGGCTCTCTGCATCAAAGGGTTGACCAAACGCACATGAGTGCGACCAATTCGGCCGAACCATCCCCCACATTACGCATAGTTGGGCAGTTCTGGTTTTGAGAACCTTCCAGGTTCACAGCTGGCTTTTCCGGGTTTTCGTACCTTCTAGAAGGTACCTCATTTGGTTTTTCATTTTATATTTTTCATCTTATCTGTTTTTTATTTCCATCCAATTTTGTTGTCATTTTAAAATTTTAACAAATTGTTCAAATTATTCAGATTTGTTTGTGTTTCCATAGTTTGTTTGGCATTTAATTTTTTTTGCACTTTAAAGAAAATGAAGTTTAAAAAATTGTACCATTTTACATAAAATGTTTGAAGTTTTGGAAAAACTTTTTCATTATCAATTTGTTCACCTACAAAATAGTTCACATTTCTAAAAAAATCGGGATTTTCAAATTGTTCTCAGTTTCATAATTTTATTCTGAATTTCAAAAGTTTTTCCCGTTTCCAAAAATTGTTCACTGACTCAAAAAATGATTGCATTTTCTAAAAAAAGGTTCAAAGGTTTAGAAAATGCTTCCATTTCAATTTTTGGTCATATATATCAAAAGTGTTCGCATTTTAAAAAATCAGGATTTTCCAGTTGTTCTTAGTTTAAAATTTTTTGTTCTGAATTTAAAAAGTTCACCCAGCTTTTGAAAAAAATTCACTAATTCAAGAAATGTTCACGTTTTCAAAACAAGTTCTGAAATTTTGAATAATGTTCACGTTTTACAAAAAACTCTATTTTTTGTAAATGTTGTGAAATTTTAGAAATAATCTATCTTTAATTACATATATCATTATTTTGAAAAGATGTTCCATTTTTCGAGTTTTCTGACAAGTTCAAAAAATGTTCACGCTTTCGGAAAATGTTCGGGGATTTGAAACTTTATATCATAGTTTCAAGAGATGATGCGAAATTTTAAAAAATATTCGTCACTTTACTAAAGTGTTAGAAATTTGAAACATTGTTTGAAATTCTTTAAGTAATGTTCAGTTTACGCCGCTAAATTTAGTTCTTTAAAGTTCACTCTGCTCATTTTGTCAACAACATTCAATAGCTGAATTGGTTACCTAGATGTATGCACAAGGCGTAGGTCAGTGTTCGAATCCCAGCTTGTGTGGCACAATTTTTTTTGCGCATTTTCGTTCGACAGCTCGTTTCACTTCACCTCGAATGGGCACGCCCCTGTGCGAAAGGACGTCTATTTACCACGATATATAGCCCAGTCGTTTGGCGCGAGACTGGAGTAGCCCAGCTCCCGGGAGGCCCGACCTCAATTTTCTCTCTGTTTTTTTTTCTGATTTTACTTTTTTATTTCTTCTTGTATGCTTTCAAACATTCTAAATATATATATATATATATATATTACAAAAAAACTCTGCATAAAATATTTGAAAAATGTTAATATAGCATTTGTAATTGTTAATTATGTATAGAAAAAATATTTTTCATGTATATGAAAAATGTATACAGAAAATACAATGCGCATGAAAAGTTTATCATGTATTTAAAAACTTTTAATCAAGCATTTGAAATTTTAATCGTCTATTTAAAAATCTAAATGATTCTGATGTATACAACAAATGCAGAACGTGTATAAAAATGTTGATCGCGTATCAGAAAAATGTTAATCATACATTTGAAAAATTAAACTTGTATAATTTTTTTTCTGATATATATGAAAAAAGTATCATGTGTATGAATAATGTAGTCATCAAATACAAATATTTGATAAAATTTTAGTCATGTATTTAAAAAATGGTAATCATGGAAAAATATCTTCATGATGTATAAGAAAATTGTAGAACATGTACTGAAAAATTTAATATAAAATCATAAATTTGAAGAATGGTGACCGTATAAAAAATGTTAAATGTGTATTTAAAAATGTTCCTGATATATACTGAAAGTGTACAATACGTATGGAAAAAGTTCTCATCAAAAAATATTATCAAATAATATTAAATATTTGGTAATCTAGTATTTGTAGAATATTAAACCTATATAAAAATGTTCCTGATGTATATGTAAAATGTACAGACATGTATGAAAAATGTATATATGTGTTAAGAAAAAAGGAAAAAAATAAAGAACACCGAAGAAACAGATGAAAGAAGCAAAAGAAACAAGTTTGAAACAAAGAAAACAGAAAAGCCAAAAAAACTCTGAAATCCATGAGGAAACAAAAAGAAACACAAAGAACAAAGAAAAATATAAAAAAACGAAGACAAACGAAAAAAGCTGTTGAAATCTAAGAAATAAACAAAAAACAGAAAGAAAAACAGAGAAAGAAACAAAAGCAAACCATAGAGAAAAAGGAAACGAGAAAACCAAAGAAAAATCAGTGCAAACAAAATAAAAGCTAAGGAAGAAAAAAAATAAACCAAAAAGGAAATAATAAGAAAAAAATAAAATCAGTTAAGAAATTTTTTGAAGAAATTACAAACAAAACAGGAAAACAAAGAAAACCAAAGAACAAACCCACACACAGAAAAGAAAACGCGAACGAAAACTCAGTGAACTCGAAGGAAACCCAGCGAATGAAAAAAAAAACAACGTAAAATGGCCGGGCTGGTAGCTACAACATGGGGACGAAGCTTTAGGCGAGGCAGAAGGATCACTCGCCCTAAGTGAGAAATAGCTCCCGTGACCTCTTGTCGAAAATCATTATTTGAGGAGCTAACTGAGGAGTACTCGTTGCGGGGCTCCCGTAAGGGTCACTTTTGGTGGGCCGAGAGTGCGCAACTTGGCGTTGTGGCGCACTCTCAGCCACCGCCACATGTCGCATGTTGCGCGCTCTATCGGGATTTTTTTTCTATATGTGTTTTTTGGTTTTAGATGATTTTTTGTTTTTTCCTTTCATTTTTTTTTTCGTTTTCCCTATGTTTTTGAGGAAAAAAATGATTTATTTTGCTTCAAAAAACTCATTTCCTTTTTCCTTTGTTTTTGCAAGACACCCGGATTTACTTCTTATGGAGGCACAGATTTGCTCCCCACGAGAGGCACATCTATGCCACTCAAAAATGATTTTTTTTCTTTTCTATTTTGCTTTCGCGAGAGGAACAAATTTACTTCTCGTGGAGCATTGTTTTAGCTTCCGCGAGATGAACAAATTTACTTCTCGTGGAGGCACTGTTTTAGCTTCCGCGAGAGGAACAAATTTAGTTCTCGTGGATGCACAAATTTGCTTCCGCAAGGAGCACAACTGTGGCTCTCAGAAAAGGAAAAAAATATTTATTTGGTTCTGCGAGAGGCATAGTTTTACTTCACATTAAGGCACGGATTCGCTTCTGCGAACTGTGCCTCTCGAAGAAGGTTTTTTCTTTCACGAGGGGCACATATTTGGTTCTTGTGGAGTCACAATTTGTTTCCATGAGAGGCTAAACGATTTTTTTTTCGCGAGAGGCACATATGCTACCCATGGAGACACAAATTTGCTTTCGCCAGAGACAAAGTTGTGGCTCTTCCAAAAGGGAAAAAAGGTGTATAAGAAACCGTGCTTCAGGATCGGGTTTTTTTCGGCCGTTTTTTTTTTTGAAAAAAGGTTAGTCGAAACCTATCAAAATGAGATCTAGTTTCGAAGTTCTCAACATGACAAATCCAGCGATGAAAAGGTTCAAAATTTAGACACACGGTTAAATAGATAATGAATAAATTAATCTACGAGAAAAGAGAAAACTTATAGATTGCGACAAGTTACGCACAACTTAAAAGGGTGAGAGTAACCGGTGCAAAGAGTTTTTCTTAATTAGTGATTTCTACTACTCTCTTGGCTAAAGCCGTATCCACCTGATTGATCTAATACTCATCAGATGGCGAATCAACTTCCAAGCTTATGACTCCCTCAAGAAAAGAAGAACTTCCAAGCTTACGAGCCTTTTCTTCAATAGAAAAGGAAAAAAGAAAGGTTAAGACCTTTACAAAAAAAAACTTCTAAGCTTATGTACACAGATGTTGCATTCCTCACTTTGCAGCAAATGACAAGACTAGGGTTCTAGTAATTAATATGGGTCGATATTTTTTCCGAGAATCCACTACCAACCATCATCGATCCTAGTGGGACCCGTCTCCTCCCTAAACTCTGTATATTTATGCATGGGAAAACATCACTAGATCATGCACGCTTCTGTCTGACTGCGTATTCCTCCATCATCGCCAGTATCTTGACTTACTGCGACATTGCTGGCTGTTGAATATATGTGTTATGTACATATTGTGTATTTGGACCACCTCCTAGTTGCTTGTATAGTTGAGATCCGTGGTCCACCTTTATACATCATATATATGTGTCTATGCACAAAGAGCAATACATCGTGCAATTCCTAAAACCCACATGATATCAGTTTTTTAGGTTTCGTTTCTCGCTTCCGCTCCGTCGCCGCCGCCGCCGCGCGTCTACCCGCGCCGCCGCCGCCGCCGCCCGCGCCCTCCTGTCGCGATCCGCCGCCGCTGCTTCACTTCTCCATGTGCTGCCGCCCGCGATCCCAAGGCGCCAGCCGCCAACTGCAGCCGCCCCGTCCTGAGCCGCTGCTGCCGCCTTTTCTCCGTCCGCTGCTGCCGCCTTTTCTCCGTCCGCTGCTGCCACCCGTCCGGAGTGCCTCACGTACCGCTCGTCAGCGCGCCGCCCACCAGCCGCGTCACCTACCGCCAGCGCCTGGGGCCTGGGCGCGCACGCTCGCGGTGGCCGGCTCCAGCCTTTTGGCGAAAGCGACAGTGCAATTGGAGTGCGCGTCCTTGGAACCCAATCAAGTCCCTGGAATTCTTTAGTTGGGGCCTCGGAGCAATGCTACATTTACGTAAATAATGTTACGTGTTTTATGTAAAGTGTAACGTGGCTAATTAGTATTCGAGAAGGGGGAGGAAGGGGCCCCACCCACCTGAAAATCAGGGGGGCCGAAGTTAATTAGTTAGGCAGTTTACGTTAGTCTTCGTAGGCCTCACAGATGTAGGATTATTGGGCCTAGTACGTGCATGCGTACGTGCTGTACTACGCGTTCGTCCTGTCTTGTGTAAAATTAAAGCATCCATCATTCACGCCCGCTCGCCAGATCGTCCGAGCCGCCCGATGGCATTCACCGGCCCGTCCGCCGCCGCCTCTACCGTCCCGCTGACGGCGCACTCTGCCGCGGCTCTGCCGCCGGTGTCCTACGGCGCGGCCCCGCCGCCGCTGGCGCTCTCCGGCCAATCCTGCTACGGGCCCTCTGGCACTCCGCCGCAGGCGTCCTACGGCGCGGCCCCGCCACCTTCGGCACTCTCCGGTCAGTCCGTCGTCACCGCCTCTGCTCGTTGACTCCGTGCTGTTGCGCGGGGCGTTTGACGCGCCCGTTCCCACGTACGGGAATCCTACGTACGGGGCTCCGCCCGTGTACGGGTCTCCCAGGTACTGGTGGGGGTCATCAGCAGGCCAGCACTCGCAGCAGCCTGACGGCGTCCAGCACCTGCAGCATCTGTCAGCGGGCCAACAGATTTTTCCGGCGGGCCATCCGGCCTACCCGGCACCGCAGTCGCAGCCGGGGCTACTACATATACCGTATGGACAGTACCCACCGCCGCAACCGAGCGGCGGCTACGGCCTCCCCATGGCGTCTTCGTCCCCCTCGCCGGCCCTGTCGCCGGAGCCCTGGGACCGGGTGCTCCTCCCCGCACTGCATGCTGCTCCTACGCCGAATAACTACACAGGAGGCGGTGATTGGTACATGGACACCGGTGCTACGGCTCACATGTTTGCTCATCCTGGTAACCTTGCCTCCTTCACTCCTGTCTCCACCGACCGCCGCATCATTGTCGGCGACGGTTCCACACTTCCTATCACACACATTGGGCACACTTCTTTTCCTTCTAGTTCTACTCCATTATCTTTGTCTAACATACTTGTGTCACCTCATCTTATTAATAATCTCATTTTTGTTCGTTGTTTCACTTGTAAAAATCCTGTTACCGTGGAATTTGACGAGCTTGGTTTTTGCGTCAAAGATGCTCGAACCAGGATGGTACTACACCGATGTGACAGCCCCGACGAGCTCTATCCGGTGCACTCGCCTTCATCCACCACCACCGCACCGGTTGCTCTCTCCGCTGGAGTCGAACTCTGGCACGCTCGATTGGGTCATCCCAACCCCGTCACACTTCGTCATATTCTTAAGTGTTTCAGTTTCAGTTGCAATAAGATCGAGGATCACACTTGTCATGCATGTCGAGTCGGCAAACATGTTCGTCTGCCGTTTAATAATTCCACCACCATTGCTTCTTTTCCTTTTCAGTTGATTCATAGCGATGTGTGGACCTCTCCTGTTCCCAGTAACTCGGGCTATTTATATTATCTGGTCATTCTTGATGATTATTCTCATTATGTGTGGACTTTTCCTTTACGCAGAAAGTCGGATGCACTCTCTACCTTGACGGCTTTTTACTCCTATGTTCGCATGCAGTTTGGGCGTCCCATCCTTGCGCTTCAGACGGACAATGGAAAAGAGTTCGACAACCTCGCTTTCCGCACCTTTTTGTCGCATCACGGCACAGTCTTCCGTCTCACATGCCCGAACACTTCACAGCAGAACGGTCGAGCTAAACGCGTCCTTTGCACTCTGAATGACTGCGTTCGCACGCTCATGTTTCATGCCAACGTGCCGCCTCGTTTCTGGCCAGACGCACTCTCTGGCCGGACGCACTCTCCACTCCATCACTTCTTATTAACATTAGACCCTGCCGCCCATGGTGGAACTACGCACCTCGCCATCTTATCTTTGGTACGCCCCCGTCTTATGACGACTTGCGTATTTTTGGGTGCCTTTGCTATCCCAGCACTGCCGACACTGCTTCTCACAAGCTTGCACCTCGATCTGTCGCTTGCATCTTCATTGGCTACCCCTCTAACTCCAAGGGATATCGGTGCTATGATCCCGTCTCCCACCGTGTGTTCACCTCCTGGCACGTTTACTTTGATGAGCATGTGTTTCTGTTTCAGCAGGTATCCCCGGCTGTTCCTCCCGTCACTAGTGACGCGGGCGCCTCGACGCCCCTTCTGGGAGGTTCGCGCGCCGCCCTTGCCCCGCCCCTGGCTTTGAGGCGCGCCCCCCGTATGCGGAGCCTCCTCCAGCCGCGGCGCTGGCACCCCTGGCGCCCCCGACGCTGGCGCCCGCGGCCCCCGCGG